>NW_028232772.1:0-600000 GCF_057557595.1 Rhyacophila brunnea | reverse complement strand
ACATAAAGCAGCGGTATATATTTTTAGTTAATTAAGTAGGAAAAGTGGTTCTGCGTGTTGTATTAAAATATGGTAGCCGTACTGATAAGCAAGAAGATGGTATTACGTTTCAGAGGTAAGTTGATACACGTTCGTGATAATTTATTTGTATATTATTATTTATTTTAATATCAGTGACGTAGTGTTTCTTTAAAATAACTTAAATTATGGATATCTTTACCTAATGGTTGCATTTTGACCGCTTAAAAATACTATATAACGTAAGAAAATAGAAAATTATATTTTAATTCTGAGCGTCTAGTGCGAGCACTTTGGGCGAGCACCAGCGAAATGGTCTATGGTCTCGAACATTTGTAGGCGAATGCGTTCGCTCGCCCACAAACCAAACGCACGGCACGTAGCTTCAATTACCAATGCAACGGATGGCGTCTAGATGTATCTATAGTCTATGGTATGTAAGTACTTACATATTATTGCAAGTAAAAGTCCCGAGTGCTCTCCTGTGCCCAGCTTATCGGTTTTGGGCCAGCGAGTAATTCTTGTGTTGATTTTGGGTTTATTTCATTAGCAGGTCGCCGCGGGGTGCAGACTCAGTTTGTTCCTCGTTCTTAATATCGGGGATTTTTTTCAACTCTATGGCAATCTTTTGAGAATACATTATCGTTGTCTCGGCAACAAATATTAATTAAGAATATTGATTATCCGTGAATAAATTATTGGTAATTGAAGAAATTCTCATCTCAAATCGACAAATTGATTTTAAGCGCACTGGCACTAATAATAACAAATTATTATTACCTATCAATAGATGTAGGTACCTACACACTTACATGAGTAGGTAACAAACTGTACATACATCCACAGTTTGACCACGGTGGAGTAATAGTGTAAAAAATACTGTAAATACTAAAAAAAGAATTTTTAAACATTGTGTATATTCAGTATTGAATTAAAATACAAAAAATACTTATTCACGGGTACAAAGACGTCTTTACTTACCACTCTCCTGCGTCCAGATTAACGTATGGATTAGAATGCTGGGCACTTAGTAAATAGGATGAGAGAAAGACGGATATCCTTGAGAGATAGGAGTTTAGATAGGAGAGGCATTTGTAAGTATTTGTCAAGGTATAATGAGAGACTGTACACACTTTATGGGGACTAAAATATTACTTGGCATATGAAATTGCAGAGACAGCATTAGATCGGATACGTGCATGGAATGCCAGCAACCCCCGAGGGCAAGAGAAAACCTGGATGACTGAAACTGAGATGGATGGACTGCGCCAAGGAAGATTTAAGAATGCTTAAACCAACTGGAGAGTGTCGGCACTGGATCGTCCAGGTTGGTGGAAGTTTTTGAAGGAGGCCATTCGGATCGTTATTCATTTGGCTGAATTTGAAGATCTTAGATAGTTTAGCTATTACCTATTTATCAGTAGTAGGTAATATCGTATTATCTTTTTATCTCCCGTGTGTATACCTGATAAGTGTGTTCTTTTTCTCTGATCTCCACAGCCTACCTATTTCCAAAAGCCACTCTTCGCCACTGGTACCTACTTATAGTTAAGAAAAAATATTTCAATATGCTTTGTCGATTATTTCTGGGGATGCTCCTAATCTGCTGCACGCCACTGGTATTAATGATAAATAATATATTATGTTTATTATTAATTATATTATTATTATACTAGTAGATATAGGTACCTACTAAATAGCCTGCAAAACTCAAACTTTAAATATTTTTTAAATTCCGGTGATGTAATAAATTAAAATATCATTTTTAATTTAACGTAAGGTGTCTTGGAGGTTTACCTCTCTTGCACCGGTTCATCTTAATGGATCTTATTGTTTTTGGTTTTTATTAAAAAAACATATCCATGTAAGTAATATTAATTTATAAGTCCAATAGGTGGCAGCTGTGAGAACATTATGGAAGGAGAGATGTATAGCTATCTATTAAAGTGGTGCACAACCCGCGGCGTTTGAACATATTAATAATGTCTGTGTGCGAAAGGAAAAGAGAAATAAGTCTAAAAATACTACTTTTTTGGACAACGTTATATAATATCGTGAACTGTGTTAAATTACTATTAACTAGTAATACAGAGGTTTTGGTTCGTCTCGTGATTTTACTCGTTTGTGCGTACATTATGGGCAATTTGAAATATTTAACTATTTTTTAAATATTCAAGAAATAAAACCATTTTCTTTTTCAGATATGTGTGAAAGAAAAGAGGAAATATGTTCGAAAATTAAACGAGTTATACAAGTAGTAGGTATAATAGTCCACATACTGAATACTGCTTGCATATTATTATAAAATATAAATATGTTTAAAGGGGAAATGGCAGTTTCATATACCTTGGGTCTCTTGTAACTCGACATAATGATATTACAGAAGAAATCAACAAGAGAATCATGTCTGCGAATAAATGCTACTTTGGCCTGTTAAGACATTTTAAGTCCCGCATACTATCTCGCCGAACTAAAAGCACTCTTTACAAGACACTTGTAAAGACAGTGCTCACCTACGAATCGGAAACCTGGACATTAACTCTGCGAGCCCTGAACATCTTTGAAAGAAAAATTCTCCGCCGTATATATGGACCGATCAGGGACGGCACCAATTTGAGGAGAAGATATAATGCTGAGCTCTACGGGCTGTACGAAGATTGCAGCGCAGTTCAATCAATTAAGATTGTGAGACTACGATAACTAGGTCATGTGCACCGTATGAATGACAATGAACCGGCAAAGAGAGTGATGTCCAGCAATCCAATAGGGCATAGAAGAAGAGGCAGGCCAAAGATTCGCTGGTTGGATGGAGCTGCCAGTGACTGCCGTATTCTGGGGGTACCGAATTGGAAAGCGGCCACACTGGTTAGGGACAGGTAGAGGGAGCTGTTGGAGGAGGCCAGGACCCACACCGGGTTGTCGCGTCCCTGATGATGATGAAATGGGAAATGGAATGAGTTGAATAAATGCCGCTAGAATTGTGAATTTCATAGAATCATATATATATTATCTTTTTCTTCTTTCTTAATCTTCTTTTTTTCTCTTGATAATGAGGCAAGTTGTAGTGGCGTGTGGTCCATATATGATTTAGATTATTAGTATGCCCAGGCATAGTTGACAAATTTCCTTCTATGTATTAAGATTATTTCTTTATTTTAAAATTTTAATTAAATTTTACCTTACTTTACTTCTACTAAACATTAGGTAATACTAATAATACATTTTATAAATATATTATATATTTTCAGAATATCACGGAGCTACAACTCCACAATTCCATACATCATAATATTACTTTATCGTGTATCTACGTTAAAGTTCCCACCACCACCCGTCATATATGCACAGCCGTGGATATGAACGGCCGCTTTTACGACGCTTTAAACGTGTCTGAAAGAAGTGATTTTAAGTGCTCATTCCGTCCCGAGACGGAGCCGCATGGGACTGATGCTGCAACCATGCACCGTAGTGCTTAAAGAAGAAAGTTAAGAAAGATTTTTTTCTTTGTTTTTGGACTGGCTCTGCTGTCCGCTGACATTAAGCGCCCTGTGTACCCGCATACAGAGTGTCACGAATTGAAATGGATGAGTCTACAGAGGAGTTGGTACTATCCCGCTCCCCATACAACGCTGCAAATTGCTCGAATGCCGCAAAGTTGGCCTCGGTTGCTATCAGATCTCCATGTCCAATTGGGCCCATGTGAGGAAGGACCCTGGCAAACAGCTCCGCTCGTTCGAGTTCCATAAGCGGGCGCTTTATCGGGCATCTGTCAATATTCATTAGATAGTAAGATAACAATTACGTAATAAATCGTACATTTTTTCAACAGCATCCCCACAAGTAAAAGTCACCGCAGTCAGCCGATTTTAGACTTATCGCATCTTTCCTTTCACCCATAGTTAATATAGATATATTACAAAAGTATTTCACAGTCAAATTTGACTAGCTACTATATTTTGTCAACATAGCAATTAGCAATACTGGATTAGAGAAATCTGGTATTTATATGGTATTGTGGTTATTATTTACTCAATACGTTAGATAGGAATTTATAAACTTTCTTTTAAAAAAAATATAGTTTAAAAAAGAAAATTCTATCTAGCTATCGGATTATGATATTATGGTTGCACCTACAGTCCACTAGTTCATTATAGCACATATACATAGCGGGATCTGCATTCAGCCAAATTAACCCTAGATTCTGTGAGTCCTAAATACCCTTTCTTGTACGCATGCCTGCTACCTGTATTCTTATGTGGCTGTGAGACGTTGCATATTATCTAACACCAAATGTCTCGACTCTGAGAATGAGAGACGGATACACTGGTAGGACCACGTTACAAATAGATAAAATTCTTTACAAATAAATAATATATAATATAATTATCTTCCAATGATAAATTGCCTACCTCTGAGCTCGGTGTTCGAACGCACCCAATTCGTGATGTAAAATATTTAATTTTATTTATGAGTTTCGTTCACCTGTTATTAATATGGCTAAGAAGGGCTTTCCTAATCAATTTATGACAAGAGAGCTTTCAACTTTGTATTAGATATGTTTGTTCAATATTGATAAAAAATAATTAAAAGGTGAGGCGGATAACAATGGCCATATTAAATATGTTTATCTACCTAATTAAATACAATATTTTAGGTTATAATAACTATTACTATGATGAATGGGGCACATGTTGAAAGAATTGTGCTTTTTATGTGAAAAAAAACATGAATGGATTGATACTATTTTTTTCCTATAAAATAACTCTGTTAGAATATAATGAAAATATTACATTAATCATGTAAGACGGGACTAAGCGATTATAACTCATTGATAGAATAACAATATGTACGCATGTATCTTTATTGTGTCCAGAATCGTGTCACTTCACTCTCCAAAATTCTGTCATTGATCGCTTTTTAAGTCATCTTCATTGGAGTATGAAGGCAAACCAGCATAATATGACCGGCGTCCTATTATACTATACCACACGTATGTGTAGAAGAAGTCTCTTGTGTTTCATCTTTGTACAACAACTCATAGCATTTAATTAAATGCCTTATAAACACCGAAAGGCAGTTCATGTCCCGGTGAGAGTTCCTTATTCCGTCTTCCAGACATTGGTGACTCTCTATTTCGACTATGACTCTCTTCTGAAAGAGAGTATAACTCTGTCGTCTTCTTCCCACAGTACTTCTTGATTATTACTATACCCGTATATTAAGAATATATCTGCAATATTAAAGTCACACGCAGTTATTTGTTAAATTATATGTTTGTCGATAATTTACGTTCGTTCAGTTTATTTTAAATAATTGTCCAATCTGCAACTATTCGATAAATTAATAGTACTATCTACTGTTTCTTCCGTTACTCTCTCATCTCAGAAATAACATTTTTGTTTTAATTCGAGTGTTAAAAACCTTTTCACATTTTCTATGCGTAAATTTTTCAGAAAAATTTAGTTCAAGATCTCTGATTTGTGTAATATTATATAAAGGGAGGAAAATTTTCATTGTAATAATGAAGGTTCTCTCTAATTTTTTAAATCTTCATTTCATACATACTAACAGTTAGATGGGTACCTCCTCTATTATTTACAACCAACACATCATTATTTTTCATCCAATAGCATATGGACCAAAAAGTTTTAACTATGCCTAAAAGAAGTTATATAATATATAAGTTAACTTTTGTGTTGCCTATAACATTAATTGATTGCGATTCCTAAAGCATTTTGGTATGGTACAGGTTTTATTTGGTAGAGTTATAGGTAACTAATTATATACAATCTTACACTTTCTGTGGTAGTAGCATTGTTTGTAAATAAAAAGGCTGCCTATTAATTAATTAAATTATCTCGATGTACAATCATCTATAGTGCAACTTTTATATTGTGGTTAGAACGTCATAGCTGCCATGCCATGTAGGTGACAAAAACCCTATTCTCGCCCTTTCACGTAAGCAAGGGAAAATTCATTCTAGAATGGCATCAATGGGTACAGCAAAACGTTTCAGCAAATAATGCCAATACATCTGTAAATCACCTACCACTACCCAGTGACATCCCTTGGCAAACTTCCACCCTTAAGCAGACTTAGAATGCCCCCCACTTTTATTTTATGTTTTAAATTTGATAGACACCTACCTATGTACTTATTTTTGGCTATCTCAAACTTACAGATACGCCAAAAATCTCTAAATCGTCATATATGCCATCTACTGAATATTAGAGCATTTCCACGAAACCTACTCTCAAACAGTAGAGGTTTTAAGCACGTGAAGGCTTCTGGCGCTGACAGGTTTAAATGTACCCTTCATATATTCCACCAGCGTGAGGGTGAGTTTAGATGGACGCTATTTTATAAATTCTTAAAATAGGGTCTCTTTAACAAAATCGATATGCTTTTATGAACTTCTATAAATGTATTTTCACTGCTTCTGTATGTTTATATTATGTTCTCTTTTTATATTTTCATTTTTATCGCTTTTATTATTATTTTTTCTTCCTTATAATAATGTTTCATGTCATGTTGTGAACGTCTTAAACTTATAATTTCCTCAATATGTTCGAAAATAAATTGAATTGAATTGATAAAACAATAATAGCTATTTTTCCGGAAATTTTCCGATTCGATTATTGTTTAAACTAAGATGTCAATACTTTATAATGAAGCGACAGCCAACATGGAAAACCGCCACTGCTCTCAAAAATTATAATATTTTTATGGGTTCCATTATAAAAATGCCGCCACTATGCAACGCATGACCCGCCTACTCCCACGGGATGTCACTAATAATATCACTGTAGGGTTTAGCCATACCTACGTACTTTAATCTCTATATCCCCTAGCTCACTACAAATCCCCTATCCATTTTACGTACCTACATATAGGTATATTTATTGTGCGTGGTTTTGTCGTTTACAACGTTTTTATTAGGTTGTATTCTTATTTGTCCGGTACAAATCTTGCAATCGATTTTTAACTAACTTCCAGACTAGCTAGACATTTTAAACTTTTATAATATGTCAGAACACGATGCCAATGCATTTTTTAATACTTTTAGCCATCTTTAAGTAGAATTGATTTCATTTTCAGTTAATTCTGTTTTGTATGAAAAGTTATTTCGGAAGAAATCCGTAATCCAATCACTATTATTGGTTGCTAAGGGGTCTGGGGTCCTAGCAACTAAATTATTAATATATACGTGCGTTAATGTAGAAATCAATATGAAATGACATTTCAGTATTATTTCTATCAAGTACAATTTTTTTTGATCGTTTAAGCTAAGCTCAAGTCAAGTTTATATGATTCAACAGAAAATTTAAAAACGTTCAACTACTATTTACATCGATATTATGCGTCAACCGCAATATAGAAGTTGCATTGAACTTAGGTATATTTTTTTTGGGAACGGTAAAAAACCTAGATGGTTTCGATGATTTTAAGGATGAATCGTAATTACTATCCATTATAAACTAACCGTAGATGTAAACAATAAAAGGGGCATCAATTATTACTGCCTTCTGATGAATGACTTGTGCCTCCCGCTGGTTAGGGGTCCTTCCGCCTCGCTCCTTTTTCACCCCCCAGTGATCTTAATTAACCCCTTAGTTGAACTTTCCTACGCTAATATTGTTTCGTTTTTTTATTAGTTGGATTAGTATGCTTACCAATCTATGTTCAACATGTATTAACAGCCAGACTAGACTGGTGTAAAGCCTTGTATTATTTGTATTTTAGAATGTTAAGATGTACAGAGATTGACAGTATTTGGTATTTTATTATAAATGCTATTGCGTTGGTACCCGATTGTCGACATAAATTTGCCTGTGCAATATTGGTGATGTTAATACATTGATGTTATTTCCACAATTTCACGAATTTTGTATCAGCCTATTTATATCCGTGTATCATGGCCCCCACATCCTAAAGTAGGCCTCTAGGCTAGGATGTTTAGCGGGCCCCCCTACCTATCGCTAAAGGTAAAGGCAGTGTGACACGCTACAGTAGCGTTTTCCATTGTGTACGCGGTAAAATTAAGGTGTATTTTTAGCGATTCTTTATATTTTTAATATGTACATCCGTTTGAATTATGGAGTTGTCGAGTATCGGCACACAGTTAAAAATTGCATCGTACAATTAAATATTTGAATTATTAATAATTATTGAATTAAAATTGTGCCGCAGGCGACTTTTTTCACTATTATACCAAATTTGTGGTCTGTGTTTATCTCACTTATCGGTCAACTCGTCACGCCGGGCCCTTCCTGAGCCCGGGCCTATAGGCTAGAGCCCTGTCAGCCCCCCCTTGTGGGGGCCATGCCATGTATACTGTATGGCGTGAATATATTGATAAGTCGAACATTAATATTCTCAGGGCAGGTATTTCGAGTGCTTAATCTACGAACCAGCCAACTACACTTTTGAGCAACAATAAGATTTTGATGGCATTTTGTTATAAAGCATGTTTCCTATGCTCACACTAAATTTCAAACTCCTAAACCTATAATTAAATGCGTTATCGTTCTTTATACAAGACAGCTAACCGCAGGTGACAAATTTACAATATCGTAAATGGAACAACTCCTATATTTTTTCTTTATATATACAAAAGGGAAGCTAAAATAGTGTATTAATTCATAGTACAGCTTATTTGTAAAAAAAAATTATTTCCAAGAGTATTTTTGAATTCTTAAATTCGGATCGATAATAAAGTTAAACTGTTCGGTTTTTTCTCCTTTCTGAACAATTTACCCAAATGGACTTGTCGGTTTGCAGATAAGCAGTCGATTTGTAAGGTTGGTTTTCTGTGGTAAATCAGGAATATTTTTAAATTTTAGTTTGTTGAGATTTTACAAACATTTCACTAAAATTTAAAAACATTCAAAAACACATAATCTGATTTACCACAGAAAACCAATCGTACAAATAGCTGCCGTGTGAATTGATGTTATTCGAATTATCAATATATTCACGCCATACACGGATATATTATTTTTCTAACCATATCATACGAGACTGAGACATTGGCAATGACATCTCTAGCTAGAGTGTCACCCTTAACGCATTCTCTGCTGAATAGATAATGAGATTTTAATTGCCTCCTTTAAAATGCACGTTAATTACATCGATCGGCCGCCTGGTCATTACGTGCCGTGTGCGTCTTCCGCGTCCAAAGTATTAAGTATACTTAGATTGCTGCTCTATTTTATTGTAGTTTCAAATGGTCTGCAAATTTGCTATTATAATACTGCATAAGTATTGTATTTCTTTTTTATTAAATTTATACTGTTTTAATATTTATTTTTTTGAATATCGTATTGTAAACGTCTTAAATTTATAATTGGTAAAGTTAACTAAGTATATTATGTAGAAAAAAATAATTTTGAATTAAGTAGTGGAAATGACAATAATTATTTTTATCACCACATTCCTCAATAATTGGGGAAATAAAATTGATGTCATATTGTATAATATAAAGTGTGAGTATATTTTATTACAACTTTTTATTAGCTCGTATTATTGTTTGTCCGGTGGTTGTTTGTCCAGTACAAATCTTGCAATCGATTTTTAACTAACTTCCCGACTAGCTAGACATTTGATATTTTTAGAATGTGTCAGAACACGATGCCAATGCATTCTTTTAATACTATTAGCCATCTTTAAGCAGAATTGAATTCATTTTCAGTTAATTCTGTTTTGTATGGAAAGTTATTTCAGAAAAATCCGTAAAAAGTAAAAGACTATTATTGATTGCTAAGAGGGTGGTCCTAGCAACTAAATTATTAATATATACGTGCGTTACTATGGAAATCAAAATGAAATGTCAAAATGACATTTCAGTATTCTATATTTGTTTGTTTGTTTGTTTTTTTATTTAGTTCATATCAAGTACAAGTTTGACCATATTGAGCATAAAAATTCAACAGAAAATTTAAACATGTTGTATATAAAAAGTTCTTTTTATCTTGTAATTATTTTGATTAAAGTTGCATTGCGCTGATACTCTTTAGGTTTAGTTGTTACACCTACACTTAACAAATATTTACAAAAATAGTCTTAAATTTCTGTCTATTTGACTAAATCCGCCTCTGCTTTCGAGACCCGGTTTAGATATTAAAATTCGTGGTCACTTAATGAACGATTTATATTCTTAAAGTCCACACCAATAAAAGTAATAAATGCATTGATCTCGTTACAATAATGTATGGCGGACATTTATTTTAATCACTGTCTCTCCAAGTATACTTACATACATAGTATTTTATTTTATTAAAATCTGCTGGATAGACGTGGCAGCATAGAATGGTTACATGTAAATTGTACGTATTACATTTCACCGTAGCACAGTTTATCGTGAACTGTCTCATCGAAAAGAAATTCCCGTAGGTATGTATAGCAGTGAAAAAAACTCATTGTTCGTGAAGCATTGCAGAAAGTACTGTTCTAGTTTTATTAGATTCAATAAGAACAATAGTTTGTTATTGATTGGCATCAAATGTTTGATAGGTAATAACGCTGTCATTATAATCAGATATTTGATAGGTACGACTTGATACGAGAACCTACTGGAAATTTATATAAATTATACGATATTATGATTGCATTTATAATTTACTTACCTACCTATTTTTTCTGTCTTTCTCTTGTATTTTGGTGGTTTTTATATATATACTTACGTATTTTTAAGTGGTTTATTTAGGTAAAGAATTGATTTCAATGTTTTATACGGTAATATCTATTTACAAAAGAACATCTCGCGATGAACTGTGTTACGGCAAACCGCATACTTACAAATTTCCGGACACGGCGTAGAACTAGGTATCTACTGACAAGAGTAGACGCAGCTTGGGGAGGTCTTCATCCGGTTGATGATGATGATGAAAATTTTATCGACAACTTTTATTTTTTATATTAATAAATTTTATTTGTTATAAAATATTAAAATGAATAATTTTACTAATGCTATGATTTTTTTAAAGCTAATATGGATCACAAATTTTTAATATTGATGAAAAAGCAACATTCAACACTAACTGCGTGTGTAGGTAGGGAATATACCTAATTATAATCTAAAATATATGAATACATTTGACGTAATTTAGTAATAAAGCAATAGGTACATCGATTTCTATTGCGGCTAAGTATTGTTCCGAATTTCAATTTTTAATTTATTATTTTACTTTGCATATATTTTAATTTTACATAGGTACATATGTTTTTGCTATTTCACTGTTTTATTGCTTACTTAGTACTTATTTATTGTACGCAATTATTATTTAAACATTTAAAGGCTTTGCCTGTGCTTTTCGATTCTGATGTCGACACCTTGCCGCCATACGAGTGTACGTGAATAAAAAAAACATACATATCTGCGATATAATACCGATACATAAATAATTAAGATATAATAATAATTCCTTTACGTCACGAAGGCGCGTCCCCTCAATGACGACTACATGCGCCACAAAGAAATTATTTCTACTTCGAAGTTTGCTATTGCGCACCGTGTTTAGCAGAGCCTCGCAAAGTAACAATTATTAAGGCTATACCTCAGCTGGGGCACGGTCTAAAACGATCGTGACTACGCGACGCGAAGATTGTGCAAACGACGCCTGCAGAACAAAACATAATTTGTCATAAAAATTCAACATGTGTCAATGTAATGTTCTGTTTATTGTTCTATTAGTAACAATAATAATATATTCATTGATATGTCTTCTTTTTCAAGTAAATGGGTAACGTTTTTTAGTCATCTTTACACGATTTAAGAATTATTATCCCCGTCGCCATCACAAAACAATTTGACGTGTTCACAGCTCGACTTTCGCTCTCCGATTGCCAGCGAGTCAAAAATTTCGTCGCACCTATAGTTGAAAATTATTTTCCGTTTCACTGAAGTATGTTAATCTATACTCAGAACAGTTTTGATTTTATTTTCATGGTATATTATTTTGGTTACATGTAATTTGTACGTATGCAGTTGACCGTATGACACTTTTTCATGAGCCGTTGTCCTTGAAACATGTGTTCGTAACTATAGCATATTTCATCAAATTTAATGACGAGTTGTTCGTTGAACATTTCATCATGGAGTATTTTGTACGTATGTTACAAAATGCGGCGCTAGTTTCTAGATTCTATACGAATTTTATGTGATGTTTTTATTGGTTTTAAAGTAATTTGATGATGAAACTACATAAATTTATACTATATGATTGTAGTTCTTATTTAGTTTTCTACAAATTTTCTTCGGTCTTTATGATGGTTTTATTACGTACTTTATTTTGACATGAATATTATGGGTTATCCAAAATAACAATATTTACTTCAATGTATTAATTTACAGTTTACCAATAAGTACCTACTTAACTGTATCCATTTCTCGAAAATACTTCATGTAGCTATCTAATTTGAACATTACTGTTTGCAAAGTTCCGTCGCATTTTGTAACATACGTACAATAATACACCACGGTGAAATGTTCAACGAACAACTCAACGTCATTTGATTAAATGCTTTACGAACACATGTTTCAAGGACAACGGATTACGAAAAAGTGTCATACGGTAAATTGTATGCTTACGAAATTCCGGAAATGCATTATTCAGTGACGTCCATAGACAAAATGCCGCCCCTACGCAGTGCCAAAATGGCGCCACATTTTTTTATACAGTACTTTTTATTTATTTATTTTATTTATTTATTTATTTATTTTATTTATTTATAAAAAAGAGTATTACGGCATTACAGCTTTTGGCCAATGCGCCATAATACATAATACATACAAATATATAAAAATATCTTAATTACAAATAACAACTAATATGACAAGAAAGTGGAAAAGACAGCATGTGTAAATATTAAAGAAATATGATAATATATACAATTATAAATTTATCCTATTTAAAACGTCTACAAACATTATATAATTAATAAAAAATAAATCAACCTTTATGGTGCCATCAAATAAGCTAATTGCACGATACACAGCATCATGAAACATAACATCTGTCCTGCGACGAGGTATCTTGAAGACCGTGGAGCTGCGAGTGATATTGGTGGGAACATGAAAATTAATATTTGCCAGTATATGCGGATTGTAAATGAACCCACGAAGAAGTAAAAAGAAATGCTTTAAAAGAACAATCACTCTTCGGGTAGACAGGGATTGCATTGATAGAATACCCAGAAGAAAACGAGTCGGGAAATTCATTTTATTGTCATTATCATAAGGAAAGAACCCGTATGTTCTTAAGTAGAGAAATCTAAGAAATCTATTGTGGACTCGATCCAGCTTAATTGTGTGCATGAACCTATTAGGACTCCAAATAATGCTGGCATATTCAAGAATACTCAACACAAATGATACGTATAATGTACGTAGCACTCGGACGTTTTCGAATGATTTTGAAACCCTCATAACAAAACCAAGCATTTTGCTAGATCTAGTACTGATGTTAAGAATATGCTGATTGAAAGTGAACTTTGTATCATACAATACTCCCAAATCTTTTATCTCCGTTACCCTACTCAATATTATACCAGACAATGTGTATGGGAACAATAAGGTGTGCCTTGAACGATTGAATGAAATAATATTACATTTGGAGGTAGCGAATTCAAGTTTATTTAAGATAGACCATTGCGAGATAGCATCTAGGTCAGACTGCAACATCGCACAGCATAATGGGGTTTCAATAGTTCGAAAAAGTTTAAGATCATCTGCGAATAGCAAACAAGAAGAATTGGTTATAACTTTGACAATATCATCAAAAAATATTAAAAACAAAATTGGGCCAAGATTTGAACCTTGAGGAACACCAGAGTTTGTTCTAAAAATCCGCGATTCATTCCCATGGTAATCAACAAATTGACGGCGATTTTTCAAATAAGAAGCAAAAAAACATATTATACTATATGACGCGCCAAATGTACAAAGCTTTTGTAATAAAATATCGTGATCAACACGATCAAATGCCTTGGAAATATCTGTGTACACAGAATCAACTTGAATTGACTTATCCATAGAATTTGAAATAAAATTATTATACACTATAAGATTTGTTACTGTGGACCGCCTAAGTCGAAAACCATGCTGCGAATCGGAGAGGCGAGAGTCTATTTGACGGTTGATGTTTATATGTAATATCGATTCAAATAATTTACATGGAGCCGAAAGAACTGCTATTGGCCTATAGTTAGAGATCTCTGATCTAGATCCCTTTTTATGAAGCGGCCTTAGGCGGGTTATTTTCCATGCATCAGGAAAAGTGCTGGATGCTATGATTAAATTAAATATATGTTTAAGCGGAAAGGATATATGTTCGTAACAGCCCTTAACCACATAAGGTGGCAAGCCATCTGGACCAAATGAACTTTTGGGAGACAAATTTGAAAACCCATATTCCATATCTTTCTCGTCAAAAGCTGAGATTTGAATATCTTGCATCCTTTCATGACTCCAATATCTAAGAAATGTGTTATATGGATACATTACTAACAAGATATATACCACTAAATATAATTTAAATGCCATCTCTGGTTCAATAGACATTATTGCGAGTCTAAGGTTTCAGATAGGTACATTTAAAAATACACTTGACAACTTTCAAAACTCATGAGTGACTGGTGAATATATTTAGATAAATTTTAAATTAGGTATGCACGTGTCATTGCTGTTCACCAAAAACGTGACGTCCAAGAATAACGGAAGTAAACTAGACATTGTGAACCCGACAAAAAATAAATAAAGTCCTCTCAAAACTTTTATAGTAAGTACCTAATTAATACATTTTGTTTCCAACCAGTGAGCTGAATTTGTAAATGGAAAGATATTTCCGTGGTACAGTTCGGTTATGAGGAATACAGCGGAAAACTCATTTTGAAAATACCCGATATACTGGATTATTTGTTAGTATGGTTTAGTTTAGGTTAGGTTAGGTAGGGTTATGTAAGGTTAGGTTAGGTTTGGTTAGGTTAAGCTAACAAATAATTCAGTATGTTCCTGTGTTCCTCATGACCGAACTGTACCATTTCCGTTATTACTAAGTTTAGGTAGCTATTTCTATATATACCTAATGATTCTCTTCGATTTGCCACCCTTTGGGTAACTGCCACCCCCAAGCGACGCTCAATCTGCCTACCCCTACGAGACATCACTGGCATTATTCCATCCTAATAGAATATGCATTTAGCGTTTAGTTAACTACTGAAATCTATAAATTTAGATAATCATATTACGAGTATTATAAGAGGTAGTTTCAATAGTGTTACTAACTATAAATTATACATTTTTTAATTAAAAAACACGATATATAAATAATTCAAGTTACTAATATCTATGTAAATATTTTATGTATGCGTGTGAGTATGATATAAAATTCTTCGATTTAATATGATAAGATTAATTATTGATAATGATAACATTGATAACTTATATTAATTATTTTTATGTCTAATTTATTCAAATATTTTGACAACCATTGAATAAAGGCCGGTCACCAGTCACTGTATCTCTGTTCCATTAGTACAATTTCAAAACACAGCTACTGTATTGGTGTGGTGTATTATACTAACGTACATGTATTATTTTTTCATTACACATGTATGCGTAAGATGGAGCTTAAAATGCTCATTCCGAATGTGTGACTCATTTTTAATTATTCATATTTAATTAGAAACTTTTTTGTCGATTAATAACAGAGTCTAATCGAAGAATCGTATAGTCATTTTGATTCTTCTGAATCAATATTAATTTATTCAATATAGTCATATTATGATCAGGATTCGTGTCTATGAAAGACAACTTCTATCGATATTATTTCGGATATTGCTTACTTATTGATAGTCGATATTGATATTATTAGAAAGTTGCAATTTCAATATGTGAATAGGTTATAAATACATTACATATTTAAATTTGTTTACCAAAGTAGAATAATTATTGTTTATTTAACACTTGAAAGTATAGTACCTAGGTATCTACGTTGTTTTACATAATTATATGTAAATGACATATGAAGTTGGAGAACAAACATACGCGAATAACTTTTTTGACAGCTTAACGAGAAAGAACTGAGGAGTTAATTCTTCCCTTCCCTTCCCTAATAGCTTATTGCTATATCTAATCTGACAGTTTACTCACGAAACTATCACTTTATGTATAATATGGTAATGAATGAAAACTTAGGGTCGTATGCATGAGATTCCCAAATACTTTATAGGCTAGCTCTTTTGTATGCATGAGTGCAAATGTTATCTGTTGGTTAGCGACGTCACGATGTGACGTCATAATGTGTCATGGCGTCCATATAATGGAAAACTTTAATATATTAAAAATATATTTTCATGAACAGAAATCATAAGTTCAGTATGGCATACGGTTCTAAACCGCATACGGTTTCAGTCCATGGATGGCTTCTTAGTAATTAATAAGGTTTACACATTATTTTATTGTAGTTATATACCTACCTATTATATAAACGATAATTAACCACACATTTAAATCAATTGGAGAAAGGAATAATCATCTTCAGATAATTTGGGTAGATATCAAAGCAAACTGTTGCATCTCGATATTTAAGGACATATTATAACAGAAATACTTACTGAATAACTTTCTGATTTTTATTATCTACAAGTTACATAATATTATAATATATATGTATATTATTTACCATTGCGTTTAAAATATTTACAAGCACTCATTAGACTTCTCAAGACAGCTGCTTCAAGTTTAACAATTAATGACAGTTTATCGTACAAGTTTTTTATGCAAGGGTGCCTTCAAACTTTTCAGCATCTCGGGCATCCTTCTTAAAAGTATCACTGAATAGACTAACGTACACACACACACACACACTTTAGTATTCATTAACCAATGTATCGAGGTGGGTTTACTGGGATACTCGTGGCACAGGAAGGGAAAGAATATTTGACGTTCGTTACACCACAGTATTCAATTGTAAAGTAGTGGGTGGTTACTAGTCGACGTTTTGTGAATGAGATTTTGACATGAAAACGCAATAAAAATATAATTAGTCATCATAATATAACTCTCGTCTTATGTTCTATGGATCGTCGGTACAAATCCCGCTACTGGTTCAAATTCACATGTCGTTGTTTCATAACATGGACAAAGCTATTACAATTTTGAATTAATGAATTATTAATTCAAAATATTTAATTCATATTGATAAATGAATACATTATTATGACAGCGACTCTGTACACAGGTTTAATGATTGATTTAAAAATATAAACGAGGACCGCCACTGGGTTTATTTTTGAATTGATCTGAGGTGAACAGGACCTCCCAGTTCAACTAAAACACGAAAAAATCCTCATTCTAAAAATGGCTTTTAATTAAGAATAGGCGGATCCGACCTCCCTAAAAATCCTCCCATTTTAAGACCACAATAATTTTAACTCAAATTAATAGTAGTGGTTTTATCATGCGTTAGATATCTACGTGCTAGATCTGTTGGAGGCAGTGGCGAAGGGTGACTTTCTGAAAGAGGTAGGCTGTGTGAGTAACCATGCTTGTCAGATATATTTACGGGAAATAAGAAGATAACCCAATATTACTGATGAATAGGTACGCTAAATCGATGAAATTTCAAAAGCTTAATTAGTTTGTTATAATTAGTTTATAAAAGTAAACAATTGGTTTGAATTACTCATGTATTTTCCTAAACATTTATAAACGTAACATACGCTCAAAATATATTACCTGTCATCTTTGAAAATATCCGTTGTTGTGTATATATTATGTTCCATAACAATTTATAATTTAACCCGTAAAACTAGACATTTTAAAATACTTCTATATTTAAAGCACATACTTAGGTAGGCACAATATCAGATATATAAATTGTCTAATGAGTGAATTAATCGATAAATAAAAATCACGAGATAAATTATTTTATATTTTTAACAACAATCAACACATATTTATGTGATTGAATCCCATAGAAATTATTATTTAAATTATCTTCTTATTAATTATTTTGAATAAATGTGCTCTAGCGATGTAAGCACTAACGAAAGAACTTGTAGATTTGTATGCGGGACGCCAGACATTTTAAAATTATGAGAAAAAAACTTCATATTGAAAAACCCGACGATTCACGCCAAAATAATCCTATACAATATGTGAAGCAAAACGCGGTGTTTTATTTTTTTTAACTTTCGAGAGATGCCATAGATGGTGCTTATTGAAATATGGGAAAAGATCGTAAAATTATGACAATTATGCGATAGATGTCTTTGGGCGTATTGAATATATTATTAGTTGTGATTATATAAATACGTCAATATGAAAATAAAAATTATTTTTCTTAAGAAGGTAGGCTTTAAAGAATCACCTAGTATAGAGTCTTCGCCTCTGGTTGAAGGATAGGTATTGATTGTAGGTATGCCTTAAATATACCTTTTAATTTAATTTTAATCATATACTTAAATGACTGAAAAACTGTAACTGATAATAGTATATTTTATTGTCCGTTGAAATAGGTTGAACAAGTGGCTGACATCCATTTCTCGTAAAAACAAAATCTGTTAATACAAACCTCCATTCCAGGGAACACAGAATATGGAGGCCCATATGATCTTATTAGGATCGGACATGGTCGGAATTTTATTGCCATTAATAATTTGTTATTGATTTTTCTTCACTGGTAAAGGGTCCACGAAAAATTTACCGCCTCGTCTGTCACACAGCCATAAATCAAACCTTCTAGGAATGTCGCACTGATGTTGCATATGAATACCGTGCACATAGGCGCCTAGAGACACGTATAATCTCTCGAGACGTGTGTATATAATTATATTTAATTAGTATAATAATATGTAAACTACCTTTTTCGCTTTCCGGTACATCCATCCAAATAGACTTTTTTTAACAGAAGATACTTAGTGGCAATTGAATCATGCATTGATGCGTAGGGCATCCAATTCACGGGAAAGAAAATTGTACCCGGTTAGCGGTTTTCTTCAAATGCCTTTGAACCGGTTAACCGGTTAAACTGTCAGATTTAAAAATATATTCTTTTTTTATTGACGCCCACGGTGGCCGCGCGGCTTAAGCGTTGGACTATAACGCCGTGGGTCCCAGGTTTGAATCCTGGGTCTAGCAAGTACACATATTGTTTTTCAATTTGTATGTGTCAGGGTATGGACCTAATAAGGTGAGCAAGTGTCTGACATCCATTTCTCGTAAAAAACAAAATCTGGCAATACAAACCTCTACTCTGTGGAGGCCAATATGATCCTATTAGGATCGGACATGGTCGAAAGATTGCATGTTAAATATTTTGAATTCGAATAATTAGTAATAATGTCAAAAAATTGTTTAAAAATATGTGTATATGCTATATTATAATAAGTATATAAATATTTATTTGTATAATGTACCTAGATACCTAATTAGTTAAAATTATTTATAATTCAAAATATTTTTGTTACAAAACAAAACTTTTAAAATAATTCTATGTATTTATTCGTATAAATACATACTAAGAATTCGGTCGGTCAACCGCGTAAAATTACTCGGTTTTCGATTAGTTCAGAAACGATCAGTTACTCGGTTAACCGGTTTCGGTATAAACCGTTGCTGCAGAATTCGAACTCGTGGCTCACGGATTTATAAACGGATGTTCAAAAGGTGATCAAATATTATAATTTTATAAAACTAATTGTATCAATTACCGATTGTATAAAAAGCCATAAATATTGATCATGTGTTTGTA
This sequence comes from Rhyacophila brunnea, assembly GCF_057557595.1. NCBI lineage: Eukaryota > Metazoa > Arthropoda > Insecta > Trichoptera > Rhyacophilidae > Rhyacophila > Rhyacophila brunnea. The sequence goes on along the minus strand of NW_028232772.1, from coordinate 580,228 downwards.
TGAGATAATAATATTATTACTATCATGAAAAGTATCTATTATGCTTAGGTTACTAACAGTAAGTCAACATTATTGAGACCAGTAGCCACATTGCATTACTTAACATTTCATATCTTTTGTCTGTCTACACTGCTAAGAAATATGATTAATCAGACTTGCAGACAAATCATTGTATCCTGAATTGATTTTTTTATACAATTAAGTGGTTAACATTGAGCCCAATACCGGATCAATAAAATACAATATAATATAACCATTACCAACACAAAATCTGGCAAGCACAGAGTATAATAATTCATACAAAAACAATATTTATATGTGAAAAATTAAATGTTGTAATCGTAATATTTCTCGCCGGTTACTATAATAGATCAAATCAATATTAGTATTCGTGATACCGCGAATAAATTGACGTTTATTCGAAAAAGAGTTTAATATACATGTGTACAAAGAATATTTACTTGTTTTTTCAATAGTTTTGTGATTGAATATATTTCAATAGTAGAATAGATTGTTAATTTTATTGCACCGCGTAGTGGTTGTAAAAATTTATGAACCTTGCTTTGAATTGTATTCACGAAACTAAGATGGATTGTTCGGCGAAAATGACGAATTAAAAGAAATACATATATACAATGTGAATCAAAAGGGTTTTATACACAGAACAGATAATAAATATAATACCGATGGGCTATATTCAATACGCCGTATCTTGATGCAGGGTTTTGAATGTGTGAGTGTCCTACGAAAATGATGCACGAATTATGCACGTTCAATAGTGTGTGTAATACAACAACATTAAATGAGCGTAAATGCATAAACCGAGAGCAGTTTTCAGTATTCGACGTAAAACGTATTCTTGACACGTGTGTCAGTTTAACCCGAATTCTTCCTTACACGATAGCAGGTAACCCTGCTATCGCCTTACCCGTTATGTATTTCAGTTCCCATTATTTCTGAGTTCCCTGGTTTTATATTTCTTGGCTAGATAGGGAAAAATAATTTGGAAAGGCCCACCGAGATGTAGCAAGGTAACGTCGACAACATGATTGTCAACCCAAATGAAGGACGCTACGTACCTTTTGATTGGTGCATTCAAATATGTCATCAGAGAGGTTGTGATTTCTTTTTTTCTCAAAGTCAAAATTTTTTTGTCTCTATAATTTAAAATTGGTTATCGAATATCTTTATTTACTTATCCAACCCCGTTTTTTTAGCCAAAAAATCATCAAATTTTTAGAAATTACCTTCCGATTCGAACTCAAGGTTCTTTTTTTAGCTGAAAAATGTTGACATCCTTTTTCCGTTTCAACCTCACTTTGCTATTTTTGTCTGTTAATTTATCGAGAAATGTAAATTCTCGAAATTTTGGAAAAAATTTTCTTGAGGTTTACCTTTTCTGATTATTTTTCGACAATTCTCCACCACAACCACTATGTGGAATTCATTGACCGTTGGAGGGGCATAATCAAAGCATTTAAAAGATCACTATTCTGAGGGAAAATAAAATGAAAATTTTATGCTACTAGAGATATCTAGACAAGTGATGAAATTACGAAACTTGCAAATAAATACATTTTACCGAAACAGTAGGTACCTCAGTGGCAAAAGGTAGCGGTAGGCTGAGGAGGTCTGACACACACATACATACTAAATTTTGTCAGGCATACTTATTTGTTTTTATTTAACAACAATATACATCGCAGATAGTGTTGGGTAGTTTTAAAAAAATAATTAAATCCTGCACAAAGAAAACTTTATAGATATGTATAAAATATCTATATTTATGCCATTAAATCGTAAGTACATAACTTCAAATATTTATAGATCGAAGAATATTTATTATGGTTTGATTTAGGCAGTGTTTAATTTAATTTTAAAAACCATCTGCAATTTTTATTCATTCAATGAAAACAAATAAATGTGATTGAAAAATTGTGTATTAGTTTTGTAAAATTTCCACAGCCTACCTCTACTAGAATGGTTTGGTCTAAGCAGGGTTCAATCGAATTTAAAAAAACTAACCAATTCCATCTACAATTTCCATTCTTAGTTCAATGAAAACATGTCAAACCTCCACAACTTACCTCCACCCAGTGACGTCCCTAGCCAAAATGCCGACCCTAAGCAGCGCCAAAATGCCACCCCATTTTTTATACAGTATTTTTTATCATCCCTCCATGACTCCAACATCCAAGAAATGTGTTGTATGGATACATTACCAACAAAATATATACCACTAAATCTAATTTAAATGCCATCTCTACTTCAATAGACAATATTGCGAGTTCACGGTTTTCCCAGGTTCACATTAAATGGTTGTAGTCAATTTTATGTTTTCTGTCTACTTTTTTCATATAGAAAAATTGCTTTTCAATTAATATTTGATAATAAAAAAATCTCTATTCCCGAGAAAAGATTTTCGACATCCGGGATTTCCCGAAATGTTAAAAATTTCAATTCTCGAGATTCGGGATTGAAAATCTCGAAAATTTCTCGAGAATTCCCATCGGGAAATTCCCGAAACCTAACTCTACATGTACTCTAATTCAGTAATCCATGTACTGAAAATTCTGTGCTGTGTATCTTCGGTAAGTACCTTTTAATCCAGGTAATTTAATAATGATAAAAACCACTTTCACATGTAGATAAAATACCGCACCTTAAGTGTAACATAAAATGTTATTTAAAATTCTTAGATAAAAATAGTACCTAGTTTAATAACCTAAGTAAGCCAATTATATCATTTTCCACTAAGTAATTATAAACTTATAAATAAATTCTCATTACACAACAGTTACGTAATTATTATTATCATACACAGCGATAATGGCCCCTGTGATCATTGATTAATAAAACTTTTTGACAGGATAATTGTCTCACAGATGGCTACATCACTTAAAAAACAAGCTTTGATTAATTGTAAATATTGCCTTAAGGTGGGTTGTAATGTAACTATTACGTATCACGCACGCGCTTATTTAAAACCCAAATTTATTTGCAATAATATCTCGACTGGAACAATTTGATAGTGTCAAGTCTAATAAATTAATGTACATATTAAATTTGGTTACATACAGGGATGGGCAACGCAACTCCCTCTTAATATTGAGTTATGTGAAATTGTCATTCATGGCCAATAAATAACAACAAAAAATCATATAAATACACAAACAATCGATACAGTTTATAGTATAAGGATGGTATGTGTGTTAGACTCTAATCTATGAACAGAAAATAATGAATAGTGAATATGAATTTTTTAACATTATTTATTATTGTTGATTTCATGATATTTCAATTGAATAATATCCCTATAAACCCATTCTACGAACAGTCGATAATTAAAATAGAGTGACTGCTTAAAAATGTATGAACTTAAAATTATTGTGTACTTTTTAAAAAAAATGTAGGTATTTCATAAACTTGCAATAAAGGCTTGTTATTGAGATTTCTAGTACAGAGAATTCTCGAGAAATAAAAAGAATAGTTAATTCGAACTAAGAATTAGAACAGAAATTTTGAAATATTCTCGAGAATTCGATAAATTCTTAGTAAGAATATAATTTATTGAAAGAGCGTGAGACTATTGTGAGGTTTGTTATTATTTTAGGGTGAGATTATTTAAAACTTTTGGCTGGGTAAGCTAAAAAGAGGCTCGATGGAAGATCTGAAATTCTTTTCAATTAATTTTTCTGGAGAATTGTCGAGAATCAATATTTTTGAATTTGAGGATTCTAGAATATTGAGAATCGAAAATAGCCGAGAAATCACAAGCTTTGCAGGCGACTGTTTCATAGAACAAAATTATAAGAAACGTATACAAATCTCTTTTATCAGAAATTACAGATAGAATAAATATTTTAGTAGTTTATAAAATATGTTATATCATGACATTTGACAATTGTCTAAGAAACATTTGTATTACATAGGGTATCCTTAGTAAACTCGGTGTACTTCTTTGAACTTCTATAAATGTATAATTGCATTTTCACTGCTTTTGTATGTTTATCTTATATTCTCTTTTTATATTTTCATTTTTATCGTTTTTATTACCTTTTTTCTTTATAATAATGTTTCATGTCATGTTTTGAACGTCTTAAACTTATAATTTGGAATGTCCACAATATATTTAAAAAAAAAATTGAAATTACTTGTCTAATACAATGTAGTGGTTTGTTCGAGTCACCCTCCCCCCGCACTAGAGCATGCATAATATTGCAGCTTAGCACTGTAAATGTACCACGTAATTTACAAAAAATACTTAATTTTGTAATAAACATAGCAGTCATACCTATTATGTTTATTACTATTACTAACTTCATCAATATAAAAATAACACCAATTTAAAAATCTTTATTAAATGTGTATTAAGTAAATTTGCTATTGTATTGTATCCTCGATAATAGAAGAGTTGACGACCTCTGATTCAGTATTCATTTCACCGCTCAAATAGGCCGCGCAGTTATAATACTGATAAGAACGTCCTGGGGCATAGAATAAGTTTTATTAATAAACATAATCTAAGCATACAAAAGCGACTAGAAAGAAGTATTTATAAATCCCGACACTATTTCAAATAGATAAATACATCTTAATTTGTGTACGGAATCCAGTTTAAAATATCATTAAATCATCCGTGCTAGAAAAGGACTAGGTACGAATAAGAGATGAAAGTATCTACAGATGGCCTTCATCAAGCAGTAGATCGACGTTGGCTAATACGATGATGATACCAATATGTTTATATTATTATCTTCTTCTCAAATCTTGGCGTTACATAGAGCATACGTTTCATAGCTTTGCACTTTTTTGAACTTTTTACTAAACTGATTCGCATCTTTGCCTAATTACCTCGCACAATATTAGATCAAATGATATTCACTTGTACTAATAAATGCAGTAATAAAATAATACATAGATAATAACTATATGTAAAAAAAAATATTTTAGAATATATTACTTACATCATTTTCATCCTAGAGCCGGGAGTGCAAAATATCAAAGCAAGGAATTCTACCATCCCACCATAGTCTCTGTGACTGATAGAATATACCTACCTACCAATCGTTTGCTGTTCAATATTTATTTATTTAGAAAAATATAATATTATGGCTTTACATTTAACCAAATGCCGCCTATTCGACGCTTGTATTCTGACGGTGCTGCTTTACGGTAGCGAATCATGGCACCTTACGAAAGCTCAGAGCAACCGTCTACTGAGCTTCGAAAACAGATATGTGCGACGGATACTGGGTGAACCAGCGTTAACATTAAATTGGGGTATATTTTATTATTTTTTGTGATCAAAATACACCTACCCCATCGCTGGTTTGAAAAATAAATGAATTATACACAAATTCCATTAAGCAAACGGATACGCGATAATTACAGGCTTGAATAATATATTTATTATCAAGTCATAATTTACCTTTTTTATTGAAATTGCCAGCGTTTACAAATAATGGTTCTCTCTACATCAGAATTTTAATCAATTAAAATTTGGAATGATTCTATAGACTCGAGGATAAAGGAGACAAGCTTAAAACATTTGATTATGATGTTACGATGCATCAACATGACATTTGTATACAGAGACGTCTCTAGGCAAAGTGCTACCCTTATGCATTTATCGAATGCCTTCCCTTCCCCATTCATTTTAGTCTCAAATTGTATACATGATTTTTAGATGCATACTTACCTATTCCAGCAGGCCTATTCTAACATAACAAACACTAGATAATTGTAATAAATATATCACATTTATCACTTTACGTATTTTGGCGGTTAATTTTGTAAAAAAGGTAACCATATAAACAGTGATATCTTTTAAACAGTCTCTCTCTTGGTCGTGCTAACTTTGAGAACGAGACAAGAGTAAGTACGTCAATTTTACATATTGAGAATTGAGATGCAAAACCGACTGTTTTGCTGCAATTGCAATAGAATGACTAATAAAATTAATTGTAGGTTTTGTTGATATGTCTGACGTGACAATACAAAATTCTTGTTTTCGGCTCATTACCGATTAGATGGCGCTCGTTCGATTTTATCTACTCGGGTACGGCAGCACGAATATATCCGAATTTGACCGAAATATCTACCAACCTAAATTTTCGCCGTATTATGAATAATTAGAGATAGCCACCGCTAACCGTTTAGTGTAAAGAATATTTCCGTGCTAATTTGGAAGAATGAAAATAACGGAAATGTACTTAAGTGATAACCGATAAGAATAAACTTGATGATATATTATTATATAATATACGTAGGACTCGGAATTTTTCGAATGATCTTAAAATAGATTTCCAAATGCTTCATCATTATTCTGTACCTAAATGTAATGACAAAAAAACTGTGTAATTTTTTAAGCCATTTTTTATTAGTCTTACTATCGTCTGTGTAAATTTATATTAGATAGGGAGTGAATATAATGACAATTGAATTGAATAACTCGTAAGTATTATAAGTAATCATTTAAATTTATATTTCATGTTCTACGATATAAAATTTAAATAAAATAACAACTCGTAATTGTGTACTTGCTTTTAATGATTACATTAAAAATTATTCCACTTATAAAACGATACTGAGTACAGGCAGTAATAAAACTCTGCATAATTTTGTAATCAAGTTGAAAAAACTAATCCCTGAGCATCCGCGATTTTATAAATCAATTATGAAAATGACTCTCGTTGAAGGTCGTTTTGATTAAGCCAATACGAAAACGATTTTTACATTTATTTGCTACGTTTGTGACTCAAATATAATTAACTTTTAATTCTAGTATAATATCAGGTCAGGTATGTAATGTATAAATTAAATTATAGCCTTGAAAGACACTTAATTCAAATTTAACAATGTCAGTTTTCATAACGAAGTTTTGAATAGATTTTGCTCAAATGTGTTCAATGAAAGAGCCTGGCAGTAAAACCAGGCATAATATAAATACTGGAATATTGAAAATATAATATTATTACGTTGATACGATATTAATGTTTGAGGCTTTCACGGTTGTTTTTTATCGTAGTAGATTTTTGGATTTCCACCGTGTGTCCTTCTTCCTTCTTCACCCTAAAGTACGATTTAATAAGGAAGAAGGACACACGGCGGAAACCCAAAAATGTACTACGATACAATATTCCGTTTTTTGAGCTAACAATGTGGACGGTTAGGCTTTAAATTGACATACTATCTGTCATTATCAAAGTTAGCATGGCCAAGAGAGGTGAGGAACTGTTAAAAGATATCACCTTTTGATAGTTTAGACGGTTAACTTTTTTACATAACTATATAATAAAATAATGATAAATGTGATATATTTATTACAAATAGCTCTTTTTTTATTTTAAGTGACATATTAGAATAGACCTGCTGGTGTTTAGTATTTTCGAATCCGTCCAAACAATGAAGTTGGATCGACTCCGCAATAGATTTCTTAGTCCTACTTAAAGGTAGGTATAACATGGATTCTTTACTTATGATAATGATAATAAAACGAATTTTCTGACTAGTTTTCATCTGGGTATGCTATCAATGCAATCCTTGTCCACCCGAAGAGTGATTGCTCTTTTAAAACATTTCTTTTTACTTCTTAATGGGTTCATTTACAATCCGTATATACTGGAAAATATTAATATTAATGTTCCCACTAATTATTATTACTCGTAACTTCGCGTTCCTCATGATACCCCGTCGCAGGACGGATGTGATGATTGTGATGGTTGTTATTTGTAATTAAATCATTTTTATATATTGTATATGGCGCATTGGCCAATTTCTGTCTTCTTCTTCTTCGGCCATATCAGCATAAGCATATACTGTCTTTTCTACTTTCTTGTTATACTGGTTTTTATTTTGTAATTAAGTAATTTTTATAATTTTGTGTTAATTTTGTATTATGGCGCATTCGATAATTGCTGAAATGCCGTAATAATCTTTTCTAAATAAATAAATAAATATCCGCCCCTTAGTTGGAGCATGTGGACACCACGAGGCACCTCCAAGAATCCGTGTCGCTCGCCAGTCTTCTTGCATCGTTTCAGGTCAAATCAGCGTCCCGTAGCTCCGCCGTGTACACTATATAGATAGTATTTAGCGGCCTTCATGGACGCCGAAATCCGGTTGGCTTGAAGAATAAGCAAGCCAGGTTGAAACTCTCTTCTGGCATCCGCAGCATGTGGGCGAGCCAGGTCCAACATCGCCTCTTCATTCTCAGCGTGATGAAAGGCTGCTTGGTGTGATCTCTTATCTCCTCGTTGCTCCTAAATTCATACCCACCGCACACCCAGTATCCGTCGCACATATCTGTTTTCGAAGCTCAGTAGACGGTTGCTCTGAGCTTTCGTAAGGTGCCATGATTCGCTACCGTAAAGCAGCACCGTCAGAATACAAGCGTCGAATAGGCGGCATTTGGTTAAATGTAAAGCCATAATATTATATTTTTCTAAATAAATAAATATTGAACAGCAAACGATTGGTAGGTAGGTATATTCTATCAGTCACAGAGACTATGGTGGGATGGTAGAATTCCTTGCTTTGATATTTTGCACTCCCGGCTCTAGGATGAAAATGATGTAAGTAATATATTCTAAAATATTTTTTTTTACATATAGTTATTATCTATGTATTATTTTATTACTGCATTTATTAGTACAAGTGAATATCATTTGATCTAATATTGTGCGAGGTAATTAGGCAAAGATGCGAATCAGTTTAGTAAAAAGTTCAAAAAAGTGCAAAGCTATGAAACGTATGCTCTATGTAACGCCAAGATTTGAGAAGAAGATAATAATATAAACATATTGGTATCATCATCGTATTAGCCAACGTCGATCTACTGCTTGATGAAGGCCATCTGTAGATACTTTCATCTCTTATTCGTACCTAGTCCTTTTCTAGCACGGATGATTTAATGATATTTTAAACTGGATTCCGTACACAAATTAAGATGTATTTATCTATTTGAAATAGTGTCGGGATTTATAAATACTTCTTTCTAGTCGCTTTTGTATGCTTAGATTATGTTTATTAATAAAACTTATTCTATGCCCCAGGACGTTCTTATCAGTATTATAACTGCGCGGCCTATTTGAGCGGTGAAATGAATACTGAATCAGAGGTCGTCAACTCTTCTATTATCGAGGATACAATACAATAGCAAATTTACTTAATACACATTTAATAAAGATTTTTAAATTGGTGTTATTTTTATATTGATGAAGTTAGTAATAGTAATAAACATAATAGGTATGACTGCTATGTTTATTACAAAATTAAGTATTTTTTGTAAATTACGTGGTACATTTACAGTGCTAAGCTGCAATATTATGCATGCTCTAGTGCGGGGGGAGGGTGACTCGAACAAACCACTACATTGTATTAGACAAGTAATTTCAATTTTTTTTTTAAATATATTGTGGACATTCCAAATTATAAGTTTAAGACGTTCAAAACATGACATGAAACATTATTATAAAGAAAAAAGGTAATAAAAACGATAAAAATGAAAATATAAAAAGAGAATATAAGATAAACATACAAAAGCAGTGAAAATGCAATTATACATTTATAGAAGTTCAAAGAAGTACACCGAGTTTACTAAGGATACCCTATGTAATACAAATGTTTCTTAGACAATTGTCAAATGTCATGATATAACATATTTTATAAACTACTAAAATATTTATTCTATCTGTAATTTCTGATAAAAGAGATTTGTATACGTTTCTTATAATTTTGTTCTATGAAACAGTCGCCTGCAAAGCTTGTGATTTCTCGGCTATTTTCGATTCTCAATATTCTAGAATCCTCAAATTCAAAAATATTGATTCTCGACAATTCTCCAGAAAAATTAATTGAAAAGAATTTCAGATCTTCCATCGAGCCTCTTTTTAGCTTACCCAGCCAAAAGTTTTAAATAATCTCACCCTAAAATAATAACAAACCTCACAATAGTCTCACGCTCTTTCAATAAATTATATTCTTACTAAGAATTTATCGAATTCTCGAGAATATTTCAAAATTTCTGTTCTAATTCTTAGTTCGAATTAACTATTCTTTTTATTTCTCGAGAATTCTCTGTACTAGAAATCTCAATAACAAGCCTTTATTGCAAGTTTATGAAATACCTACATTTTTTTTAAAAAGTACACAATAATTTTAAGTTCATACATTTTTAAGCAGTCACTCTATTTTAATTATCGACTGTTCGTAGAATGGGTTTATAGGGATATTATTCAATTGAAATATCATGAAATCAACAATAATAAATAATGTTAAAAAATTCATATTCACTATTCATTATTTTCTGTTCATAGATTAGAGTCTAACACACATACCATCCTTATACTATAAACTGTATCGATTGTTTGTGTATTTATATGATTTTTTGTTGTTATTTATTGGCCATGAATGACAATTTCACATAACTCAATATTAAGAGGGAGTTGCGTTGCCCATCCCTGTATGTAACCAAATTTAATATGTACATTAATTTATTAGACTTGACACTATCAAATTGTTCCAGTCGAGATATTATTGCAAATAAATTTGGGTTTTAAATAAGCGCGTGCGTGATACGTAATAGTTACATTACAACCCACCTTAAGGCAATATTTACAATTAATCAAAGCTTGTTTTTTAAGTGATGTAGCCATCTGTGAGACAATTATCCTGTCAAAAAGTTTTATTAATCAATGATCACAGGGGCCATTATCGCTGTGTATGATAATAATAATTACGTAACTGTTGTGTAATGAGAATTTATTTATAAGTTTATAATTACTTAGTGGAAAATGATATAATTGGCTTACTTAGGTTATTAAACTAGGTACTATTTTTATCTAAGAATTTTAAATAACATTTTATGTTACACTTAAGGTGCGGTATTTTATCTACATGTGAAAGTGGTTTTTATCATTATTAAATTACCTGGATTAAAAGGTACTTACCGAAGATACACAGCACAGAATTTTCAGTACATGGATTACTGAATTAGAGTACATGTAGAGTTAGGTTTCGGGAATTTCCCGATGGGAATTCTCGAGAAATTTTCGAGATTTTCAATCCCGAATCTCGAGAATTGAAATTTTTAACATTTCGGGAAATCCCGGATGTCGAAAATCTTTTCTCGGGAATAGAGATTTTTTTATTATCAAATATTAATTGAAAAGCAATTTTTCTATATGAAAAAAGTAGACAGAAAACATAAAATTAAGCCAATTTCGGCTCAAAATGAGCGCAATTTTTCAACGTCAGGGAATTTTCTGTCTCAAAAACGTACGCGATTGACAGTCTGTGTTTTTTGATTTTTGTTTTCTTACTTCTATTAGTTTGTCTTCAAAATCATATTTTTTTGGAATTTGTCTGTTTTTACACTGATTTTATGATTTTTTACAGGTTTTTTTTTTAAATTTCCCGATATCTCGAGAATTCTCGAGAATTCTTTTCTGGAAATCCCGAATCTCGAGAATTCAAAATTTCATCGTTTTGGGAAATCCCGAATCTTTAGATTGAGATTTTCTCGGGAAATACCCAACTCTACATTTGAGTCACCTAGAGTCATAACTCACATTTGTCATTTTTGAGTTAAATATACAAAAAAAAAGTTGGGTATCAAAAGTCACTTTAAACCATGTGAAAATCGTTCACAAAGTTGACTGTTTGTGTCATAAAAAAAAATGTGAGTTTCAATGAATAAAATGAGTTCTATCATCAAGGACTTTCTAACTAATCAGGGAGCTCTATTTCTCATAGTGTAATGGGTGTCTGAAGCATTAGCAGTATATTATATCTATTTAAATGGACTCACTAATTCATTGATATTCAAGGGAGTTCAATACTTTTCTTCTAATTACAAACAACAGTGATCTGGTGTTTTTTGATATTATCTCAAAACTCGATTTATGAAAGATGTATATGAGTTATGACTCTAGGCAACTCATATACCTACGCTTTATAACTTTTCACTTTTTTGGATTTTTTACTACACAGATACACTTCTTTGCCTGATTACCTCACATACAATTAAATCAAATGATATTCCCTTGTATTTATATTATATGAAGTAATAAATAAATGGTTCCATGACAAAACAAAACACGACAAAACAGAACACGACAAAAAAGAACATGACAAAAAAGAACAGTGACGAAACAGAACAGTGACGAAACAGACCAACGATAAATAAAACTATGACCTTTCAGGAAAAATATAAATTTAATATTGAAATTGTCCTATCTCTATTATGTTGATAGATTTTTAATAGCGCAGATTTTAAAGACGCCATAATAAATCAAATTATACCTATACCTAATTTCTGCATCCCTAATCGCTAGAAAGCCTCAAATAAACGGGACTTTGCCGGCAAGCTTAGGATATCTCATATATAATATGCTAAAATGATTGGGTGACTAGATACAACGAAATAATGACCTAACCTAACCTAAGTTAACTTAACCTAATCCAACATGATATAACCCAACCTAACCTAAATAGATTCCACAAAAATTAATGTTTCATTTTCCCCTGGCTGTTCTGTTTTGTCACTGTTCTGTTTTTTTTTTGTCCGGTCATCGCTATGCTAGACTGTATGAAATCTGACAACACTGGAACAGGAATCCTATCTTATTCCACTTGAGTTGTAGAGACTTGGGTTCTTTATTCCTTTACTGGAAAACTTTCTGATATGCAATAAGCTGATAATAATGTGCTGGCATGGATAAAGACTATAAGTAATAAGTTTGTTGGGTAGCCTCCAAGTAAGACGAAGCAGAGTAAGAACGTCGGCGCGCTGGAGCGACAAGGGAGTTTACTGAAAACAACATTCCCCGTGAGAACCTAATGACCCATAGCGGTGAAGAGTCTTGGTCGCTCGAAATATGACTGAACTTTAGTATAGTCATGATCTTCAGTCATAGGGGAATTATAAAAAGAGAGAGTTATAACTATTTCTTAACAATCTGATTTTGTGTTGCAAATTATTGTGGGTTTATTGATGTGGATATATTTTATATCTTGTATGTATGTTACACCGAATGTGCAAGATTGACTATTACATGAATTAGGCAAAATATCTGCCGAGTGCGTGAATTCGGCAGTAATTATTCTTATTAATGCATGCATTGGGCAAATTAGATAGTATTGCTACGGTGGTGTTTTTTGCAACTAATCAAACTAAGCAAATGTATCAAATGTCATTGATTATATAAAAATATACCAATCAATAACTACAATGACGTTCATATCAATTTATTATGCCCAAAAAAATCTAGAATCTATTATATGATAACGGAAGAATTTTATTAAAAGGTATTTTCGCGATTTGATTCGGGCTTGGGTATCAATCGTGCAATGGTCGATTTTTGTTTGTGATAGTATGATTTGATAGTTTGTTGACACTTGTTAGCTAACCTCAAAATGGACATTCAGTTGAATTCAGAATTACAAAACCTCACCTAACCCAACCTAATAATAATAATATTATATTATGTCGAATTATAACTAATAAAACTATCTGTATTAAATTTACCTTTTCTACTGTCATGTTGACAGTTTAAGAATTTCATACCCTGGCGAATTCACGCACTCGGCAGATAATTTACCTAATTCATGAATCAGGTAACGGGCTTGACTATTACATGAATTAGCCAAAATTTTGCCCATTTCATGTAATAGTCAATTTCGCACATTCGGCGTAACATATACATTAACGAGTGAACGAAGAAATCTTATATTCTTTGTTTAGAATGGCTATATCTACTCTATCTGTAAAATACTTGATGATTTTATTATGAAGATTGCATTTCCGTCCACAAAAACGAGTCAAAAATCATAAATGCCATGATTTGAAACCAGTCATTTTGTTATTCAAATAAAATTTGTTTTAATGCTTGTGGATAAAGCAATTTACTTTAAATTAATTTTGTAATTGAAACATTAAAATCAAATTTATTTATCTGGTATCCATTATAATGTAGTTATACATCAGTGCGCTGTTTATCAAAATATCTAGGTAATAAAAAAATGTTCACATAGTAGATAACTACCTGCTCGTAATGTTATGTAATATTAATAACATATTGGCTATTTTTACAGAATAATTTTTGAAATATTATCAAAATTATACTGAAAAATCCATATAACATATTTTATACTAGAGTTTCTTAAACTTTTTCTGACTACTTCCATGTGGCGAGGGGTGGAAGTAGGCTGTTAACATTCGACATAAATAGTGCATACTAAACTTTGCTAGTTATACTTATTTGTTTTCATTGAACTAGAAATACAATTTGAAGATGGTGATGGTTAGTTTTTAAAATTCAATAAACCCCTGCCTAAAACAAACCATAATAGTATAGGACAGATGCTATGGGCGACTCGACAAAAAATACAGTGCACACATTTTCAGACATACTTATTTGTTTTCGTTGAGTTAAGAATATACATGCCAGATGGTGTTGGTTAGTTTTTTAAAATTCATTAAGGCTATACCTCAGTTGAGGCATGGTCTAAAAAGATCGTGGCTAGGCGATGCGCGGATTACGGATCGCGGATGCAAATGACGCATGCCGAACGAAATATAATTTGTCATATAAATCCAACATGCGTCCATTTAATGTTATGTTTATTCCCGCAATTGGGGACTTAAGCCTAGAGCCCTTAAGGTTGCATACGGCGCAATTTTCATGGGAATTGCCGGCTACGCCTCCAGCATTTGGCATTCCCGAGTAAACTCCTTAACTCTCGTGAGACGTGCACTACTAAGCGGGCAGCAACTTGCGCTGATCTCGCTTACCAAAGCCTACCGCACAACTTCTACTGACGCGCTTGCCGTACTCGCGGGGGTGCTACCCCTCGATCTGCACGTCCAAGTCAGAAGATCGATCACCCTCCTCTTGAGGGGGATCAGCACAACACTCGCCGGTCTCCATCTGACACCACCGCAGAGATCCGAGGACGTTCCTTACAGGAAGACTGTAAGTGACATTGTGTACAAGACCGCATTTGCGGCATGGTAGGCGAGGTGGACCGCCTCCCCCAAAGGGCGGCACACTTACCGTTTTTTTCCAGACGTATTCTGCAGGCACCAAACTAGAAGACTCCAACCTTCGCACTAAATTAGCCAGTTCCTCACCGGCCATGGCAACTTTGCCGCCAGACTCGACGAGTTTGGCTTGATAGTAGATGGGCCGGGTTGTACCTGCGGGCATGACCACCAAGATGTTGAACACATCCTCTGGGATTGCTCGCTTATGGAACTCGAACGAGCGGAGCTGTTTGCCAGGGTCCGTCCTCACACGGGTCTAATTGGTCATGGAGATCTGATAGCAACCGAGGGCAACTTTGCGGCATTCGAGAAATTTGCAGCGTTGTATGGGGAGCGGGATAGTCCCGACTCTTCTGTAGATTCATCTATTTCAATTCGTGACACTCAACGTCAGCGGACAGCAGAGCCAGTCCAAAAAACAAACATTTTCTTTCTTAACTTTTTTTTAAGCACTACGGTGCATAGTTGCAGCATCAGTCCCGTGCGGCTCCGTCTCGGGACGGAATGAATACTTAAAATCACTTCTTTCAGACACGTTTAAAGCGTCATAGAAAGCGGCCGTGCATATCCACGGCTGTGCATATATGACGGGTGGTGGTGGGCACTTTAACGTATGTTCTATTAGTAACAATAATAATATATTCATTGACTGTAAATGGGTAACGTTTTTAGTCATCTTTACACGATTTAAGAATCAAAACCTCCGTCGCCATCACGAAACAAATTGACGTATTCACACCTCGACATTCGGTCTCCGAGTGCCAGCGAGTCCAAAATTTCGTCGCGCTTATAGTTGAAAATTATTTTCCGTTTCACTGAAGTATCGCCTTAAGCCCTGCTCAACCAAACTATAATTGATAAAAAATATTAGATAGATATTTTATAGATGCCTAAACGATTATTTTTTTACTATTCTCTGCTACGGTTTGGATTAGGCAGGTTTTAACAGAATTGTAAAAACTAACGAATACTATCTACACGTTGTAGCACTAGTTCAATGAAAACAAAATACGCTTGACTGACAATGATTAATATGCACTATTTGTGTGGGATCTTAACAGCCTACCTCCATCCTTCGCCACTGCCACCTCCCCCTTTAGAGCACTAGCACCAGCGTCCATCTTCTTACAAATTATTACTACATTAAAAATTAAATTAGCATAAAATATAGAAACAGAGCGTTTTACCACTTACAAATACATTCTGGATGTATTCTTTTCAACGATAAACATTGCATGATTCGTTATTACTACAAAACACAAATAATTATTCATGAATGAAAGATGAAGGTATCGATTTATATTCTTATCTCTGTCTCTTTTGAGCGTCGTAGAATACTTCTTGCTTTTTCCAATGACTTCTTTAAGCCGTATAGCAGTGGTTTCCAAACTTTATGTTATTACGCCTCCCTTTAAAAAAAATCTAATCTTGGCGCCTTCCCCCTTTATTTTATTATATAATACAGACACATTTTTCAATAGTAAACAATGTACTAGTGTAGAAGTAAATCTAGGTACTCGCTATTCATTTCAGAAACACGTGTGAGCACGCAGGTAAATAATATTAGTAGAGTAAAGAGTGGTAGCCTGCAAAACAAAATACATGGTATCCACGCGAGAGCAGGGTCCACCTCGAAATATCTGTGTGGAGCAGCAGGTATGGGAAGAGGTTCAGAGCTTCACGTACCTGGGCTCTAACCTAAACACACTCAATAAAACAACAGAAGAGGTGAACATACGACTCATAGCTGCTAATAAGTGCTTCTACGCCTGTAAGGGTCTACTGAGTTCGAAAATCCTAAGCAAGAATAGCAAACTGCTTATCTACAAAACAGTTATTCGACCAGTAGCTACCTATGGCTGTGAGACATGGTGCCTCATTCAAAGGGAAGAACATAAACTGGCCATATTCGAATAAAGATCCTCAGGAGAATTTTCGGGCCCACATTGGAAAATGGAAGTTACAGGATAAAAATGAACCACGAGTTAGAAGAGTTAATAAAACATGAAACGGTGGTGAAATTCTGTCAATCCCAAAGACTAAGGTGGGCTGGACACGTTGAGAGAATGCCTGAGCACAGGACGCCAAAAATCATGACCAAGTGGATCCCACAGTGGAAATGGTCTAGGGGCAGACCAAAAAAGAGGTGGGCTGACTGTATCGAAGAGGACTGGAGAAAGATGGGGAGGGCTGGAGACTGGAGAAGAGCAGCCAGGGAAAGAAGCGTGTGGAGGACAATTTTAGAGAAGGCCAAATCCCGCCCCGGGATGTAGCGCCGAGAAAGAAGAAGAAGAAGAAAGAGTGGTAGAGAGTATGCTGTACGAGCTTAAGTTTGTTCGCTGGCTCTATCTCATACGGTTATAAGGCTGCTTGAGATGAGGTGAAATTTGAGTTTATGTCTGAAGAGCCGCAAACGTCTTTGCAAAGAGCCGCATCTGCCGACCCCTGCCTTGACGGATAACACGAATGTTATTAGGCCACAACATGCGGCGTCGTCCTCTGCTACGTTCACCATTGAATATTGACCTTTCCTTGGATTAACAGTTGGAGAATGCTGTACTTTTGTCTTTGCATAATGTAACCGAGGTAATCCACAATAGATTTCTTAGATTTCTCTACTAAAGAACATACGGGTTCTTTCCTTATCATAATGATAGTAAAATGAATTTCCCGACTCGTTTTCTTCTGGGTATGCTATCAATACAATCTTATCTATCTATCCGTAGAGTGATTGTTCTTTTAAAGCATTTCTTTTTATTTCTTCGTGGGTTCACTTACAATCCGTATATACTGGCAAATATTAATTTGTATGTTCCCACCAATATCACTCGTAGCTCTACGGTCTTCAAGATACCTCGTCGCAAGACAGATGTTATGTTTCATGATGCTGTGTATCGTGCAATTAACTTATTTGATGGCACCATAAAAGTTGATTTATTTTTTATTAACTATATAATATTTGTGGACGTGTTAAATAGGTTAAATTTATAATTGTGTATATTATCATGTTTCTTTAATATTTACATATACACATGCTGTCTTTTCTACTTTATTGTTATATTAGTTGTTATTATTTTGCAATTAAGATATTTTTATAATTTTGTATTTATTATGTATTATGGCGCATTGGCCAATCGCTGTAATGCCGTAATATTATTTTTCTAAATAAATAAATAAATACTATGCAGAACCTCTTGGTCCTTTCCCATTCGATTGAAAATGTCAAAATTTGTCACCCGGTCACACCAAGGACTTTTAAGAATGAGCATGAACAGCCACATTTCGAAAGCCTCAACTCTCCATGACATCTCTTGTTTTAGCATTAATGCCTCCATACCATAGAAAAGAGTTGAGAGAACATTACAGTGAATCATTTTATAATATAAAACATTTTATCATAATGCTGCACTGGAAAATAAATCTCAGACTACAAAATTTTTAATGTCCTTACTATACACAAATTTACGATGAAAAATTATTGGCAGATAGGTAATTTTATCATTAGTAACCTCTTACAGCTTCTTTTCATATGCATGTAAAGGTTATATATGCACTGAAGAATAAAAATCGATAAACACTAAAAACTACTATAATTCATATTTTTTTCCAGCTTAGGTGGCCACGTGGAAGTATATTTTCATTTCTTTTATTTTCCACGCCGCTTATCTTAATGCCATCTTAATGGCAATCGTATAAATCAGGGGTGGTCAACCTTTTTATACCTACCGCCCACTTTTGTATCTCTGTTAGTAGTAAAATTTTCTAACCGACCAACGGTTCCGCAGTAATGGTGATTTATAAAGTAGGGAAGTTACATTATTTATAAAATGTATAAAGCAGAGTTACAGCAAGTTAAAGCATATAATAATAATTACTTACCAAATACTTTATGTCATAACATTATGAAAATATTTTTAAAACCCCTACAGCCCACTGAAAGCTGAAACGCCCACTAGTGGGCTGTAAGGACCAGGTTGACTACCCCTGGTCTAAGTGGTGGCACCAAATCTTTTTATTCTCCAAATAAGACTATTTTACTTTCATATGTGATGAAGTTTCATGATAAAGTTCTGCGGAAGTACGTGACGACGCAACGCACAGGACTGAGAGAAGTGGAAGCAGCTTGAAGAGTCCTTCATCCAGCAGTGGATAGATTCAGGCTGATGATATTGATACCTACTTTCACCCAACCTGCATTAACCAAATTTTGCTGTCTCAACCAATTATATAACATCATTGGTCTCAGCAAACTTTCGTGACCATAATATTATAATCTCTTTTACGATACGTCTGGAAGTTTCCTTAATCGCCAGATACTAAAGATCTACCATCGTAAGTTAGCAGCCTGTCATGTCCAATGCCATTTAATTTTACAACATGTTTCTCGAATTATGGATTGCATAATATTCGTACAGAAATCTACTACCAATAAAAAATTATAAATTACCATTTTTTTGTTAGTTATGGTAATATTCTCAATGTCATACTAGCGCCCTCGCTGAAATGCCAATTTATGATGGTAGATCTATAGTATAGAAACAGCAACCGCATTTTAAAATCGATAACTGCAGATCCAGATACAAATTACCTTTTCATGATAGTCCAAAATGCATAGTAGAGTTTAAATGGCTTTCATCGCTTGGTTGAAGCACACAGATTTATTGCATTTAAATATCCAGTACAATTTATTATAGTCCTTGGCAGAGCCGGAGTGCAAAGTTATGAAGTGGCAACTCTAGTTATGTCACTGATTCCGTTACCACATGAAATAAATAGAATAACAAAATAAATAACTTTGAAAGTATACTATGTACTTTTTGCTTTCTTCAAGTGGGAAAAACAGATTTTATTTTATTATGTAAATTTAGAGAAAATTCCAATATCTATTCTGGAATCTAGATATTTGCATTGATAATTTATTAATTATATATAATTAGTAAGTATGTGAACTTTACGAGGCGTGAAGGTGTAGCACTTTAAAAAGCTAATTAACATTATTATTTGGGAAGCATTCAAAATAAATATGATGAGAAATGATAACACGGTGTTAATATACTTACATGATAGTTTATTATAATAAAAAAAAACAATTTATAAATATAACCTGAATACCAGGGATATAATTAACACTAAATTATAAATACACATTATTATTTAGTATTCACTATTATTTATAATCAAGAAAAAATTAAACTGATATTATAATTAAAATATAACAAATTCATATTATTTGTACAGTTTAAATTATGTAATTCTAATTATTGCGTAGTATCAATCTAACAAATTTAAGTATTTCTAGTTAAAATATACTTACTTAAATAAACAATAATATTTAAAGTATTTTTTAACTTCTAATATAAATATAAAAGCAACATTTGTTAATTAAATATTATTTAAAATATATTCGTAACAAGGACGGATTATTAATTATTATTTATTAAGTACATTATTCAATCAATCATGTCCTGTATAAAACACAATTAATTATGTTTTTTACATATCCGTAGGTACCTACACTGAACGCTTGTGTTCACTGTGTGTCAATCCATTTGAAAGTTTAATACAATTTAGCATGCTTAAAAATAGTATGCCTTTTAACAAGTAGTGGTAAAACGTAAGGGAAAATAAGCATTACTATCAGTGTTGCCGACTTAGCGTTTTTATTGGAAAATTTAGCATTTTTATTAATTTATGGTTTTTCGACACCATACACAGTTTCAAAATTCTCACAAAAAGCGGAACTAGCAAACATATTTTTATATAGACACATAATCCGCTATTGACTCTAAATACATAAATTATCGACTTACCTACATCTACGAATTTTCAAATTTGGTCAAGTCCACTTTTTGACAAAGTGAGAATTTTCACTCGAGGGTTTGTGTGTATACACAACCCTTATTTAGTGTTAACAACAAAACAATGAAATCATCTCTTTGATGACTTTCATAATGTATGCCATGTAGCAAAATTACGTCTGACTTTGCTATGACGTGGTTGGTTGAAATGGATTTGACGCTGTTTGAAAATAAATCTGCTGGATTTATCCATTATTGAAAATTAGTCCTATAGTCATGTTTAGTTAGTTTTTTTTAAAGAAATTTGAAAATTACCTAATGTCAAGCACTCTTTAATTGACTGCTCAGTTTTAATTGTAATCATATATATAAAAAAAATCAATATTTTGAAGACCCTTGAGATGTGATGAATTTCAACAGTAATGTGGAAGGAATAAAAATTTATTAGTCGCAAAACAATTGATTCTTCTTCAATATATTATTTTGTTCGCAAAACTATGTTCAAAATTTTGACTTACTTTTTAAAAGTGCTAGTTTCTAGATTATTTTTTTTGAATTATAAGAAATTCTAGCGTTATTGTTCTGCCAAATAAATTATTCTCATACACTATCTGGCATATTTTTGTCAATCGCATTTGGCAACACTGAATACTATTATAAATTGTATTATAAATGTTATTTTGTTTGGACAAATTATTATGAATATATAAACAAAATCTACGGACTGTAGTACCTACTATTTACTTTTAAACATAGGCAGTTTAAAAATTTCTTTGGGTAAACAAAAATAGGTATGACAAATTATATTTAAAGATATATTGTATTACTATGTATTTAATATATAATTTGTTGGACGGATTGTTTACTAACAAGAATGGACATTATTAAAATATTTATTACATCTTCTTTGAAAAGCTCATTAAAAGTTTTTTTCCAATGATTTATTATAAGTAAACCATGCATAACAAAATAACACTTTTGCAGCATAATTTTAATTAGTAAGTAAAGGACGGAGTATACTTAGCATAATTATAATTAATTTAAACATTTATAAAAATCGTGTATCACATATTAAATTTATTTTTAAACAATAATACTTATAGCAGGTAAAAAAAGAACAACCAATAAACAATAATTTCTGTGGAAACTGATTTTTTTAAAGTTATATACTGAAACTTATGCAGTATGAAGTAATTTAATAAATTTTGAATTAATAAAAATAGTTTCACTGTTAATAGCAGTGTTTCTCAAACTATCGTACTTTTATCGTTAGCGATACAAAATTTAAATATATATTTTTTTTAAACTGTACAATTTATATTGCTATGGAGTGAAAGAAAAACTTTTGATTAGCAGATTTAAAATCTGAAAAAATAGTCCCAAAACAAATATGTTCAATAACGAATACACTGGTTGGACGACCGTCTCTAAAGAGGTACTGGCATAATGTAAGTTTGAGAAACTCAGGTTCAAAATATTTAATTAAAAATCAATGTTAATTTATTTCGCCGGCTACTTATGTAATTAAAATATAATTAGTTATCTCGTATTAGGTATGCAATAATTTTATTTCTTTGTATCCGATTTCGATTATAATAATTTAAAAAAAAAAAACATTAATTTGTCTGTGAGGTAACATCTGATAATCACAGGCGTCTACTGCTAAAATTACCTACCTACCTAATTGTAAATATTTGAAAAAAAATTATATTTATCATAGTGACCTGTGTTTTATTATTTTATGAAAATATTTGAATGATCGTCTTGCTGTGTTCATTTTTAATAATATGTAATTAGATATATGCTCAATATATCGACTGCTTAATCTACAAACCAAGCAACAGCGCTTTAGACCAAAAATAAGATTTTGATAGCATTTTGTTATAAAGCATGTTTTCTATCTTCACACTAAATTCTAAACTCTTGAGCCTATACATAAATCCTTTATCGTTCTTCAAACAAAACAATCAACTGCAGATGCCAAATTTCCAATATCATAAATGGAACAACTCCACTTTTTATATAAATGTTCTTTATACATAAAAGGGAAGCTAAAATGGTGTATTAATTCATTGTGCAGCATATAGCTAAGTGTACTTTTGGAATTGTTAAATTCCCCTCGATAGTCGAATTATTATGTTTTTTCACCTTCCTGAACAATGCCGATTTGCAGATTAAGTAGTCGATATGACAGGTTTATCTAAATATTCTAACTAAACCATGCAACAATGTCTTCTGTCTCAAAGGTTTTCGACGGAATATAACATTAGACCTTCTACTCGTCGTTATATTACTATCTTGTAAAACTCGTACATTTTATATTGGTTACACATGAGATTTTTGTTACCGAATATTAAGCTCTGTGTGAGATCTTTGCACGTATAACTATTAACATAAACCTTCTGAATCGTGTCTTATAGAACGTAATAATTCAAAACCTCCCAAAAACCGGAAACTGCCGTAATTTATCAAGTATATTTTTTTTTCAATTCAAATCAAAATTATATTTAAAATGGATATTAGACAGTTTTTACTATCCAGTAAAGTTCTTTTGAATTTATGAGGGTTACAAGAGATAGAATGACGATATAAAAATACTGTATTTCAGTTTTTTTTTATCAATGAATGTTTTATGAATAAAAAGATTTTTTTCATACTATTATGTAATGCTGAAATTATATTTTTGTGAAAACTGTGTTACAAAGAACTATACAATTAATTAATACTGTTTTTGTGCCATTATTTTTTTATATTATGTAGGTGCGTTCTTAGTGTTCTTACGTAAAAAAATCAATATAAACTATTTATATTACTTTCATTTTAATCACTAATAAAACCAATTTAAAATAAACCAAAATGAGGAAGATAGTCATAACTTTCAAAATACGTTAATAACTAGTATATGACAAATTCCCCATCCCCCCAAACGTTCAGCTGATAAGATCACCATGTCCATTCTGCCTTAGCATCTCCAACTTAAGCTCATGCTCCCTAGCCTTAAGCCTCAGAGCTGCGATACTCGAACTTCTTCTGTCTACATCGGGTGCGCCAGGCGAAGATCCACCACCTGGAGACAAAGGCGGGGAAGGAGTCACGTACTCTGGGGCTGATCCTTGCACCATTTTTGGTCGTTGCGCAGCGGATATGTTAGCTAATAGCGTTTGGAATGAACTGGCTGCAGCAGGACTGTATAGGTGGCTCATTCCCGGTGGAAATAGTGGTGGTGCAGCCCTATGAAATGGATGCCCTGATGTCAAATATGATGGTGGAAGAACGGGTCCCCCGGAGTGCATTGGAGGGTATCTGAACGATGCTAGCGATGCTCCGTCGAAAGGCTTGCGGAAACCGAAGCCTAAATGCGTGAAGGGATTTGGTAATGCAGTTGGTTGAGGAGGGGCCGGTGATCCTCCAGCCATGTAAGGGTTGTAAGGGTGGCCTTGCGGGCCAACCTTTTCTTGCTTGCGCCATTTCGCACGCCTGTTCTGGAACCATACCTGGAAATTTAAAAAAAAACCAATATTATTATCTTTAATTAAAAGTAGGTACAGGTAGGTAGGCGTAGGTAGTGTGGGATGGTGGTAATGATCATATAAATTACTTTCTTGCTATCCATACATTAAAATTGGTTTTTGCCATTTCTGAGTTTTAATTAATTTCTTTTGTTCAGCGTTTTCACTATTTTCATTATATCTGGACACAAATATATATTTTTAAATGCCTGTGTTTCTTTACCATAACTCTAAAACTACTGAACCAATACTTAAGAAACTTGCACAGCTTATAAAATACATTACTATTATAATATACTAATTTAGTATAGATATCGATATCTCAAAAGTTCTGATGATAAAATAAACTTCTCTAAAATAACGCGCTTGCAAAAATTCATCACGACTAGGGGTAAATCGATGAAGTGGTAGAGTGAGATGTGGATAGAGTGGCGGACGCCTATTCCCAACTTTTGCTGATCGCGGGAACTCACTCGAGCCTCAATCGATTGTGACACTAGCGTATGTGCCAAAAAAATTGGATCGCGTGCCAACTCCAACCGTTGGTTTCCCATTGATTTCCATCTTTCTCTCGGACGAAATCGGTTTCCTTAGTTTATTTCTAGGTCCCCGCGATGGCCGGGTGGTAAAGTATCTGCTTAAGAAGTCGAGGGTGTTTTGTATAAATCCCGTGTCTGGCAAAATTCACATATTGTTTTAAATGTGTGTTTGAATCCAGAGCGTGGACCTTTAATAGGTTGAGCAAGAGGCTCTCATCTATTTCTCGTAAAAAGGTTTCTAAAATTATGTAACTGTAAATTCTTTGTAGAAAAACGTTGTATTAATTATTAAAATACAACGCAATAATATGTACAGACCTACAAACTTATCTGAAGAATAGGATGGGGGAGCCACGTAACTGGACAAAATCTGACATGCGATTGACATTTTCAAAATGGCATCCTATGCTAGTTCGTAGTTTTTTTTCCATTCTACAGATAAGTTTGTAGGTCTACTAGTAGTACTTATTCCACTATATTTAATAATAATTTGTTCATTTGTTTCAATGGAACATTGTCAACTGACATTAATATTTGAATTAATATTATGTAGGTATTATTTTTATTCTGCTACTATTTTTCCTATGGTAGGAATAATAAATAATATTTTATTGACTTAAATGTCTTATTTTTCGGTAATGTATTATAAACAAGGCTTAATTTTGTCATATTGTCACTACGTATGTCATTTTAAAATAAAAATTTCATCTAGATGGACAAATTTAATTAAAGGGCAAGTATATTCTAAAAGCAAGCGATCGATCAAAAGAATGAGGTGACAGAAAGAATTACATATAACGTATATTTCTATAAATAAAGTACATTGACTTTCAATTTGTAATTCTTACACAGACGTAGATATTCAATACCTATTCCTAACGTATTTAATAAAAATCACGAAAATATTTGGAGTTCAAGTAGGTATCACAAGTGAAATAATGTTTTATAGATTTTGACAATCTAAGAGATGCAGCCAGTTCTGATTATTATTCAATTATTACGTGCCATATACCTACATCATATTTTATGCTATTGTAAGCAATATAACATTTATTTTTATTAACTATTTCTTTTATTCAAAGAATAATTCACAAGATTTAAGAATGTACCATTCTAATTGTTGAACATATATAATTCTTAAAAATCTTCTTTCAAATAAATGAGACATACATATTATTTCAATAATTAGAATGGTACTCAGAATTACTTAGAATTCACATTTCACAAGGTACTTAGAATTCACAAGATTTAAGAATGTACCATTCTAATTATTGAACATAATATGTCTTACTTTTTTCGAAAAAAGATTTATCTGTTGGCTGTATTATTTTCTCATGCGTGTTTTCAGAAGTATGTAGGTATGTTCAATTTATTTTTATATTTAATTTATTTACTTTATTAAGAAATTAATGTATTTGGAAAAAAAATTGGTCACTATTCACTATTCTAATATTATTCTTTATTGAGGGCAGATTAATTACATAATTTGATACCTTAGTTCAATAGGGAAACAACTCAAAAATTCTTGTTCTTAAATAACGGTGTTTCAAATTTTTACTCAAATTCGAATTTAAATTGTATTAAGCTTTGTACCTAGGTTTTTTTTTATTTGGTCAAAAAGAATTTACCAGTGTACAATGAAATTTTACAGTTCAAACAAAGAATCAACCGAGACATTCCCGTACACAATTGAATTAATGATTAATTCCAGAAAGAATTATTCGATTTTATGACTAATTGAAGAATTTTTTCATTTAATATTTTCCTAAATTATAAAAGAAACTGTATTTCCACATCTAATGGCATTATTAACTCAATACCTATTTTTGAGTAATTTCCCTAATGAGGAAAATAAGAGAGAAAATATAGCAATACTTGGTATAAATATAGTTACTACCAAAGAAATTGGACTCCTCCCCCTGAGGTAGCACACAAATGTCAGTGTGTACTCGTTTTGTGAGAGAAAGTTCTACTTCTCTGAAATTAGGTACACTTTGCTGCAAATGGACCATACTTGGACATAAAAACGCCCCACTGAGTATTTTTTTTTATCAACACAAGCTTACAACCAATTTATGATAAACGTATTTTCATTATAAAAAGTTCCCGCAATAAAAACTTTATTAGGATTCAGGGTAAGAAAAAATAATGCAAATGGATGTAAGTATTTTATTTTTAATAACACAAAAAACACAATAATATTACGAAAAATTATACACAAATCAGTTAATAGCAAATGGTTAAATATTGGAATAAGAAATATGGTCTTGTTTTTACATATTGTTTTATATAAAATAACATAGCATTATTGTTTAGATAAAACGGTTAAATAAAAAACACAAATAATTACAGTTAATTACAAACAAAAAAAAAATTGTTATATTACCTACCTATTTACACATGTGTATTTTGAAAATATTTTATGAAATAAAAATATAACATGGGTTCGTTTTTGACATATTGTGTATAAAATTACTTGTTTATACAAACCTATTAGAGACAAAATACAGGTAGGTATGTTGAAAATTTGATTATATAGTTAATTACAATATGTTATCTATTTAACTCACTTTTTTAACTCTTACAACTTCTAAACTTTAACACTCATTTAACGTCACTTTCCGAGAAATGCTTCCCACACAGTAATGAATATTTAGATGGCACCCAGCTCTCCCGCCCGACTGCATCAATCCACAATTTCCGAAAAACTTCATTTTTCGGAAATCTGAAATAATTTAATTTATACCTATAACATTATAAAATTGCTACATATACTCCATTACATACTTCATATAAATGCAATTTTTTGTTTGGTATTCTTAAAAATATATTTAACTCTGAAATGAAATATAAAATCTATGTAAATAATGAATGTCATTAACTAGCACTAACAGTTTTTACTTTGAAAAAGACATCGTATATTTTGGGTTCAAAATAATATTATGCATACGGCCCTGGATTTTTCGCAATAAACAACCATTTGACGTTTGATGTAAAAGTTTTGAATTGTTATTGTAGGAAAAACTATCAATGTATAAATAATTAATAGTATGCATATTGTTCCGAAATGCTGTTACTCATTTGTATTCTTCCATTAAGAAACATTTTTTTACCGAATAATAACGTATAATACGTATAAATCGAGAGAATAACAATATCATATCCGCCATGTTGTTTTACCACACGAACTTGAAGAAGCTCCAGAATACCAACATTACCAACTGTCTTTCTCCGATTCGTATTTTTTAGTACATAAATGATAGCGTGTTCCCTCTCCAGTCTTTCAATCTCTTTGGTTACTACAGTAATACAATTCAATAATAAAGATAATAGGATATGATAATAAAATAATTATATATGCAGTATTTTTTAGAATGTATATAGTCGCGTGGAATGCATATTTAACAAATTTAAGGCTCAATGCATCGATTAGATATAAAAAGTTTTGTAAATAGAAATGGCTTAATCTCACCCCGTTTAGCGGTAGTTAAATATTTATGGTTCTTGTCTCTGATCGCAGTAATGGATTTTTATTTTGTTTTATGTACCCTATCTGTAATTATTATTAATAATTGCGAGTTATTAATCGTAATCAATTATGTTACACCACATAAACTGCAGTCCATACGGTATAAATTATGAGTGTGGTGAATGTGTGTGGAAAAAATATGGCATTTTAACAGCTTTTGCCAATTTAATACCAACACAATTTAAAAATTAATATTTTTATTAACTGCTCTGGCTACCACATTAATATCATATTATGTGCAAAACTATATTTATTTAACAATTATTGTTCATAATTGCCTAACAAATAGGTACTCACCACATTCGTTTCTTATCTTATTGACTTATGGTTAATATTATTTATTTGGGATTTTTGTCTATTATTACTGATGTATGTAAAATTGGAAACTTCAAATTACAGCTTTTATATTACGTTAGGTATTCTTAATTAGTTTTATAAAATTTACCATTTTAGTTTTTTTCTAGATTTAGGCGGAATGCAGAAACATTTGTCATAACTAAAATTTCCTTAGCAGAAAACACTATGCAGAAACATTGTCCTTAGTTAAGATCATTTCTATTGAAAATAATAACATATTTAAAAATTCTCTTTCCTATAGTTTAGGTAAATTATTTTATAATTGTTAAACGATGACAAAAATATGACAACTGCATTTTATAAATGCCATAACTATAAATACATATTAATATTTAATTATAATACTCTTATGTTTCCGTTATAAGTCATTATACGTGATTCCACAGGCACCGCAAGATATTTTTTTAACATGGTAACACTAGTGTCAAGTGTCATTCTTCACCTGGCATTTTGTATTTCTGCGGGTTGGCGTATAAAAGTAAAATAATATTCTGCAAGTGCATGCCAAACGAATTAACAATATCAATATCCATATTGAGATACATTGTTAAATGAATTTGAGTGTATGGACTGTTTTATAGACATGCGAATTTATTTTGACAGCAGCTGTCAGTGGTAAATGGTAATACAGTAGGGGTTCATAACAGAAGTAGTCTATGGTTAAGGATTCCTTAACTCTATACTCAGGATTGTCTATAGTTAAGTCATGCTTTTCGGCGACTTATCCTTAGCAACGAAATCTTAGATTGTGCATGCTGCTCTTACATGGATAAATTTAACGTTCCAAGTTTTATAATTGACATCGGCTTTGCTATAATGATTTTTCATAAAATTCAAAACCGCCTGAAAATTAAAAAATATTGACTACAAAACCAGGGCATTATTAATTTTGAATATATAAAAAACAAAATCAAACCGAATATGATCAAATTTCATATCGCTTAATACCTACCTGTACCTAAATATATTTATATGAAGTCTAATGATGCTGAAAGGCAAAACCTGTGACGCAAAAACTGATCGTTATGCCACTAAAATATAAGTGTATAAGATACATATTACTTTGTAAAGTAGGTAGGTATATAATATATATTCTAATATATTAAATTCTGAAGGGGTATTTTTCAATATATGTAACCATTCCAAATTCAAAATCAATTTCTGTTATTTATCCATTCAAGATTTTTAAAACGGGGACGTCCCATCTTATGTGACAAAATTATTCTCAAATGTCAGAAAGTGTCATTTTTAAAACGTATTTTTGTTAATTGTATGTCACGGAATTTGAGATTTTTTAAAATTTATTTTCTCTGTCTACTTATGATAAATTTATATTCAGTTTTTTTTCCCAGTATAGATCTAAAAATGCATGTGAAATGGGCAAGCTAAATATTATTAATTGATTTACAAATTATTTTTAACAGATAACGATATAGTATTCTACTTTACTTTTATGTAATATTGAAAACAAACTTGAAATTTCCACTATACCAATTTTACTTTTAACAAAATAGCAAATTTAACATCACAATTTATGGAATTCACAGTGAATCTCAAAATTTGTTGAATAGCGTTTGGATTTTGACTGGTGCAAGCAAAACTGGTGAATTTTACTACAAATGAATTGCAGCTAATATGATTTTATATTAATTAATTAAATGTTTAATATCTGTCTAGTAAAATGATATTATCTTATAGAGAGATATATATCTTTAAAGATTCAATCAGCAAATATGTAAGTAAAATTACTATTGCATACTAATTATTTAATTGTAGATTTTAAAAATATGCATAGTAAATACGCCATCTTCATAAATGAGGGCATATTCTTTGATTATTTTTTTTTAAACCATGTCCGATCCTAATAGGATCATATGGGCCTCCACAGAGTAGAGGTTTGTATTAACAGATTTTGTTTTTACGAGAAATGGATGTCAGCCACTTGCTCAACCTATCAGGTCCATACCCTGACTCAGACAAATTGAAAAACAATATGTGTACTTGCCAGACCCAGGATTCGAACCTGGGACCCACGGCGTGATAGTCCAACGCTTAAGCCGCGCGGCCACCGGTGGTGTTTTTTTTTGATTATTATAGCGCTTTTTAAATTCACAATTTGAATATAAATGTTATAACGCGTAGGTATTATTAAACACATTCTTATATGAGCCTAGTGAAAATAAGAAGTAGATATTTATTTACTTTAAACTACGTTCGAATTCTATTACTGTGTTCGATTCTAAAAGGATTATAATATTACTATGCTCTCACGTTAACTAACACTTGATAGTATTATAAGGCATCAAGTATTTACTTAAAAGTACAAGTTCAAGTAAGCATCACTCTTTTATTCACTCAGTCTATGTTGTTTCACCTTTTATAGCCCAATCTGTCGACTGGGTCCCTCCCACTTTCAACATTCAATTTATTATAAATACTGCCTATGGTGAGATTACAATCAACGACTCGTTTTGTTCTTTAAATTTATATTGCTCTTTATTACTACAGTTTACCGCCCAAAAAGATAAATTACTGAGTGAATCTTTTTCATTAAAATTGTTCATAACTATTTCCAGTTATAATATTAAACATACAAATTCGCATCCTTGTATTCTTTTTCGCTCCACAAAATAGAGATATTTAATATACTTAAAAATAGTGTTTAAGTTTTTATTTTTTATACAAATAGTGGTTGTTAGCCATTTGAAAAAATAACATGAATTGTTAATCATATGTGGTATCGAACCCCCAACGGCTTCGACCTACTAAGCCACTGTGGTACAAATATATTATATGATGTTGTTTGTCCATATATCTAGGTAAATATTTAAGATAATATTTTTATTTATTTATTTAAAAAAGACACATTGAGCTCATA
Source organism: Rhyacophila brunnea (assembly GCF_057557595.1). NCBI lineage: Eukaryota > Metazoa > Arthropoda > Insecta > Trichoptera > Rhyacophilidae > Rhyacophila > Rhyacophila brunnea. Next base: position 548,569 of record NW_028232772.1, on the reverse strand, counting down.
ATTAATTATCAATTCAATTCGTTCACAACATTAAATTTAGAATAAAAAGTACAGGTAAACCAAATTAGTAGAAAGAAAAAACAAACCAAAAAATAATTTTATAGCAAAAGAAAAATAAAAAAACAACAAAAAATCAAATTAAACAATATTATTAATTTTTAAAAACAAAATACATCTCTAAGGAGTGCATTTACCAGCTGCACAGCTCTTGCTATTGATGCCTGGTGAGCCTGTCATCGGGAAACAGTTTTCATGTTAATAGGTATGGGACGTATAGGTAACTATATTTAAAATATAAGGAAGACAAGTAGTTTGTTTATTACGTGGCAGAGTTTTATTGAATTTCACGTCCTAATTGCTTATAAAAATGATTTTTTTTTAAATATAAGTGACGCAACAAAACAAATGAGGTAGGATCAATTTTCACATCACTATTATATGTCTTCAATTTCACTAATACCGGTGCAGACAATTTTGCTATTATTGATTATATCTAAGGAACACAATTAATTATGTGTTTGTATCCTTTCAAACACTAAAAAAACCGATTTAACTAAAGTAAATATCAATACGTTTTCTTGGCATTTAAATAATAAATCATTGAAAAACTGCACTCATTCATAGATCCACCAGTATAAGTTGTCCACTGAGAGAGGGCGCCAGATGTTAATATTTGACATAATAGTTTTTATACTGCAATGAGCTTAGTTCTAAATTCGAACATCGGATAATTTATGATGATATATCTATTATAGTAGCTGTGTTGAGTTAATAAATTTAGTTTCCTACACACATCTACATGCCTACATTAATTTAATCATCAGTAAAGTTTATTACATGTTAAATAATAAATGAAGCCTGGTCAATTCGGGGATTATTTCAAAATTTTCATCAATTAAAATAATATTAGATACTCATCTATCTATACTAATTTATCATTGACTGCAATTATTATTTAATAACTTGATATTATCTTCTGATGACATTATCATCAGTTGACATTGTCCTTCTAAGCAGAAAAACCCGTCCTGATCGTTATTAAATTATTCCTACTTTGTTTTATTTTAACATAACTAATGTCTTTTTATTTAATTAGATTGTCATACATATTATTGTGTTATTAAACTGTCTTATGTTTGATATCTGAGAGATTGAATGCTAGTAATGTAATTGGCTGTTTATTCGTAGACGATAATAAAATTATTATATTACTTTAAATAAAGTGTCGTAATTTAAAAAATAAATGCATGACATTTTAAATTACACAGCAGTCAGTTTACGACAACTGGCGACTGGCGGGCCGCATATTGACCAATCGTGTATTTTTGCGGGCCGTAAATGGTTGACCTAACTAAAGCTAAACTTACACTGGCAGACTCTCGAGCCAATCGTCTGCCTCAATTGCCTTCCCGATCGTCTGCGTCGATTGCACCCGATCGTGAAATGTCACTTTGTATTGTTCCCTAGAGTCGTAGTCAAAATATAATAATTTAGCATAAAATAAGAATTATCCTGTTTTGGCCACGACCCTGTGAACGATCAAAGTTTCATTTCATGATTTCGTAATCGGCGTGAGAATCCGCCCGTATTTTAATTATGTCAATGATAATTAATGTTATACGAAAAAAACTATTGAAAAGACAGTTGCATGGCAAACACAAAAAGTACCTTAAATAGTTTTATTGACGATTTACAAATTTTATTTTATAAAAAAAGCGAAAAACGAATGTTTTTGACGCTTTTCAAAAAATTGAGGAATCAATTAGTATTACGAATTAAATGATAGTTGAATTTGGTAACGCATATATTTTCGACCAATCATTGATTTCCACGGGTTCTTCGGGTTATTAAAAAAAATCAATAATTCAATGATGTCTTAAATAAATCAATGCGTAAATGCACGGCCATATTAATAACTGTTTTCTGCAGACTATAACAAGATTCCCTTATTGAAAACGTGCAGAATGCATATGACTTCACTTTCAGACTCCTCTATCTGACGATAATATTAAAGAAATATATCACCCAAAACTTCACGTGAAAACTCTGCCACGTAATAAACAAACTACCTGTTTTCTTTATATTTTAAATATAGTTACCTATACGTCCCATACCTACTAACATAAAAACTGTTTCCCGATGCCAGGCTCACCAGGCACTAATAGCAAGAGCTGTGCAGCTGGTAAATGCACTCCCTAGAGATGTATTTTGTTTATAAAAATCTATAATATTGTTTAATTTGATTTTTTGTTGTTTTTTTATTTTTCTTTTGCTATAAAATTATTTTTTGGTTTGTTTTTCTTTCTCTACTAATTTGGTTTATCTGTACTTTTTATTCTAAATTTAGAAAAATTAGAGTAATTATATCTGGCTTGATTCCAAGATTTGAGAAATTGTCTAGCGAGCAACTTTCTGGCTCACCCATTTTTATAAATAATTTGTATTTTTAGGGCACCGCGAAACGAAAATGCTTGTACACAACTGCCTTAGTGAATTCCTACTGCGAAATTGCACAAAACGCTTAAATTTTAATTTAATTAATACAGGTAGGCAATATCGGCCATGGATAACATTTGAAGTAACGATTATTTGTGTAATATATGAAGTCGTTTTTACCTGCGTGTAAATAATGTCTAGCTGCTAGGTAGTCGCGTACCGAGTAGTTATGTTAATGAAATGTACTGATAAACTAATTACTTCGCTTGTCGAATGCAATTATCTGATACAGGTGTTTTGCAAGACTGTTCGTACCGTAACGTGGTAGATAGCATTTGTTTCTCGTGCTGAAATTAGGTTAGGTACATGATCACTTTTATAATAACTTTAAACTTTACTGCATCTACTTGGTATTTAATCTTCTATCTAAGATATTAATACTATCGACCGAAGGTACTTGATGGAATTTCAATTCAAATTTTAATGGATTCGAATTCACTCCAGAACTTGCGAGTGCCAGCTGCCCGGTCGACATGACGTCATATGAAATCATTGTGACGTACTATCGGAGTGATAATAGCACTCGAGAAAATAGCGCTGGTCAGACAGCTGCGTTATTCATTGTCACCATACACATATAGGTGTTTCATCATAATATTATCTACGGTGAGCACTGTGCGCAGGGCGGCATGCCTCGAGCGTGTATTGGCTGACGTCACAATTACGTCATGTCGTCTGGTGCCACACAAGTCGATAGTTAGGAAATCGCGGTGCAGTACTATTCCATTTACTATTTTATATAAGAGTTGGTGGCCTAATTGCCGAACCTCTTCCTGAATTGGAGCCATTTTTTTAGAACACGTAAAACAGAATCTTCTTCTCCATACACATCTGATGTCTTTAATGTATCCATCACAGAACAGATCATTTATAAAATTCCGATGGGCTATATATCAATACAGTAAAGTTTAACGCAAGGTTTTGAATGTGTGAGTGTCCTATGAAAATGAGCCACGCATTCATTATAGACGTGCAATAGTAATATCACCGACATTAAATGAGCGTCAATGCATAAACCGAGAACAGTTGTTGTCACTATTCGATATATGATGTATTCTTGACACGTGTTTAAATTTATCCCGTATTATTTCTTACTCGAGATCGGTTACCTGCTTCTTTCAGTAAAATCCAATTTCCAGTGTGACAAAACAAGCCTCGATATAGTAGAGTATATAAATCTATTCAGTAGCAGTTTTAGATATGTACGTGGCATTGGCGAGGTGTTTTAAATATGCTGTTAAGATTCGACATAAATAATGCGTACTAAACTTTGTTAGTCGTATTTATTTATTTTCATTGAGTTTGCTTTAGAATACAATTTACAGATAGTACTGGTAAGTTTTTAAAATTCAATTAAACCCTGCCTATACTGCCTATACTGCCTAACAAACTTTGTCTATATGATAAACAGCCACTGAGTATTAAAAAAACAGTAATAATTATGTATGATATAATATTATGTCATGATTTCTTTACACATTAGTTTTTATGCATTTATTGAGAACCTATTAGGTTTTCAAAGGACTGGAACCGGACACTGAACGCGAACCCTGAAACTTTAAAAATAAGACTTCTAACAGCTATGACTATATTGTATATTTATTTTTTATTTTATTTATTATTTAAAAAGGTTTACTTCACCTTCTTAAAATTACAATATTTAATTGTCCCCAGCTAATGTGTCATTGAAGGTATAGTGCACTCAAAACTTTAATGACCAAACATGATGAAAAAACCATGCATATTAATTAATACTTTCGCTAAATTCACGGCAGATGTCGGACGACGGTAGGTATAAATTAATTAAAATTTTACGCCGACTCATTATTGGTAGGTAGATAGATACGCACGTCTATAATTATTTAATCAAACGTATCAGAATGCACCGGTGCATTTATATAATTTTATGTTGGTAACACTGTGATTATGATCAGGAAAATGGCGACTAGAATTCGATTGTCCAAGAACAAATTAAATAGCCATGAATTGTAATGACATTATTTTTTATTTGATATATATCGTATTAATTTTACAAATATTATTTATAAAAACACAATTGGTAATAATAATCTATTATTAGCCATTTATCAATAGAAAATATTATATTAGAACTATTTTTTATTACTTTTGCATTATCCATATACGAATAAATCAGATCAAAAACTTTTGTCCATTGTTTAGGTTTCGATTATAGATTTATGTTTGGATTACTTTGTTTCAAACTAATCGTAATTTATGTTCAAAGTATTTTAATTACCTAGCTACAACGTTATCAGTAATATAACAAACATATTCATATCTATAGAATTCATAATATATTAACAACAATAATTCTTCTATATGAGGATGATAATATAAAATGAAAAAAAAAAATATTCAATTCTACAGATTGGTTTATTAGTCGACAGTGTTAGTTCATTTGTAGCACCATTATCGAGACCACAGAACAGGTAATAAATAGAATACCGATAGGCTATATTCAATACGCCGCATCTTGATGCAGGGTTTTGAATGTGTGAGGGTCCTACGAAAATGAAGCACGCATTATGCACGTGCAATAGTGTGTGTAATACACCAACATTAAAATGAGCGTAAATGCATAAACTGAGAGCAGTTTTCAGTATTCGACGTAAAACGTATTCTTGACACGTGTGTAAGTTTAATTCGGATTCTTCCTTACTCGAGTCGGTTACCTGCTATCGCCATACCTGTTATGTATTTCAGTTACCATTATTTCTGAGTTCCCTGATCAAGACCTACAGTGATGGTTTCTGCTTTAGTATTTATTTAACTTATATCTGACCAATGAGCTGTATGAATCAGGCGATTACACAAGGGGGAAGGGTTCCGGATCCGGAAATCCAGGAAAGATCCAGTAAAAATACAAATTATTTAGCTGAATAAAATATTGACAGTTTAATCTGCAAACCATTTAGGCAAATTGTTCAGGAAGGAGAAAAAACTAAATAAAATAATTATCGAGCAGAATTTAATAATTCTAAAAATACATTTGGATTTTTTTTTACAAATATGCTGCATCATGAATTAATACACTATTTGAGCTTCCTTATATATAAAGAAAAATTGTATAAATAGTAGAGTTGTTTCATTTACGATATTGGAAATTTGGCACCTGAAATTGGCTGTTTTGTGGAAGAACGATAACACATGTAATGTATAGGTTTAGGAGTTTGTGTGAGTATAGAAAATATCCTTTATAACAAAATGCCATCAAAATCTCATTTTTGGTCAAAAGTGTAGTTAGCCGGTTTGCAGGTTAATCATTGGATATTATTTCTTCTTCGTCAGGATCTCATGGCAGGAGATCCTGACCCAGATAATAATTTCTTCTCACCGGGTTGGTCCCACTACTCTCGACACTCTACGTCATGCCTGTGATTATTAGAAGACCCGTAGCACTCTGAATTAATGCCATCTAAGCCATCCAATGTTTGCTTTAATAATTATCATGATGCGGCATGTCTAAAAAAATGAGGCGGACAACATAAACGGACACTAGCGATCCTGATGACCATTGGGTCATGCGCATTCGATAATACCATTTGATATAGTATGTATATATCAAAGAGCTTTCCATATATCTCTAAAATTAATTTCTTTGTGACAATCTAACTTTTATCCATTGAGGTTTTGATGATTTATACCCATAAACCAGGCATGTCCAACACGTCAATCACACAATATGAATTATATCGTGAAAATGTAAAGAGTGTATTCAGTCGTAATAAAATATCATTTCATTGAAATTTTGAGGGGAAAAGATTAACCATTCCTATTTTAATTTTATTTTCAAACTAGGCATGATAACTTTTTTTTAAATTCTAACGAATAATTCACAATATTTAAGAATGTAACATTATTTTTATTGGACATGCATAATTTGAAAATTCTTCTGAGAATTATATAACCAATAGAAAAAATCTTGTTTGAAAAAAATACGACACCCAGCAGATTCTGCTGAGGATGCCTGCGCGGCCTCGTCGTATAACTTAATTCGTATTGCATCATTGACGGCCTGCCGCAGGAGTGAGAAAAAAGAATACGCGAATCCTTCGCTTTCAACTGATGCGTTGTTTTCTCTTACCGTTGCGCAATTGGCTCTTTGTATATTAGAAGAATATTTTTACAATAAGTACCAACAATAAAATGGACAGATGAAGAACCAGTGCAGGTTTCATGTAGAATGAAATCCCACCTTGTCATGTAGCGTTGAGAGAAGAAAATTTAAATGTAGCTTACTTTTGATTTGTATTAAATATCTTAGTATTTCAATTACGACAAATAGAGACCTATTATCTCCAATACAATGAAGTATAAATTATTCTAAATTTTAGCAATCATTTTGACTACTTATATCGTTTTCAATTATATTTTTCTATAAAGAACCCACTTAATTACTTTTACACCTTAATGCCAAATTTAATAACCTAAGTAATAGTCTTATAATAATTAGTATGAACTTTTTGCGTAAGTATACTTCTAATAACTATTTACCAATAACCATGGACGCAATTTAGCTTAAAATGGCATTTCCGAATTACCAATATCGATACCAGTAAGTAACACTTAATAATATATACCTAACTTATTTGTTATAAACTAACAATATTTACTGACCATTTCCTATAATAATTGAACAAAAAACAATAAAATTCCGTTTTTTATATTATTACTCTTGATTAACAGTGGATACGTACTTGATGACAATTGATTTTTCATTCAAATTTATATAAATACTTTACCATCCTACCTTGAAAATGTACCTAGGTCCTAGCTAGACGATAATTTCTTTTAGGATTTAGAAGATACTAATAAGTTATAATTTTCAAAAATGATTAAAATAAAAGAGTGACAGTGGGGACGTAATACAAATTATATCAACATTGTCATCATTATTTCATCTGTTCTCGATCCACTTCTGGATGAATGCTTTTTCTAGATGTCTACATTCTCAACATTGCTACGTATTTCCGCTAAACAAGATTATAAATTAAATAGATTCAGCAAGCTTTTGATCGCCCTTTCGGATAATCTTTTGAGTAGGTACTACTGAATTATATTATTTCACAACGATGTGGCCTGCCCGTCTCCATGTACCTATACTATGTCTACCAGTTTTGTTCGATCCCTTACATATATTTTTTTTTTGATTCTTGCATGTTATTCCCAACATGCATCTCTCCGTATTGAATTATGTTACTAATTATATTATAGTCTCTTGAATTCTCCACACGATTTAAATACGTGGTGTTGCCTTTTGACCACAAATTAAATTATTCATTAATTAATTATTGTGTTGTAAACGAAATTTTATTTTATATGCTACAGTTCTCTACAATGAATAAATTAAGCTAAGGTGCTAATAGTTTTAGTCTTTATTCATTGTTAGTCACTGTTAGTTTAAATAAAATAAATATAAAACATAAAATTTGATCAAATATTATTTTCTTGCGACATTGATTAAACATTTCTGTATCAAAACAAAAAACACTAAAAATATTGGCTACAATGTCTATTTTTATAGCTTTTAATAAATTGTGCAAAAGTAAAATTATTTTTATATTATTTCCCATATCTCCTGCGACTGAATTCTACCATCTATATTTTTATTTTTCGATTCGGAAAAAATCTACATTTAAGGGTTGTATTTAGAGATATTAAATAAAAATAATACATACATGTGCTTATTTATTTATATATTGATATAGATAAAACACATATTTGTATGACAGTATTTTTTACAGTGTGCAACACCAGTCGCCATGTTTTCTTTTTGTTAACTCTCTTAATATCAATTTATTTATTGTTATTTATTGCTAATATAACAATGCTGCTAACTGTATTAATTAATTAAAACCTTGTAGCGCCGTTAATATTAAGTATTATGAGGTGCCATAATATAACATTAAATTTCGCAAGAGTGTTGTAAGCTGTTATTATAAATTTATAATAATATTAATAATTTGTAAGTTGAAGTTAAATAGATGCATTGGTATGCGTGTAATGGCCATTGGTGTTGGTAATGGCGGGAAACGGGTCTAAATGTTCTATTTTTGAATTGCAATAATTTACATGCCTGAGACGGAAATGAGATAATGCGATTTGCACACCGTAGTATTATGTTGCCGCCAGTGATGTATCCAGGATGTAATATCCACGGGCATTCTGCCAATGCGGCCTATCTACAAAATGATCAACTTTATAAGAGAGTCAAAAATTGATTTAAACATTTATTTTATTCATATAAAGCTAAAAGAATTTCTCCAATCAATTGCAGTGAGTTTATGTGATTATTGTGCCTTAAATATATATTTTTCTATGTCACTTAATTTAACTATTTAAATACAGATGCAAAAACGTATTCGGATCGGATATGCCAAGAATCGGATTATTATATACCTACGACCAATAATAATTGCAAAAGATAACTGACAATGATTGACAACTTATGCATGTAAGCTATAGATATTGACAAAAGTGCTAGCTACACTAAGAAACAAAAACAATTTTGAATTGATCAGTTTTTAAACCAACAGAATCTTAATCATGGCCCCCACAAGGGGGGGTTGACAGGGCACTGGGGGGCCTGGCGTGGAGGGTTGACCTGATAAGTGAGATAAACACACATCACAAATTTTCCCTAATTGGGAATAAAGTCTAGGCGCTATTTTCTTTATAAATCTGGTATGTCTGGTTATGTGATGCAATATTTTATATTCGACAAGTCCGTAATTCAAATGGATTTATTCAACAATACAAAAAAATAGCTAAAAATACACCGAATACCCGTAATTTTACCAGTAACAACAGTTAGAAAACGATTCTGTAAAAAGTCCCACTGCCTTTAACCCCAGCGATGGGTATGGGGGCCCGCCAAAGATTCTGGCCTGGGGGCCCGTTTCAAGATGTGGGGGCCATGATCATTATGTATTAAACCTTTAAAACGTTATAATTTCGTTTAGAATTAACTGTGTTCGATATTAATTATTTGTTTTCCTCCCTACTCCCACGCCAAGTGTCTCCCACACTCTCTACGCGAGAGTTCTGTACAGAGTTGGGGTCAATACGCAACGACCAGACGTTCTAAAATCTATTTGCATTAATACCTACTTATATTTTAATTAACATGACATTTCTGTAAAAAAATATTTTATTACAATTATTTGGCAACAACAAGTTCTTGTTGCGGTTCTGTCGTATTCCTTGCACTTCTTATCTGTGTGCAATTAATCTCTTTCAAAATAATAATAATGCATTGGCAATCTAATCTACTACTAGTAGGATGATAGACAGTTGAACAAATTGACTTATTGCTTCCAATACAAGTTAACCTCAATAATATAATAGCATAAAATACTTAGTGTAATTATTATTGTATTATAAAATTACGGTGATACTGAACACGGTCGTTAAGCTCATTTAAAAGCATTAGTTTTTAGATAATAAAATATTTAAATATATATTACTTACCCATACTTATATTTTTGTAATTTATACTAAAAGTAGGTATATTGAAATTAGATAATCCATTATAGAGAATCCATCCAGTGTGTTTGTTTCGTCATTAGCAATAAATTATAAACAAGAAAAAAATGCCAAGTTACAAAGTTTAAGTTATTGTTAATATAAAACAAATCCCACCATTAATTTTTTTTTATTTTTAATTTATTTTCACGACAATGTAACAATGATGATGAAGGCATATCATATCTCATATTCTAAAGCAGCTCTCGCAATTCCCTAATAATTAGAAGTGCACAATTTATTAGCAATGAAAGATTGATTATCTAGATTATATTAGAGGTCTACTACCTGAACGATTGTTCAATCAAATGGTCAGTATTGATTTCGTATGACTCAATCTTTATGATGTTTTAACTGTTTAATATTTACCATAGTGAATCAGAACCGCATTAAGAAAATATGAGACCCTAGAAAAACAACAATATCTATTTTTACGTTGAAAATATGAACGACCGTGTGGCGAATTATTTTATACGTCCTTTTTAATGTTCATAGAAGTTTCATCAAATGAGTCAGGTTCTATCGTTTATGAGCAATTAATTAAAATATTTTTTTTCTAAATGTGAATTTTTAGCTTTTCTTTTCAATTATTTTTTCCGTGCCTTCCTTTCGTCCTTTCAGCCCAAAAATATTTTTTTTCTTTTTCTTTTGACCATGTCCTAATAGGATCATAAATAGGCCACCACCATAGATGTATTAAAAGTACAGATAGGGAACGATTTGGTTTCCTCATACAACTGAATGAAGCACCGACAACAGCCGATGATAACTCATAACGGTGACGCGATAAAAAAAATGCAGGGCATCACGAAGGATTTACTTTGGTCATTATAACGTACCCATATAATATAATGTTAACGTGGAAATTTTACCGCAAATTGATTACGAACCTGCTTCACCATACTTTTTCACCATACGTGCGTAGTTCACCATACTTTCATATAACTTGCCGCCCCTAGGCCACGACAGAATGGAGGGAGGTTTGAATTTTTTTTTTTTTTAAATTTTGTACGAGAATATTCTTTGTTAAGTTAAAAATGGCTTAAAAATAGTTTTGAATTATTTTGACATGAAATATTTTTTGGGACTTATGATACGTTCGCTAGTTGTGTAACAGTACCTATTCAATAAGTCTATTGCCATCAGAATGTCACTTCAGTGAAAAGTGAAGGTTACGACAATTAATTGGCCTGTACAGTGACGATTTGTTAGCCACTTGCTTAACATAATTATTAAGTCTATTCTCTGACTCCAAAAACAAATTTAAAAATAATATATATATTTGCCAGACCCAGGATTCGAACCTGGGACCCACGTCATTATAAGCCAACGCGTATGCTGCTCGATCATGGTGAGCAAAATTCTTTTAAATTACGTCTACAATAATTTCGGTTTTGGGTTTCTGCATAATATATTATTTCGATGGCAAAACTTCTTCCATAATAATGATCTTTTCCTTCTAGTTACATGTGAATTTTTTTTTACTCTTGTGGAAAGTATATAATATATTAATGTATATTATACATAAGTGCTACGCATCGTTCCAAACTGCTTATTAAATTAAAATCGGGTACCTATATGCCTTTTGAGGTTTAGCTGGTATCTGGGACAGGGATATGTTTTCAAACGCGAACCCATTTATATACATTTATTTCGTGGTTCAAAAGTGGGTTGCATGCAATAGGTTCGTCACCGCTGGCCCAAGTCATAATTCGGTCCTGATTTGCAAACAAATGATCTGTAAGTGAGCTGAAACTAATGAATGGCGTATATCAAATTAAAATTTATTAATAAGTAATCGTTCAATTTACTGCAGTTAAGTAATGAATTGGCAATACCTACCGCTAGATTAAAATATATTTATATGAGAGCCATTAATTGACTTGCACAAATAATTTATTGATTTGAAATATTAAATCCATATTAAACTACTTTAAACAAATTTTGCGACATATCCTCTAATGTTAACATTTACTTTTAGTACGTAAGACTAATTGTATTTAATAATACAATTTTTCTGCAAATAATCAGTAGTAATAATATAGTTATTTTATTGTAGGTGTATAAAGACATTTTTCTGTGAACATCTATCTATCTATCTACCAGTGGCGAAGGATGACTTATGGAAAGAGGTAGGCTGTGGAGATCTGATAAAAAGAGCACACTTTTCAGGTATACTTACGAGAAATACTATCTACTAATGAATAGGTACATACTAATAAATGAAAACGACACACTAATTCAATGAAACTTCAAAAACTCACTGACGACAAAATGAGCGATGCGTTTGAATTACGTATTTTTCGAAACATTTATACCCGTCAAAAATCATTAGATATTTTTTTTTACATTAGTATTATTTATTAATATTCGATTAAACGCCGTATTCATATATAATTATCGAATTATTAAAGATTTTGGACAAAGTGCGCAGTCATGAGAACAATATTATGCGCGAATGTTTTAGGTTCTGCGATAGGAGCTTACCTTATTTCATATAATTCGACAGACTTGCTGAGGTTACGAGACGTAAAGTCCATACGAAAAAAATTCAGAATTATTTCACGCATAATCGGACCTCTATTTACGTCAAGATAGATGGCGCGCTGTGGTATGTTTTTTAATACCTTTGCAGATTGTTTTGTAACTGTGTAATACTGTATGTATGTAGGAATATATACGACATCTCTCGTTGGCAAAATAAATTATTTTTATAGAACATAAAATAATGAAGTGATTAAGTAGATATATAAATATGTCAATATGCAATTAAAAACTATTTTTCTTAAGAAGGTAGGCTTTAAATAATCGCCTAGTATGGAGTCTTCGCCACTGCTATCTACATTTTTAAAGTACGCATTATTACACGATTTTTGAACGACCTGTTTTTGAATAGAACCGATTCAGAGGCGTGTAGGTTTCTAATTCGTAAAAATTAGCATATTTTTCAATTAATTTTATTGAAAGGTGTAATACGTAGACTGCCAACAATGCCCGTATTATTTATTTAATACATTAACATCCGATTACGAGCCATTTTAATGGTCTTTAGCAGTTTCAAAACGTAAATTAAAATTGAAAAAAAAATGTGTTTTAATTGAATTACTTAAAACCTCCTATCTTAATTAGTTTGGAACGATTAATGATTGAAATTTTCCGTTTTTGGCTCGACTAAATGGGGAGTGTTTCGCTTCTAAAAAAATAATTTCTTTGTATGGTAATGCCAAGTTGAATTAATATCAATTAAAATTGATTAACTTTCCGCTACGAATTAATATCACTTGAATATTTTTTTCGTGTTGAAAGTTGTTTTCAATTTTATAATAATTGATATTTCAATACATTCAGTGTTCATTATTTAAATTAATTAACCCAGGTACCTACCTACCCGTAATATAAATTGATTTAGAAATTTATTAATTTAAAGTTTTAAAATAAATTTAGTTTTATAAAAAAATGTTTCTTGAAAATAAATAATTGAGAATCAAAATAGCACAAGACGTGATGTATCAGTAAAAACAACTTAGGCGCAGTTTCACATTACCAAACAGATTTTTATACTAGAAATATGCATACAACATGTCGACCGTGCTTAGGAAAAAGGGCGTAACCCTCACATAACAAATTTTACAGGACGGGCAAAAAACGTTTTTTGAATGATTTTAGTTTAATATTTTTTAAAAATAGGCACAGACATTTGGTGCATGATGATTTGGTGTAATATATTTTTGATCTTATAATAATTAAAAAAGTTATTACAGAAATATCATTAAAATTGAGGGTAAATGCTTTATTCCTTAAATTAAAACTTGATTAATCTCAATTAAAACCTGAATTTAGATAATAATTCGGCATTTGCGGCTTACTTCCTTTTTACAAAACGTGTATTTAGTTTTATACATTGTTAATATCTAATAAAAGCACTTTTCGAAAAATCGAGGGTTACGCCCTTTTTCCTAAACACAGTCGAGTGCTACAAAACTGCTCTGTATGAAAAATTATGCATTTTATTTCTTACATTGGACCTAATTTAATGCACTTTTTTTCTTGGAATGGATTATTTGAAGAAGAAAAAACATACCTTGTTTATAAAATATTTGATGAATATTGTAGTGTTATTTATAATCACAAATTTGAAGTCAATTTAATTGCCCACTTATGACCAACACATTCATACAAAATACTTTTGATTATACCAAGCTTTTGTTTGCATGTGTTAGTAGAAGATTCGATAGAATAGAATTATAAATTCTATATTTACAGATGGATGGCTTGTTAGTATCTTTTTACATTTGAAATGTCTTTAGATTATTTAAATTTATATTTCTTTAGAATGTAGGCTCTAATGGAGTCTTCATCACTGTTTGGTAGAGGTGAATTTAATATTTAAAACGGTCAATAACACCAAAATAATATTTGTTATCTGATAGAATTAGCTTTATATGGCTACCCATTGGCCGATATAAATAATTAAATAGTCAGTATTATCAGTTATTTTAATTAAATCTTATTGTATATAATATTTTAGTTTAAACTATTATTTTTGAGCACAAAAAGCTACACAAAAAAGAGTCTACCTACCAACTTTTGACGTATACTTCAAATGAGTGTAATATTAAATATTATAATATACATATGTATGTAAGTATTTATCACGACGCAATTACTATTATCGACATGATGGCGTCCTAATTTATTATAAATTATAACTTGTAACAGTCACTACCTTCAGTATATTAATTATCTAAGTATATAATTAAATTAATAATATCATATTAAAAGTCAGTTACATAATAGCTTAATTTAAATCAAGAAAATAATATAAAATACACGAGTAAAATCTTAAAGTACATTATAGATGAAACCGGTATAATTTGAAGTGTCGATTATACAAGGGGAAAGAATGCAAAAATGCAGTTATCAATTTGGCGCGTACCCCGCGGACTCAATAACGGTAGCAGTGTGAAATTATCGATTTATTTAAGAAAAAATGATTATGGTGATAATATGTTGGATGATCGCCTCAGGCATCTAGAGAAAGTCTTGTAGAATATGTAGCACATTACATTAATTATAGCCATAAATTCATGTTTTAAATTTATTAATTTGACGTTTTCACCGTTTAAAACATAAAAACTTAATGCAATACGTATTTATTTTATTACGTCCTATCTAATTTATTATTCCTGTATAATTATCAATAATATAATTTAATAAAAAAAGATTCACTGTTTACTTGATGATAAAGTCTTATAAGATAAGTGAAACAGCAAATAATTTTCAACACTATGTGGGACGTAATTTCGGCCGCGTTGCCAGTCGAAGAGCGATAGTCGACCTGTGAGCACGTCAATTTGTTTTGTGATGGCATCGGAGGAATATATTCTTAAATCGTTTAAAGATGACTAAAAAACGTTCCGCATATACTTGAAAAAGAAAACATTTCAATGAATATACTGTTGTTATTACGAATATAATAATAAACATAACATTAAAAAGCCGCATGTTGAATTTATATGACAAATTATATTTCGTTTGGCTCGCGTCATTTGCACAATCCGCGCATCGCCTAGTCACGATCTTTTTTAGACCATGCCTCAGCTGAGGTATAGCCTTAACCAACAAAACTTACTTATTTTAATGCACACTGTATTTTAGTACAAAGCTATGTCTATTTTTCTTCATTAGTTAATAAGTAAGTTACCATATAAATCCAAGATAGAGCACATATTATATGAGGTCACTTAACAGACTTTTAATGATGATTAGTTGTTAGCCGTTTAATACAGCATGCATAATGATTGAATAAACAAAACGTCAATTTTATCTAGTTACAACGTTTTTCTTAGCTCGTATTCTTATTTGTCCGGTAAAAATCTTGCAATCGATTTTTAACTAACTTTCCGACTAGCTAGACATTTGAAACTTTTAGAATATATCATAACACGATGTCAATGCATTGTTTTTATACTTTTACTTTTTTTTAAATTCATTTCAGTTAATTCTGTTTTGTATGAAAAGTTATTTCGACACCATTATTGGTGGCTAGGGGTCTAGGGTCCTAACAACTAAATTATTAATATATACGTGCGTTACTATGGAAATCAATATGACATGTCAAGTAGATTTTTTTAGTACATTTTCAAGTACAAAAAAACTTTTGTATTTCTCCAATGTGCGGCGCAAATAAAATATATTTTTACATATTAATATTAGTAACGAGATTACACACTCATTTTTTAAAATTATTTTAAGTGATGTTAATTTGTGATTTCAACAGTTCTGCTTATTTTTGTTATATTTGACAATATTGATTTGGCATGGTCCTAGTTTCCCCTTTTAAATAAGTAATCATTATATTTAGTTCATCACAGACTATAATATAAAGACATTTATATTCCACTGGTCTTAAAACAGTTAATCACATCATACGGGAACCAGAAATAATGTGGCTGGGCATGTTTTTGTTCTGAATGTCTCCTTATAAGAACGTCCGTTCAGAGCGATTGCTGGCCTTATTTAATTATCCCCTCAAGCGGGGGAATGTCCCACTCCTCCCCACTCTCCCCGGCGTTTAATTTTTGCTGTGATCGTTTTTGCTTTTCTTACAGGATTGTGGTCTCCAGGAGTAGGAAACTAATTTTTCACAAATCATATCACATATGCACGTCAAATTATATGGCAGTAAGATAAATAACCACATACTATCTATATTAGAATACTTATATAAAAGATCCATAAAAAACCATAAGATTTAAGTAGACACTTTTGCAGACATTTCATCTGTCGACAAATTCTAAAAATCTCCCTTATTGCAATATGGATAGAGTTTATTACAACGTTTTTATTAGGTCGTATTCTTATTATTGTACGGTGGTTGTTTATCCGTTACAAATCTTGCAATCGATTATTTTTAACTAACTTCCCGACTAGCTAGACATTTGAAACTTTTAGAATATATCAAAACACGATGCCAATGCATTTTTTTATATTTTTAGCCATCTTTAAGTAGAATTGAATTCATTTTCAATTAATTCTGTTTTGTATAAAAAGTCATTTCGGAAGAAATCCGTAATCCAATCCACTATTATTGGTTGGTAGGGGTCTGGGGTCCTAGCAACTACATTATTATCTACATTATGGAAATCAATATGAAATGTCAAATTGACTTTTCAGTATTATTTCTATAAAGTACAATTTTTTTTGATCGTTTAAGCTAGTCAAGTCAAGTTTATATGATTCAACAGAAAATTTAAAAACGTTGTATATAAAAAGTTCTTTTTATCTTGTAATTATTTTTCGTTATCGTTTCCATTTTGAGTGAATCTGCTGCGTCACGTGGCTTTATAATATTATATATATACCAGATTAATCTAAAAAGAATACAGATATGAAAATATACCCTTCTTAAAATTTGGGCAGAGTTCATTAATTTTCAACCACTTAAATCTGCATTGATCTGTTTACGATATACCCAATTGTTTACTAAGTTTACTTGCTCAAGCAGGTTCAGTTTGTATGAAAATAAATAATCCTTTTTCATGTGATGGAATGCACAATATTGTTCCATCTAGTGATGGAACAATATTGTGCAACATCTCGCAGTGTGGGAACGATGTCCATGAACATGTCATTCTGACGAAAAAGAAGGACAATTAATATTCCATTCACCTAAATATTTTGTGACCCCCTTCCTCCATGCTAATTTTATGCTAGCAGCTTGGAAAATATAATAAATTACAAAAGAAAATATTAGCCCACCGTTGTCATCTTAATTCAATTACCTACTTACGTATTGATTTTACGATTTTACACGTTAATAAATATATGCAGGGCATTTTTATATCATCAATACTGTCCTGGAAAATGATTATAAGATACCCATTAAGAATTTTGCTAAAAATTAATCTAAAATAATAAATGAATTACAGCAAAATTAATCATTAGCTTTTAGAGTTAATCTTTTCAGCTTTACTTAGTACCTACCTAGTAATATCTTCTTTACTATTGTAATAAATCACTCATCTTATATTTGACATGATATTCATTTTTATTCTGTTCGTTTTGTATTTAAATATACCTATATATAATTTTTAGTTCTAAACCCACACGTTTGGTGCTGCTACGCGACATCATCATGGGACGTCATCATTATCGCCAATTAGCAGCCTCGGCCCTTCGTCCTCAGGAATTTCTCCGGCTGATTAATGGACTTTTTTCCGATGCCATGATGACTTGTTCCCTTGTCCGAGGTCTCGTTTCGCGATTATTGATGGTGCTTGTCGACATTTTATTGCAAACAATCCATCATCTCATGCGATTTATGCCGAATGCTTCGGGCCATACGTTAAAATCGTCTACTTCCCTGCGATTAAAACATGGAAGATGAGTTTATAGGTGACGTATTAGCTGTTTATAACTTCGTTAAAGCGTCAATTACATTGAGCTTTTTTACGAGCTGCTTATTGGCGAATTTAAAAGCGGGCGGTTCAGCTACTGCGACTTCATAATTACACACAAAAATTTCCATTCGCTGATAAGCCACAAGCCAGCGAGCGATTTTGACGGAACGTAGTTCGTTTTTTCACCGGGAGGTCGCTACGCTCCATAACAATGTTTCCATTAAACGTCAAAAATGTAAATTTCAAAATGAGTAGTTCGTTTTTCCACCACCATCGCTCTACTGCGCAGACGCAGTAAGCCCACACGCCGGCATGTAGTGTGAAAAGTTGACCGGCTTTCAACTTTTCTAGGTGGAGTGTTTACAACCTGCTTATTAGCTTATTCGATGATTACACTGGGCGAATTTACAGGCAGATTATAAATTTGCCAATAATCAGCTCACAAAAAAGCTCAATGTAATTGACGCTTAACGATGTTTATTGTCTTTAAATAAGGCTAAAATATTTTATTATATCTGACATATTAATATCTTCTGTACCTCCCTTTCTCTTTCACCGTGGGTATTTTAAATTGTTTGAATCTTGAGAGAATTATATAAATAGGTACATAGTGATTAGTGAACTCACCAGGAATCAAACCGGGAGCATTCGGGTGAAAGACCCGGACTATGATAGCCGCATAAATTAGTAAATCAAGCTCAGTAGTTATTTAAATAAAATTAAGCCAGAGGTTGATTGCAAAATCCCTTATATTCTTACGACTAACTTTAAGCGTGATTTTTTTTATTTTACTGCTTGTTCTAATAATTGTTGGTAGGTACCAATATGTTTGCAAAAATAAATTATTTTATTTGCAGTCGTATTTTTCAATCATTTCAAAATGCTGGTTAATAAAAATATAAGTAGTAATTTCCGACATTGAAACTAACAACCTCACACATCGTCACCTAGTGGCGGAAGTACCTACATTAAGTAAGATCCAACAATTTGTAAGGGCCCAGTGTAACATTGAGGCCCTGTTTTTCTTTAAAGCTTATCAAAACACGGGCAGTGACTCAAGTGAACCATTTTATTTTAAGACAACATAAATGTTTATTAAACGAATGTCACAATAGGTAGGTTTCGTGCAACTCTCGCTTAAAAAAAAGAACGTTCGGATAACCGGGAAATCTGCAGTCAGTAGCACCCAGAGTTGGGTTTCGGGAATTTCTCGACGGGAATTCTCGAGAATTTTTCGAGATTTTCCATCCCGAATCTCGAGAATTGAAATTTTTAACATTTTGGGAAAATCCCGGATATCGAGAATCTTTTCTCGGGATTCGGGATTTCTTTATTATCAAATATTAAGTGAAAAAACGATTTTATATACGAAAAAAGTGGATAGGAAACACAAAACGTTCAAAGACTGATCGGGGCATTTAACACAATTAAGCCAACGCAAACAGTCTGTGTTTTTTGAAATTCTATTTTAATAAGTAATGTTTTGAATTATTTTTGTTTTGAGACTTCTATTTTGTCTTCTTACAAAAAATAAAAAAAAACCATATTTCTTTGGAATTTGTCTGTTTTTACACTGATTTTAGGATTTTTACAGGTTTTTTTTTAAATTTCCCGATATCTCGAGAATTCTTTCCTCGAAATCCCGAATCTCGAGATTGAGATTTTCTCGGAAAATACCCAACTCTAGTGGCACCTGCTAGATTTTCTGTACTCCACCCCTTTCCACTGCCTTAAAAATCATGAAAAAATATTATTATGGATTTTTTTTTCAAAATGGACACTCTAAATCATTTTTCTGTGTGTGCACCTGGTATTACATGTTGTCAAGCCTAATTTGCCGTGCTGAATAAAAAAATCTGTTTAAACGACCTACGTTAGTATAAAAGTTTAATATAGAGTTTTAACCACTGTAATGTAATTACCTACTTCAACAATAATAATAATTATCGTAACAGCAAAAACTTGTTAATTACGCGGCTGACCAAAAAATTAACTCGAGTTGCGTTAATGTACTCCGTTTTCCTCTGTCTGCGTTAATTATCTTATAAGATCCAGTTTTTAATACATAACTAACTCGAAACTTGATTGAGATCGACGTTTACAAATATAATTATTATTAAACGGGTATTTTAGAGTGGAACAATCGCAACTAGGCATTACATCCGATAATAGTACTGCCTTGCTAAGTAAAAAGACAGTGTTGAATTTATGTTAAATTTATGATTTTGTTAAGATGACCATCTGTTAAGAGATATCTTCGAAAGACAGTTAATAATGCACAAAACCCAGTTATACTATGCTACTATATGGAATAAATACGTTTTAATATTCAATTTGAACGATTTGGTGCTATTCTGCTCTGCTAAGTAAAAAGTGTTTTTGGTTTTAGCGAAATGAGAACCCATGTTTTAAACTACAATTTTTTTTATATTTATATAAAAAAAAAAAATTGACATAATCTCTAAATAGACAGTGTATATTTAGAGATTACGTCAAAACAATTCAATAATTTTACATTACGCAAAAGTAAGTGTAGTTTAAAACTTGGGTTCTCATCTCATTAAAACCAAAAACACTGTCTTTTTACTTAGCAGGGCAGAATAGTATAAAATCATCCAAATTTAATATTATAAACGTATTTATTCCATATAATATAGTAGTACTACTGGGTTATGTGCATTATTAATTAACCGTCTTTCAAAGGTTTCTCTTAACAGATGGTCATCTCAACAAAATCATAAATTTAACACATTCACAAACATTAAATGATTCTCAAATGAACATCAATTTCAATTTAAACCGCACAATAGACAGCTTTATAAAATTATTATAATAATATAATATAAAATATGTAAAAACAAATTTTATTCATTTTGTATTTATGTACAATTTTCCTGTATTTTTGATGCGATTTATATGAACATTTACCCGAATGATTGTTTTGCATGATAAAGGCAGTATATTAAATTAAAAAAAAAAAAATTAACATAATTATCACAATTCTCTAAAAACGCATTAGGCAAATGGAATTATATACATTCTGAGGCTGTTCCAAATTATGAATATTCAATAAAATAAATATACCTATTGATACCAAATATCATAATGCCTAAATCCCCCATCAAAAATTCTCTAATCGACAGAGTTGGGAATATAATGATAATTAGATAATTATTGATAGGTACAGGCTGTACCTACTGTCGATCCTTCGTCCGCCCAGAAACAGATAACGGTAACTTTCTTTTGTTTATTTCGCTGTGCATCCTGGTCTAGCCTTGACTCATTTACAGTTACAATAATATTATCGGTACAGGCAGTCGGTACTCGGTAACCGACCCTGGGCCTTGAACGTCGCCTCTAAAAATACAATATGCTACCTTTTTCGCGCCAAAGCGTGCGTTTACAAATGTTGTTAATAATTAATTGTTACTTGTCAAGCGAAATATACTTACGTAATAATTAATGTCCCTGAATCAGTGTTTTTAATAAGTGAAAAGTATAAATCAACACCCTACGTAAACCCATGCCTATCACTATCTATACATATATCTAAATATTATGTCAATTCTGTACACATACAATGATAAAGAATTGTGTATAAATAATATTATAATTACAGATGAATCGTTCTGAGGATCGATTTTTTGTTAGAAATAGCTGTCCACATTAATAACTAAAAAAATGTTTAATTAATAAAAGAAATACCGTGTTAAGGAGTTTTACTCCGTTAAGGCAAATTAAATTAATTAATTATTATAATTATGATAAAAAAACGATAGGTACCTATTTAAAGCATTTAAAAAAATATTTCATAATATCATATCAGTATGTAGTTGCTTACTTATGGTTATTTTTTGCAGAAAATCGACTAGTTATCTCAGTCGGCCTACTGTTAAAGTGCCATTATGTTTTTTTGTATTACGGAAACAAACTCAATTAACTTAATAGAATTCAAAGCGTTTGCGTAAATTCAATAAATTAATATAAGAAATTAATTTATCAGTTACGTTTCCTTGAGAAAATTAAGTAAGTAAAGGAAAATTTAAAAGGTAACTTTACCTGAATTCTTGCTTCAGTTAATCCGATTTTCATTGCCAACTCTTCTCTGAAAAAAATAATAAAAAAAACATTTAAATGATGATGTACATATTTTAGAATATTGATAATAGTTTTCTTTTGTGTTGTCAAATATAAAATTTAATAATCGATACATTTTATAACTAGTTACTAGTAACCCACGATGGCCGCGTGGCTTGAGCATCGGCCTATAGTGTCGTGGGTCTCAGGTTTGAATCCTGGTTCTGACAAGTACACATATCGTTTTTCAATTTGTGTGTCAATCAGAGTATGGAACTAATAGGTTGAGCAAGTGGCTGACATCCATTTCTTGTAAAAACAAAATCTGTTAATACAAACCTCCACCCCGTGGAGGCCCATATCGTCTATTACTGGTGAAGAAGTAGGCAGTTCAATTTAAAAATTGTGGACAGTAATGCCATTCAATAAAATAACAATAAAAAACTACTTACATATCGTCTCTGTTCTGGCAGAACACACTAACTGGAGAATACTAGTTTTGATTAATTTCACTTTGAAGTTGTTAAAATGATTGAAATGGTCCATCATGTGAGTTTATTAAGTAAAGTAAAAAGGATGACTTTAAAATAAAGACTTTTTATTTATTAAGAAGGTTTCCAGACGGTAAAGTTTTAAATAAGGAACATTTTGGTAAAACTAACTCAATATGTCATTTTTCAAATTAGTGTCTTCTGCCAGAACAGTGACAATATGATCTTATTAGGATCGTACATGGTCGAAAAAAAATTAGTCGTTGAATTAACGGTATTCTCTGTAAATAAAGAATTAAATAACAGCCTGTATCTCTTCCTGTAGTTACATACACAGTATTATTTGCAATTTTATATTATAAATTATTATACATAATGATTTTAAATTATATATGAATAACAAAGGTTTTGTAGGTATCTACTTAGCATCCCCTAATGCGATTGCGATGGTACCTACTGCAAAATAAATCCCTATTTACTTAGGTTGCTAAAAATTTACTTGATGATTTTTTTCTAGTTATTGTTTATCTCAAATTTATAAATAATAATTATGGTTATAATAATTGAAAAATTCAATATAAGTAGTTCATCTTCTTATATATAAAAATCAATATTTGTTTGTTTGTTCGTATTTTATGCGCTGCCACACCGTTCATCCGATTGCGATAAAACTTTGTCTACTTATTGCTTACACTTGCGCAAAGGTTAAAGGCTATACCTCATATATAAAAATGAATATCTGTCTGTCTGTCCCGTATGCGTTCCTATACTATTCATCTGATTGCAACGAAACCTTCGTCAGTTGTTGTGGCAACACCCGCGAAGGTTTCTGAATTAGTACAACTATCTTCTTTTTCTTCATTCTATCTTCTTTTATTCGTATGGTTCCTATACCATTCATCCGATTGCATTGAAACTTTCGTCAGTTGTTATGCCCACCCGCGAAGGTTTCTGAATTAGTACAACCATCTTCTTATTTTTCTTCTTCTTCTATTCTATCTTCTTCTATTCATATGCGTTCTTATACCATTCATCCGACTGAAATGAAATTTTGATCAGTTGTCGTGCGCACACACGCAAAGGTTTCTAAATTAGTATTATGTAAAATACAAAGTTTGTTGTTTGTTTGTTCCATCCAATTTTGATTTTTTTACTACATATTAATACTATTAATAACTCGAATCCTAAAATATGGTGATGAATTGATTACGGATGATAACAGTATAAAGTGCTGTTTATTAAATAGAATAAGGTTTTCTTCAATAATGTGAAAAAACACTTCTTTCTCGTGACTAGACTAGAATAGTAATAAAATAATCGAATCAAAGTATGAAAATATTTTAATCATCAATCACCAGTTACAAGCACAAAGGTATGATAATTCAATTAAAGATTGGAGTACCTCCCAAGGCTAGTAGGTCATGCTGTATAATATGCGGACTGCGAGCATTGAGGCAATAGTAAAAACGCATCGCAACTATGGTACAGGTTATTTCCCACAGTACTAAGGCATATCAACAGAGTGATTCACTCGCTAATTGCTCAGACTCCATGCCAAAGCTTGTATGAGGCTGCATTGATGTTTTGATGAAACGTGACGGATACTTTGATAAAAAATAATATAAATTGATTTAAGTAAGTATGATGAAAAGTTATTGAACGAGAAACATGTAATAATATATAAATAAAATTTAAAATGTGCAAATCATTATTCAATATGACAGCAAAGGTTGTTTTAAAATCTAAATATTTGCTCAATGTTTTGGGTTATTGACTCAGATTAATTTACAAATGAAAATATAATTAATATTAAATTCTACAGGTTTTTAAAAAGGTTTGTCGATAGCTATTTCGGTTGTAACACCATTATCAAGACTATGGTGTTACAACCGAAATAGCTATCGACAAACCTTTTTAAAAACCTGTAGAATTTAAAATTAATTATATTTTCATTTGTAAAATGGAATTCTACCAAGTAAATGCTAACTCAATTAATAAGTTTTGATAATGGTGTTACAGCTGAAATAGCTATTGACAAACCTTTTTAAAAACCAGTAGAATTTAATATTAATTATATTTTCATTTGTAAAATGGAATTCTACCAAGTAAATGCTGACTCAATTAACATATTAATTTACTTATAAATACTAAAATACCTCGGTTGCTGTCTACCTATATGAATATTTGAGCACAGATCATATGATTGAGATTGCAAGAAGCATTACTGAAGAAATTGAACATCTCTTCTGCAATCGAGACATAGCCTTGTGAACTCGGTGGATGGCAATCAAATGCTATATCACATCCGTACCTACTGGTCTATGACGTTTAAGAAACATACAATAGGAATACTAAAGGCTTTCGAGATGAGGCAATATTGGCGCACAATGAATATATCCTGGGCTGATCACATTACCAATGGGATTTTTAATATGAGCCAAATAACACTTAGGTATAGCTAATATCAAGCGTAGAAAATCTGCATAGGTACTACGAATATATTTCGGCCGTAACGACAAGTATGATTTACTCCAAGGTAGAGGGTAGCAGAAACGTCAAAGTGAAACGAAAAACCAGGGACGGCACCAATTGGAGGAGAAGATATAATGCTGAGCTCTACGGGCTGTACGAAGATTGCAGCGCAGTTCAATCAATTAAGATTGGGAGACTGCGATGGCTAGGTCATGTGCACCGTATGAATGACAATGAACAGGCAAAGAGAGTGATGTCCAGCAATCCAATAGGGCATAGACGAAGAGGCAGGCCAAAGATTCGCTGGTTGGATGGAGCTGCCAGTGACTGCCGTATTCTGGGGGTACCGAATTGGAAAGTGGCCACACTGGATAGGGACAGGTGGAGGGAGCTGTTGGAGGAGGCCAGGACCCACACCGGGTTGTCACGCCCCTGATGATGATGATATTCACTTGTATTAATATAATATGTCATAATAAATAGATAATATATGTAAAAAAAAGTGTTTTTAGTACATATTACATCATTTTCATCCTATAGCCGAAGTGTAAAGTTATGAATCATACACACTACCTGGTATTGTTTTTCATGTTTCTAGTTAAGTTAATTAAATTAACTTAAATAAATCTTCATCAAGCTGTATATTGATCTAAACTAAACTGACCAATGTGACTGTTATTAGAGATAATATTAATTTATTGATTTAACTAAATTTAAAAAAAGAAAAAACATTTTAGTACACTTAATTTTAATACTGTATTTCACGTCGTAGCAAAATCAATCGGAGAGACTAAACAATAATTATTTATATCGTCATTGTATGCGTGCACATTACATGCACAACTACACTCAATTATACTACAGGTGAGCAGATGTACCACGGCAAAATACCTGTGAGTAAGAGATAATGAGAGCTAATAGATTTATTCATACATTGATGTACGGACGTGATCTATGGAGGTATAATCGAGGATTGATGTTATGAGAAAACCACAGCCGCTGTTGTAATAATTATAGTCAAATTCAATTATGGAAACGGACCCAAGCTCAGTGTCATTGAAGTCAATCGAATAATAACAGTATCGGATTAAGTCGGTTTTTGTATATTAATAATATACACCTAAAGCGTCAAATATATCTTGATGCACGTCGCGTACTATCACGTGACGTCACAGTAAGCTGCCGCTACGGGAAATAAGTGTGTAATATCGTTTTTCTTGGTGTTACATAGGTTAGGTTCTGTTCAAAATATTATCTATGGATAAAATATCGCGAGTAATGTTCATTTTAATTTTAATTAATTTCAATGCATAGATATGCATACATATTAACAATATACGATATGCCGATGATACTGTGCTGATTGCTGATAGTTTAAAGAGTTTACATAGACTGGTAGAAAAGTCTAATGAGGTCAGTAATTCTTATGGGTTAAAAATGAACCTCAAGAAAACAAAACTATTACTAGTATCGAAAACAGCGACACCAGACACCAAAAGAAATTTTGTCATTAACAGCGAACCAATCGAACGTGTGACTTATTATAAATATTTAGGTACATGGGTCAATGAGAAATGGGACCAGTCTCAGGAAATAAAAACTAGAATTGAGATCGCAAGAAGCGCCTTTCTCAAAATGAGACGCCTCCTTTGCAATCGAGATCTTAACCTAGGTCTGAGACTGCGTATGGTACGTCGTTATATTGTGCTCTCAATTCTTTTCTATGGTATGGAAGTATGGACGCTAAACCAAGAGATGTCACGGAGACTTGAAGCTTTCGAGATGTGGCTGTATGGACGCATCCTCAATATCCCTTGGACTGACCGGGTGACAAATGTTGAAGTTCTCAATCGAATGGGGAAGGACCGAGAAGTTCTACGTAGTATCAAAACCAGGAAACTACAATACCTCGGCCACATTATGAGAGGACAAAAATACAGCATTCCCCAACTTGTCATTCAAGGAAAGATCAATGGGAAGCGTGGCAGAGGACGGCGCCGCATTTCGTGGCTTAAGAACCTCCGTGATTGGTACGAGTGCAGCTCCACCGAACTGTTCCGGGTAGCAGACGACAAAGATAAGATCGCCTTGATGGTGGCCGACCTCCGCTAGGGGATGGCACAATAAGAAGAAGAATGCATAGATTGATGCCTTGCCGGTCTCACTGTGGCTGTGACGTATATTATGACTATTTCTCTGATTTTGTTTTAGTGATTTTATTTTTTTAGTTTTGATTTAAAAATGATTGAATGATGAATGATTAAAAAAAACGTTATTTTTTATTACAAATTATATTTTTACTGTATCCGATACTAAAATTATCAATAGGCCTCCACAGAGTGTAGATTTCAAAATATTGTAGGTCCAATAAGTTTAAAATGGAAGTCATAAAAAAACTAGTCTGATGCCTACTATTATAGTAACCTACTATTCGATTTGAGATATTTTTGCAAGCCGGGCTTCGCCTTTTTGGTATCTTCAGGCACTACATGCACTCATTGGTGGTCATTGGTGAGTGCGCATAGTGTCTGAAGATTTTGTACAAAACGCAAGTCAATTAGAATATAAATTCAAATTCCATTAAACACCCTCGTATTTGTTTTACATATATGTATATATTCATACATGTATATTATTTTTAACAGTGCAACAGGCCATTGTGATCAATGACAGTAGTATAGTGAAATAGTAGTGTATTTAGTAATAGAAGAGAAACAATCACAAATACCTAGCCTATAAAATATAATGTAATGTCACTGGAAATTGAACCCAGAACTTCCGCACTGGACTACGATTTTAGTTATCAATACTAGAGGCAGAAGTGCGACCCTGGCGGTTATTATAGCTAAAGATTGTTTCATTTAAAATGGATAATTTAAATCATAAGAATTATGTGTGTTAATTCTCCACTGCAAAATGGTGTCATCGTTGTGTTTAGTGTTGTACAATACGTTAATTTGACATCATTAGCACGTAATTCAACAGATTTTGCGTAATTAGACTTTTATTCTTGTTATTTATTTTCAATTTCGTTGCGTAACTATTGTATTCGAAAAAGAATACACATCTCTCTAAGAGACATTAGGTTTTCTCAATAAACTTCTCACAAATCAACAGATTACTTCTTATTAACTACACAATCCGATTTGTTACTCGACTAATTTCTGAAGAGGTTTCAATCAACCAATTTTCGATATTGAAAAACAATATAATACCATGAATTTGTAGACGCAAAATTTGACCCCGCGACTCACGGCTTTAGGAATTGACCTCTTCTGATTACTCCAATGAAGTATATAGTCGAATAAAAGAGCTCTTAGTATCAAAATAATTACACATCATAAATCGTGCCTACCGTCGATTGATATGTTGAGTGTAATTATGCAGAAAGTAGTCAGTCCACAATTAGGAAAAAATAAGTAACACTATGTTAAACAGTCTCATTTTATACAAAAATGTTCTATAAATATATAAAGAAAATTTCACATAATCACATTTGACACTACACTTAAATACCGTAATTACATTTATCTGCGTAAAAGTAACTCACACTCTTAGGTGTTAGTACCTATACAATATTAAATCATTTAAAAAGCTAATAATATATTGTATAAGGGTAAGTATAGTTTTAAAAAATCATTACGCCTAACACAAAGTACATA
Source organism: Rhyacophila brunnea (assembly GCF_057557595.1). NCBI lineage: Eukaryota > Metazoa > Arthropoda > Insecta > Trichoptera > Rhyacophilidae > Rhyacophila > Rhyacophila brunnea. Next base: position 519,424 of record NW_028232772.1, on the reverse strand, counting down.
TTATTTTGTCTATTTGTGCTTTGTATTGACATCAAACAATTGAATATCAACTTTTTTATGTAGGTAGGTACACTACATGAAATTTTTTGAATTAATTTAATCTTCAAATTGAATGGAAACTCCCTTCATCATTTTTTGGACTTGGTAGTACGCTGAGGACACTAATGTAATATATTACTTATAATACGTAATACATAAAATATTTTTTTTACATGCTCACTTTAGAGATGTTCCAAATATCAAGGTGCTTTATTATCATAATGGAAAATGAATATCTAACTTGAAGTAGGTATTGTTATTTAAGCGTATGTAAAACGGTATAAGATTGTCACACGATTACATAATCTTATGTACCTAGGTACTATCAAACTCATGTATAATTTAATTTTTTATAATAATACTTAGGATAATTAAAAAATATATTATTTACCTTGTAAAGACATCTGGATAATGCGTCCTAGCAAAAGCTTTCTCAAGCTCTTCCAATTGAAAGCTCGTAAAAGTTGTTCTGTAACGTCGTTGTTTCCGTTTGGGCGCAAAATCGTCCATCTCTCCGTCACTATTATTATCGGAAGGATTACTATGCACACTACCTGTAGGCGGAGGCCTATCACCAGGAGAATGTAAAGATCTATGAACATCACCAGGAGAATGCATGAGACGGTGATTATCACCAGGCGAGTGCATACTTCTGTGGTGATCCCCTGGCGAGTTTAAACTTCTATGATGATCGCCCGGAGAGTTTAAACTCCGGTGGTGATCGCTGGGTGAGTGAATAATCCTGTGGTTTTCTCCAGGAGAGTGTAACGCTCTATGCGTGTCACCGGGGGAGTGGAGTGATCTGTGGCCTCCCGGAGGAGAGTGCAGGGTCCGGTGGACCTCGGCTGGTGAATCGGCACCGCGCGGAGGACGAGGTGATGCCTCTTCGGGTTTCGCCTCTTCAGATATTCCCATCGCGGGGTTTTCGGAAATGGCGAGCGATGGGCTCGGCACGGATGTTTGATTGATGCTCGAGAATTCTGAAAATAAATAAAAAATAAATGTTAGGATTCTATCGTAAAATTGTCAGTAAAATTAAAAGCGATAGTTTAGTAAGTTTAATGATAAAAGATATTTTTACATTTTACTGAATATGATATCTACTAAGTACCAATATCACTATTTAAAAAAATTAAATTATGTATTCTAGACAACTAATAACCTTCAATAAACTATAGCAGACATGTCTAACATGTCAATCACAGGATAGATTTCTGTTGATCTCACACATAAGAATTAAGTAGTGAAAATATGAAAAGCGTATATTATCTACATTAAGCTAGAATATCATTTTATTTCATTGTATCCAAAACCATTCCTATTTTTAATTCCCTAATCAGCATGCGCGGTGTTCAAATTAACTATGAAAAAGCCCCTTACGATCTGCCGCAGGAGTGAGAAAAAGAAAAGATGCGAATCCCCATGCTTTAAACATAAAGATAGATGCAGTTTTCTTTTACCGTCGCACAGTAGGATATTAATTTGACGATCAGTGTAATGATTCAACAAATGAAGATCAAAACTTATCACTAATTTCACGACGAATGGAAAACTGAGTAGAAACTTTTTTGTGACAGTTAAGACAAGTGTCAGTTGATTTTTAATACCTCAATTTCCTCAACTAACTATTACATTTTTAAACATTATATAATTTAAAAAAACACTAACTGAGAGAGTATATCACAACCAATAGAAAAGTAAGCCAACCGGTCGGGAATCGAACCGGCATCTCCAACGGGTAAACGCCCCGAACTCGTCGCATTCAGCCATTATGCTACGGAAGACATACTAATGACGACAAATATTTAAACTATTGGCTATTAAATACCTACCACTCAGCGCTCTTCGAAATCATGTTACTTCGGCAATCGATTTTTGTTTATTAAATCAAAGTAGGTAGTTATTTTACTATTACAACGATTACTAACCGACGTCTAGGAATTTCTCCAATATTTTTTAAGCAACTTCTTGTACTTGCTAATAATTTTTAATTAACTATTTCTTTTATTCAAACGAATAATTCACAAGATTTAAGAATATATCATTCTGATTATTGAACATTATATAATTTAGAAAAACACTAACTGAGAGAGTATATCACAACCAATAGAAAAAACTTAAGTTTTGTGGTTGTGATATACTCTCTCAGTTAGTGTTTTTCTAAATTATATATTGTTCAATAATCAGAATGATATATTCTTAAATCTTGTGAATTATTCGTTTGAATAAAAGAAATAGTTTATTACATTTTTTGTCATTTTTTGTACTATTTTTGCTCTTAAGTTTTAGCGTACAATTACTTACTATTGGTATTGATATAACTAAAATAACAGACGACGTGAACAGATAGCGACTTCATTAAAAAAATATTCATTCATACTGAAAGAGGAAGTAATGCAATACATTGTGTAACAAAAGAATCTTTTTGTTATTACATCGCGTTTTTAAATACAATTAAATTCATTCTATAAAATGTACACAGATAATTATGTATTATTGTAAAGTAATTCAATTAACATCTTTACAGACGAGGCGTGGTGGTATTTTAACTTATAGATAACACGCAATACCTATGACGTTTTTAAACAAAACTTTTTAAAAATATAATAAATAATTCTTCGTTGTTTGTGTGCCTTATAAGAGTATTAAAGTTATGCCTTATAAATGACGCATTGTTTGTGGAGAACTTTACCATGAAGTAAGTCATACGTATGATACAAAACCATGTAAATGTGACACTTGTTTGCAGACAGTTAAATTCAATAGGAACAAAAATTTCAAATATCTGATAATCACGCCGTTATATCATAACTTGATAAGCACGATTTGATATTAACGTAAACCTAGTTACTAACGAACTTTTGAGAATTATTCAGAATTCTATACAGGTAAATAATATTATATACGATATGATTGTAATTATAACTGACTTTACCTACCCTATATTACAAAGATTTTATTAGGTCGTATTCTTATTTGTACGATGGTTGTTTATCAGGTACAAATCTTGCAATCGATTTTTAACTAACTTTCCGACTAGCTAGATATTTGAAACTGTTAGAGAATATATCAGAACACGAATGCTAATGCATTTTTTTTAATACTTTTAGCCATCTTTAAGTAGAATTGAATTCATTTTCAGTTAATTCTGTTTTGTATGAAAAGTTATTTCGACACCATTATTGGTTGCTAGGGGTCTGGGGTCCTAGCAACTAAATTATTAATATATACGTGCGTTACTATGGAAATCAATATGATAAGTCAAGATGACATTTCATTATTATTTCTATCAACTGCCGCTTAACGTTTTAGGAAGCCGAAATCGGTTGTTTAGTGAAAGGGTGAGTTGAGAAACAAAAGTCGCAGGAGTCTGTAGGTATATTTATTATGCACAGAATTCTAAAAAATATAATATTGCATTTCATTTAAATTTCAATTTACATTCAAGTTAATTTTATTTTTCATTCTAATAAGCAATTTGTAGGTATACAATATATTTGCTAGAACTATTTATAATGTGCGACATGCTAGAATGTTTTAAAGGGAATGGGACGACTTGGCACCGCGAACTGGCCTCCGGTAATTGGCCGCCGGTACAATCGGACGCCGGCCCAATTGGACGCCGACCCAATTCGACGCCGACCCAATTGGCCTCCGGGAGGATTGGACGCCGCACAGTTGAATTAAATGCGCAATGGAATAGACGTACGTTACGATTTGTTGGAGTAAATAAGCAAGTCAGTTTAATATGCTTCTATCTTCTCAGTAGTTGTACGAGTACCTTATACATTTCGCGCTTGACACATTTTTAATATAGACTGAGAGTAATTATTATGCCTTATGATGTTTATTAAAAGAAAATAATTCTTCCCTCGCGAAAACTTAAAGATGTGCATAATCAATTAATTTATAGTCTATACATGGGTACTTATTTATATTTACAACAAATATTAAAAATAATGTTAGATGTTAGAATGAAAACAACATTATATTTCAGCGTTTTATCGACTTAATATTATAATAAAGCTTCAACATGTATATTATTTTGCATAAATGCGTATTTTAAGATAGTATGAAATTACAAACAAAATATTAAGTAAGTTATCTGCTAAGTATAAATGTTTCAGTAGTTTGATTGATAAACTACTTAGGTACTGGGTGCCGGACGAAATCCCGAAGGCCGAAATCCCGAATGCTGAAATCCCGAATGGCCGAAATCCCGAAAAATAAAAAAATACAAACATCAATAATTGCGCAATCGTGAGCGCAATTTTTGTTAGAGAGACAAATCCCATTTTTGCGGAAAATGGGTTTTTCCGATTGCGCAATTTTTTTTTCAGGAGAGACCATTTTGTAGAACGAATGGATTTTGTGTCTCTTGCAAAAATTGCGCATTTCACGATTGCGCAATTATTGGTGTTTGTATTTTACATTTTTTTATATTTCCACAAAAAATGGGTTTTTGTGTCTCTTGCGAACATTGCGCAATTATTGATGTTTGTATTTTTTTTATTTTTCGGGATTTCGGCCTTATGCACCACTTATGTTGTTAGCTTATTAATTCAACGATGATGTCTCTGCATCTGACCCTTACACTAATAAACTAAATTTTCGTTGGTACTTTTTGTGTTGTTTCATATTATATCTTCACAAAATAAATACGTACGAAATTGCATTATATGAAATCATAACTAACTTAGTTTATATTTTTTCTCAGCGCCTTTCGCAAGCTTTACAGCAGTATTAGAACGTCTGCTTTTAGTGGCGTGTTATTACGCAATTAGCCCTGTATACAATTATAAAGTTAATTAGTAACGGTGCAAACTGACAGGTGTGCAAATTACTTGTGTTATTTTTAGTTTAAAGTCTTTAAGCAAAGTGATCAAGGTGTTATTAGTTCTTATTGACATATTTTTATATTATAACTATTCTAAAATATATACATATACAATTCATAAAAACTGTCATATACATCGTATTCACCATAAAGAGCTTTATAACATCTGATACTATTATACTCATAGCTTTCAGCTCGTCCATTTTTTTAAGGTTATTGATATGAAAGTTATATAATGCAGCTTTTACGATGATTGATTAAGCCATCAAATTGAATTCAATGTTATATACATATCTGCATGCACGATTGAAACGATAGATTGTTTTGTATACCAACTGCAAAATACGATATGTCTATTTCACAGACTAATAGCAGTTTAAAATAAGTACTTGAAAGCCAAAGGTGCAAAATACCTAGATACCTCATAAAAATGCAGTACGGAAGCATATTATGCTATATTTGCCTACATTTTAAGCTATTTTTTTGCCAAGCACTTGTATTTTTAAATTTGGAACACATATAAATACTGGAAGTAAATCAAGCTTTTCAGCTATTGATGCCTCTGTCTTATTTACTAATGAATGCAGTATCTGAATATTAAAAAGGGTATCTTAAGTAACCTTTTTAATAGACACCTAGTTCTGCTTAAATAAATTTTATCATAATTTCGTAAACAATTAATAAATGCAGTGGAATATTATTAAAAAATAACTCTAACTGAATTGAAATAATGGCGATGATTGTAAAATTGCGTGGATGTATTCGGAATATCATTCTAGTTGATTCTTTTTAGTATTAAGTTAGAATCTTGGTTTATATCAATGCATGGGACTGTCAATTTTATTGTTCACGAGAAAAAAAGATTTTCTCTAAAGAAAGTCACCTACACATATTGAGGAATTTTTTTTAAAGATTTTTTTATATCAACTTATTGACTACCTACTAAATATTGTATTTTATCAGAAAATATTAGATTTTCACGGTTGTTTGTTATCGTACATACAGACTACAATCCATTTCATTAACACATTATCTCTTGAGAATGTCCTTTGCAATGAGTCTGAAATTTCGATAAAAGAATGAGAAAGAACACGCGGTGAAAACCTAAAAATCTATTACACAATAACAGCTGACTGTCTTCCTAATATTGTTGGGTGTGTTTGCGTTATTTTATTTTTTAAATGATAAATATATTACCAATTCAAAAGATTCCGTTTTTAATTTATAGTGAATATTATTATTTAATTGAATAAAAACAATGACAATACAAAATTGAATAAAACAAACATTGAGTTAAATTAAAATATATATTCTTTCTTTAATACAATAACAAAGTATGATTTTTTTTTACTAATCGAATTGGCAGCAGCATTGTTTCGCTATTCAATAAATTAAATATAATAAAACGCTTAGAGTTATTGTTATTTATTTTCTTTGTAAAAAAGTTTTAATGTTTGAAAATTGACCGTTGGATATTTTCAATGAAAAAAATATAAGCGATAAATAAACACTTTATAGCTCGGCGTCATAAAATTTTGCGGTGAAGTGATGGTCGGTGGATATTTTATCAACACAGTTAGCCAAATCCACTTCACGATACATTGTTTGCTAATATGATTTTTTTACGTGGAATTTATTAAACTACAGTGATCAATGTTGCCAACTGTCGTTGACAAAAATATGCCAGACGGGGTACGAAAAACGCTAGATAATATAAAAACAAATTGCAAGTAATTACAACGTTTTTATTAGGTCGTATTCTTATTTGTCCGGAGGTTGTTTATCCAGTAAAAATCTTACAATCGATTTTTAACTAACTTCCCGACTAGCTAGACATTTGAAACTTTTAGAATATATCAGAACACGATGCCAGACGACGCATTCAGTACAGTAGCTAGCAAGTAAATTCGCCCATAGTGACATTCGCACGTGTATAGGTAGACATCACGCAGTATCATTATGCGATATCACGCATCGGGAATTTATAGCAATATCACCTTTATTGTAACGGCGTTAGAACAGTGTTTCTAGTATCAATGTTCGTTTGAGCGAACCTGTTCGAACCAAACTATTCGGCAGACCCGACAAAAAGTTTCGGGAATTTATAGCAATATCACCTTTATTGTAATGGCGTTAGAACAGATTATGCCATTCGGCAGACCCGACAAATAAAGTGAGTGTCATTTTTTTTCCCAGATGCTTCGTTCATATTAATGTCATTGATGTCAATGCATTCTTTTAACACTTTTTGCCATCTTTAAGTAGAATTGAATTCATTTTTAGTTAATTCTGTTTTGTATGAAAAGTTATTTCGGAAGAAATCCGTAATCCAATCCACTAATATTGGTTGCTAGGGGTCTGGGGTCCTAGCAACTAAATTATTAATATATACGTGCGTTACTATGGAAATCAATATGAAATGTAAAAATGACATTTCAGTATTATTTCTATCAAGTACAAATTTTTTTGATCGTTTAAGTCAAGTTTATATGAATCAACAGAAAATTTAAAAACGTTGTATATAAAAAGTTCTTTTTATCTTGTAATTATTTTACTTAGTTCTACCAAGAACAAAGACAATACCTTTACTTTATTCCAATAATCATCAAACTGATGTCACATAAGTACACGTTAAATTTTATGATATCATTTCACCATAACGCCATGAATGCTCCTATTGTTTCAACGTGTTAAATTATGTTGTACGCTTGAAAATAAATTAACTAAATATCTAAGGTATTTTTAACACATTTAAAGATGTTGGAAGGACCAAAAATGCTAGGAAAAATGCCACAAGCCATATGCATTTTTTGCAAGCTAGATGGCTATCGAAAATGGCTAGATCTGACAAGAAAAACGCTAAATTGGCCACGCTGACAGTGATTACAGTGGCTCTATTCTCTACACAAGGTGGTTATCAACGGTAGTTTATCACATTTATGTATTGAGTTATTATAATTGTTACAATCAGTTAGCCGTCTAAACTGTCAAAACTGTTTATCTCACTCTAAAAGTTAACACAGTCAAGTGAGGGGCTGTTTTATTGAAAATATCTCAATTAGGTATGTTCCCAATATTGAAGATCGATCTGATATAAATAAAAAGGATTTAAAGTAAAAATAAATATAAAAATTATTAAAACTATGAATTTGACCAAATTCTCTTCATTACAATACAGAAAACTTAATAAACTAAATTTTTATAATAAATATGACCATAAAATATATTTAGTACTTATAATAATAAGATGGGACCGTTTAACAAATTCACATTTTATAACATTTTTTTTAATTGTAAGTTTATCTTTGACTTACATAAAAAATATTTTTCTTTTTAATATTTAGTTAATTAATTATTATAGTTTAAATAGTAAATTATCAAAAAAATGTCTCAAATTGCAAGTTTCGTATTTTTCCGCTAGGTGCCTCTAGTAAGTAGAGGTATCGCCTTTTTAAAGTCTTTCTTCACATCTCATTTTTATCCATCTCACTTGATCCGCTAATGCATGACGCGATTAAATTTTTCCCTCTCTGTTAATAATATATAATAACGAGTATAATATAATATTTTATTGAAGAGTCTGTATAATATAATAACGAAATTGATCTACGGTCTGTGTTAATTAAACACGAACCTCAAACAAAATATTATCTTACATAATAATGTGAGGCTGATTACACGCCATAAATTGTAATTAAATGCAAATTTTTGTGTCATAAAAGTGTAAGGATGTAGTTGGTTATTTAATTTGCAATTTAACGTTGAACAATTTTATAGTGGTTAAACTCAATGTAAGGTATTATTTTAGGAAATTCCTGCAATTATAAATGTAATACTCTTCTGGATAATGAGGAACAACGCAGAAATTGCGTAGGTAAGTTTTTTTTTACGTTTTCTTTGCATAAATTTTATGGAAGTTGATAACAACAAGAAAAAGCTTCACGAAGTAAGCTTTGAATTGCGGCCATATTTAACTGTACAGACCTACAAACTTATCTAAAGAATGGATGGGGGAGCCACTGTCGAAAACTACCCAATCAAGACTCGCAGCTGGACAGAATCTGACATTCTTACAACGTTTGCAAAATGGAGTCTTAATGGTAGTTCGTAGTTCCATTTTTGACCGTTATTTAGATAAGTTTGTAGGACTATAATATCAATATCCCGGTTTCTAAAGCACTTAGGATGACAATCTTGGTACCTATGTCAATACTTAATTTTTTTCCCCCCGACCATGTCCAATCCTAATAGGATCATATGGGCCTCCACAGAGTAGAGGTTCGTATTAACAGGTTTTGATTTTACGAGAAATGGATGTTAGCCACTTGCTCAACCTATTAGGTCCATACCCTGACTCACACACAAATTGAAAAACAATATGTGTACTTGCCAGACCCAGGATGCGAACCTGGGACCCATAGCGTGATAGTCTAACGCTTAAGCCGCGCGGCCACCGTGGGCGGAAGTACTTAATAGGTATACAATTTCAGCGTCAGGAAATACGATATGTATCCGACATCTATTTATCCAAGCAATGACATTCAATTGGCAGTGACGTCCTGTGGAGGTAGGCAGGTCATACGTTGCTAAGGGGCAGCAAATGAAGGAACGAATACGATCATTACATTTCCATATACATTTTTTATTTTTAGTCTCAAATTGTAGCAACAGAATTCTTGAAAAAAATAAATACATATCATCTACTGAAAATAAGAGCATTTCTACAAAAACAGTGGTATTTTAGGTACATGGAGGTATATGAAATTAACATGTTTGGAGGCCCTGGAGGAGATGTCGGTTCTTTCTAACGAAGTGACCGCATTGTCTGCTTCATGGAAAACTGCCACAGCTCTCGAAAGTTGCAATATTTATTTGTATTCGTTTCTTCATTCGTCACTCTTATGCAATGCATGACCTGACGTCACTGACTAAGCCCGTGCAAACAAAAATTTACTATGAAAAAACAATAATTACATAGATACCTCTTCTGTACTATCGTATATAATAATAATTGTGAAAGTATAATAGGTATAGCCGGTTAAATATTTAAAAGCTTTCTTTATTATTTTGTTTGAATTTTAATGTTCATTGTATATCTACAAGTTTTATAACTAGTAAGCTTTTGTGTTAAAATGCTGGCTTCATTGTCTAGTGGCGTACTAACGCATCTCATATTTTGTTGTCCTAGAGCGGTGTAAACGCATGTTAATTAGCCGTGTGAGTGAATAGAAATTAAAGATAAAAAAATATATGAATTATAAGTGAGCAGATTGTGGCTAACGTCTCCATATTTTATAATTACAGCGCATTGTTAAAATTATCTGAAATAATTACGTTTTATTACCGACTGTTTATCATTTTTCCATTAGTTTAGCTATTTTTTTAATGAAATATAAGGCAAGTAATTAGGTATGTACCTACGCATAATATGCCCGATTGTCTTTTAAAAGCTAGTTCACGCTTATCAGGCAAACTAGTATATTATTTGAATAGGTTATTAACCATATGGTAAGTAACATTTGGATAAAAAAGGGCAATATAATACAGCAGGTAGTTATGTAAGTACTGAATCCAGCACTCGAAATTGACCGGAACGCACTAGCGCAGCTCTAGTTTGTGTCATCGTTGAGACTACCACTCAGTCTGGCACCCCGGTTCGGGAATTTTTATGAAAATCGTTAAATTTATTTTTTTAATAAAGTTTAATAAGAAACTTGACATGTCATCATGGCCCCCACATCCTGAAGCGGGCCCCAAGGCTAGGATCTTTGTCGGGCATCCCTACTTATTGCAAAGGTTAAAGGCAATGTGACACTCTATAGTAGCGTTTTCCAAATGTCGTTCACGGTAAAATTAAGGATGTTTAGGGTATTTTTAATACTTACATCCACTTGAATTATGGAGTTATCAAGTAATGCCACAATTAAAAATTATATTACACCATCACATATTCTAAAATTTAACCATTATGAAAGGAAAAAAGTCGCCTGTGGAGCAAATTTGTCGTATGTGTTTATCTCACTTATTTGGTCGACTCGCCACGCCGGGCCCCCCATTAGCCCCGGCCTCCAGGCTAGAGCCCTGTCAGCCCTCCCTTTTGGGGGCCATGCATGTCATACCCACCTATTTCTACAAACAATAATAAGATTTTTTGTTGTTTTGTTACACTGTTTTATGCGATCATAATAAAATAAAGAGTTTTGTACCATTCCATAGGATTTGAATTTAGATTTCATAATTCATCATCCGATATCTTCAATATCTGTGAATATTATATGATTATACTAATTTAAATAATTAAACGATCGTAAATAAAACCCACGGTGGCCGTGCGGCTTCAGCGTTGGACTATAAAGCCGTGGGTCCCAGGTTCGAATCCTGGGTCTGGTAAGTACACATATTGTTTTTCAATTTGTGTGTGTCAGGGTATGGACCTAATAGGTTGAGCAAGTGGCTGACATCCATTTCTCGTAAAAAACAAAATCTGTCAATACAAACCTCCACTCTGCCCATATGATCCTATCAGGATCGGACATGGTCGAGGGGAGGGAAATAATACGTTATTTATAAGGAAAAACCAATAACGTCCCACAGAAGTAGACAAGCCATCCATTGCTTGTATGCGCAGATAAAAAAAGGAAAAATAATAATATCATTTTTGACAACATATTTATTTTTTCACCTGTAACAAATGAGAATACGAGCTAAGAAAAACATTGTAAAATAGAGGCATACTTTTATATTTTCAATAATGTTACTAATAAAGTGTTAAATTGAGTAAACCACGATTTGATTTGAATTTATATAGGTATTAATATTATTATTGTAAACCAATAATTACTACAATAACATTATAATGAATGTGTTTTTCACAGACGAAAGCTTTGTTAATCTTTTTTTGTATCCGTTAAAAGCTCACGGTTAATTAAATTAACCGAAAGCTCGCTTTGAGTAAATAGTATAACAAGCCTAAAATATGATAGTAATGGCGCCAATGGGGTAATACACAAAGGGTCAAAAACATCGATTGGAAACGGCCGAAAAAGTAATTTCGAAATCTCGTTTTGAAGAATGAAATATTTACGTTTGAATGAAGGAAATAATGAGAAGACTCACGCACCAGAACCGATGTTTGATGGTACTCTTTGCTTTTCTGGATATCTACGCTACCCCTTCTTTGATTTAATGTCCATGTTATAACCCTTTTTATGCGATATAAACAAAAAATACTTACCGTATCTAGTATTAATAATAACTATTTTAATATAAGAGTCACCATAATCTTTCGTATTCTTTTAAAATAATAGACAAGATAAAAGAAAAATCATATCAGCTGAGAATATAGCTGTGGAAATAATAATTTTGTTTTATTTGACACCTACCTGACTGGTACAAAACCGTTGCCGATCTTTATAAAATTATGTGTAAGTATATTGCACCATGTTAGTCGTAGCGATTCTAATTATGCACAAAACTCTTTTATTCGGCGCTCTTGTTTAAATTATAATATGTATTTCTCCACCGTTGATCCTTTTAATAATCCACATGTTTCATTTAAACGCGCTATCTCCAAAATTTTGTATAAATAGATATATATACTTATGTATATATATTTTTATATGTTAATTTTTTGTGTATAATTTAATTATTCATTATTCTTCCTCATTTTTCTCATGTATTTTTCTTATGTAATTTATTTATATTTATGTTATTCTTACTCTCTATCTTATCAAGCTTAACTATATTATAATTTATACATGGAAACTTTGCTGGTTGCAATAACTTTTTATTATTATATTTTAAATTTTTGTAATCAATATGTAACTGTTTGTTTCCTTAATAAATAAAATTTAAAAAAAATAAATTAATACAGTGTCTTGTCCACCAGGAATTCGCAGTAAAAATTTACAATTCGTCTTAAATTAAACTGACAATACATAATGTATACGGTAACATGTAAGTTGTACGTATGCAGTTCATCGTAGGACACTTATTCGTGCACCGCAGTACGTGAAACATGAGTTCGTATAAAATTTTATCAAATGACGACTTCGTTGAACATTTCACCGTGGAATACATTTGTACGTATCTTACAAAATGCGACGATAGTTTGAAAATAGTACTGTTCCAATTAGATTAACCCTAACCTAACCTAACCTAGTAAAGACATCTCATAAAATTCACCACATGTTGTGGCATACGTACAAAAATATACTCCACGGTGAAATCTTCAACGAAGAACTCGTCATTTTTGATTAAATGTTACGCAAACTCATGCTTTACGTACTGCGGCGCACGAATAAGTGTCCTGCGGTGAACTGTTTATGTACAAATTTCCGGATACGAATGTATACATGTGTTGCCAGCTTTCCCCTTATATTATGTGCATCCATCCGTATGGTTTTGAAACATAATCATATTTATTTATTTTAAGAATGATATGATTTTATGGTAATGATTTAATTTGCATTTTACAATAAAATATAATCTCTTATTTGATTAAGCCAACGTCGCCATTCTTTCACTATTTTTTTCTGAAAACTTTTTCCGCGTATTGCAAATGCATTCATACTTGGTCATATAATTTACCTTGTTATCTTGACTATTAACGATTTTGGAAGTTCCCATTTGTTTTTTTAAACCACTTGCTATTTGATATGACAGGAATGCATCATAATTTCACAAACCTTGTAGCTCTCAATCATTAGCAAATTAAATGTAAAAAATAAATAAAACGTAAATGTTAAAAATATACTATTTCTGTGGTAGGTTATTCTAGCGCTGTAAATATGTATAGGTACAATAATTTATATACATTTGAAGTTAATACTATTAATATACGATGCATGGAAATCGGTTTTAAAATTAGTTAATAAATAATATGTTTAATATATTTTTAATAAACTATTGCTTTTATTCCGCGAATAAGACACAAAATTTGAGAATATAACATCTACATACTATTATTAAAGATACATAATTTGAAAACACCTCATGCATATATCATACTAGGAAAAATCTTTTTACAGAAAAATATTGGCTATCGGTTTTTTAGCAAGTAGGTATATTAAATTAAGGTAAGTATCAATGATTCCTTACTATTTTACTATTTTTATCTACAAAAAGATTTTTCTAGTGTGTATATGCATGAAATGTTTTCATAATATATATGTTCATTGTTTAATATTATTTAATCTGTATGGATTTCCATATAGTCATTTAAAAGTCTTTAACAGTTTTCTTGTGAGATATATTTTTTCAATATTTAAATTCATACTCTGTCTTATTCTTTTACTTTTTAATACATAATTTTCAAAGATAATAATAGGTACTTACTTATATAATTTAAAAAGTTGTGATATGTTCGACAAAACAGTATATTTATTAAATAAGTATTTTATTTGAAACATAACTTTTTCATATACAACAGCACCCACAGCTGTATTAAGGCATTTCCAATGTCCTCACTTTTTAAAGTATATATTATATATTTTGTATTGTCACAAATTTTGACATTAAATGTTAATTATATCCTCACCAAGTGTTTGTCAAATGATTTTTATATTTCTCTTAATATTGTAAAACTGTGCAAAGCAGTATAGTCGTTAAAACTGCTACTGTCTGGTGGAATGCTCGCGTGTACGTTTTAATTTACCAGAAGCGACGAGAGACCGGCTGCTGGTTGTTCCTTGCTGACTAAAGGCCTGCTGACTCGTGATAATGCCATAGCTCTAGGTATCTTAATAAAGACGGTGAGATTCGGCAATGGCGATATAACTGTCAACTATATTCTTTAACCCATATAAATTCCTATATAAAAATCACATATATTTTCATACCATTTTTATAATATTATCGTACCTACGTATTTTTTTTTGTTTTTTGTATTGATTACCACTATTACCAGTTATCGCAAAATTGTATAGTTTCGATTTGCTTAAAGTTTTTCTACAGCTCGTCAAGTCTTCCTTCGAGCCAATGTGCTTTACCAATTGGGCCATGTACATTCTATCCGAATATGACGAAGTTAACTAGCAGTATTTACCTCTTGGTGCACTCAATAAATGATGTTAATTTTTGCTTAAATGAAGGTATCAACAACATTAATAATTACAAACCGATGCCAGGATCTCTCCAAATTTTAGTAATAACGTGATTACCTACTTCTAGTAGGTAGGTATACATCTGAAGTATTTTTAAATTATTCATGTACAATAAAGAATGTTACTGTTTAAAATCTTGTGAATTATTCGTTGCCTTCGGCAAAATACCTTCCACATCCATAAATCAAACCTTGAGGATCGTCGCTTTGATGATGTTGCATGTGAAACCGCGCACATAGGCACCTAGCGACAGACCCACGTAGCCTCTCAAAACCTGAATATGAATGGGATGCGGCGACCGGCGAGCCTTGATAGGAATGACCAATTTGCAACATGTGCGTATGCAATATGCGTACTGGCGGCTTCGACTTGCATCCCGAGACGCATACAATTTGTTGCTATCAGCACTAGATGTTTTTTTTTAAACTAAAAAATTGCATTCCACTAATGTCCGGAGCTCCATTTGGCAACGTGTGTTTTGTGAATAACGATGACGTCACATCAACGTATTCGACACGTTGCAGTGCGAGCCGGCTTAGTTAGAGTAAAATAATATAATATCAGAAACGCTACCACAAGTAGATACAGTATTTGAATATTAACCAAGAAATCATACCATAATAATATTATTGATACAGTAAATATGCCACATAAACCAGAACTGCAATCTTCCAGGAAATAATACAAACCATTCTCATTGTCATAGATAAAGTTTGTATCTATTACGATGAAACGGAATGAATATTCTATTTTTAATTTAGACCGTCAGATTCGTTGTATTCAGATATTTTCCAAGTTGAACTTTCCCTTCTTTTGACAGGTATTCTGGGATGATGACGGCAAAATAGTTTTCACGATGTGTGTAATTCCAGTGACACAAATCATTTCCACGTATGTATTCTAGGATTTTATTATTTTTCTTCCCCATCTAACGTCATTATTAATATCTAAAATTTCTTGTTTTTTTTTTTATTTTTTACGTGATTACGTACTCTCATCATATTATAATATAATAAAATAACTAATAACATATAAAAGTATTGTAAAATACAAGTTATGTTGTAACAAGTGTAAAATCTTACATTGTATGGTATTATAATAGTCCCCAGTAGTTTATACTAGAAACGGACTGAACGCTATTATAAGACAAACCATTTTTTACAAACTTTCAACGTGCTAGTATCTACCTATTTAAAATTTGTACGTGAATAAATAACATTGTTTTATTTTTAATTCGGTAGACTCTAAGAGTAATTCTCTAGAAAATGTTTACTAAGGTTCGGTCACCCGTTGAGATAAACTTTACATATTAGAGAATACTAGATAGAAGGCGCCACGCAGAGCTTTAATTTCATGCATCTCTCCTATATTTATGAGCTTTCAAAGTTTTTTTTACTATACTAATCGGATTTAAATTAAGTAAAATAAAAACAAAAAGCTTACGTTCGTATCTTCTAAGACTAAAAATCTCAAAATTATCTGCCAAACAAATAATCAAAACAACCATTAAAAATATACATTGTTTCAATAAGATATTTTATAACTGTAATAATCTAGCGAGATGATTTCTATTTTTAGGACACTAATTTATTATGAGTTTTTAGGTATATAAATTAGTGAATAAAGATACTATATTAGTTATTAAAACAGCGGTGTTACCATTTATTAAAAAAAACACCAATGCTGAAAATATTGTACGTAAGAAAATAAAATCAAAGTTATAAATTGTATAATAGGTAGGTACTTCAAAATAATATCATACATATACTTTTCTATCGTTCACTGTTAATTGTAAGAGAAAATTCATTGCATAACTTAAATGTAAACGATTTAACACACTATCTATGTTTTTACCCCCACGATAGCAGAGCAATAACGTGTCAGCTTATAATGTCATGGGTTCCGGGTACAAATCCCGGGTCTGAAAGTCCACAAGCCGTTTTTTTATGTATGCAATGCATTCATCGCAATACTTGAATAACTATCGATGGCTTAGTGCAAAGATATTGTATGTCCAGTTTTTGTCAAAATTAAATTAACTATATGAAATGTTCGTCTGCATCATATTTATATGCTGTAAAAATATTATACGTCCAAATAGAATATTGCATCATTCAAATTAACAATATGTCCATTTCTCATGCAAGTATCTCAAATTTTAAGCTTCGATTTTCTCAAAACATACTTAACTGGACATGCAATATCTTTGCACTAAGTCATCTATCTCTATATAAAAAAATATAACCGTATTTATATATAATTTAAAGCTCTGTTAGTATTCAAGCAATATGTACAATAAAATCAAATAAGTTTTGTTACCTACGAGTAGATACGAGTGAGCTTTTATTACCTACAATAACACATATACAAAATTACAGAAAACAAGCGCAGTTTTCCTTGTGAGTTTTCCTCGCCAGTGAAACAATTAAACATAAAAATTAACCAAGAATGTAGACCTCAAGTTTTTTATCAAACAAATTAATTTAACCACACATTAAGGGCAATTATTTCGTCTCTGCATTTCAATTAGATCTAGATTATTTCTGTATTTACTGTAATGAATTGGATCACGCACATCACTTTTGCCTCTAGTCACTGATATATTTACTTATGTAGGTACGTTTTAAGCGTGGCTGCAATTATTAATATGGAAAACGTAACAAAGAAATATGACATGCCCTGCTAAGTAAAAAGGCAGTGTTTTTAGTTTTAGTGAAATAAGAACCCAACTTTTAAAAGGCCTTTTCTTTTATATTATGTAAAATTATTGGATTGTTTTGACTTAATCAGTAAATAGATTTTAGAAATACTTACTCCAATAATTTTACATAATACATATAAGAGAAAAAATAGTTTAAAACTGGGGTTCTCATTTCACGACAATTATAAACACTGTCTTTTTACTTAGCAAGGCAGTATAGTGAGCTTTGGTATTTATGATTATTAGATACGTAAAAGCTTTCGATAGTTTATTAATAACATTACAATTATTACACTATAATTTTACAAAAAGCTTCATTGATATTTAATTACGTTTTTAAACGATGTACTGCATCGTATATTTATTGATCATCAATATTCGAACGTAAATTTGTCAGGTTTTTATCAATAGGTACATCCACCGGCAAATTATCAATAGCAAATTGGAAAATTGTACAAGTTTTTGAATGTTTTTCATTATCAATCTGAAGTAAATATTTAAGAATAAAATTGAGATTTTATCTTTTATCGTTTTTTATTATTTGTTTAATTAAATTTTACAAACTAATTAACGCCATCTATTTTTATAATTATGCGATGACATTAGTGTGTCCATTATCATTGTTATTTTCGTAAGCGACAAAGCACACTGCGAGTGGCCGTGCGATGCGCGCGTGGTGTGAGAGGCTTAAAAAGCATTTACAATCAAGTACAGTACACGCCCCTATCGCACGGTTTCTTACAGTGTGCTCCGCCACTATGACTACCTAACCTAACCAATATGATCCCCATCTTCTTCTTCTTTCTTCTTTGCCCATATCCGCCCCTTAACTGGAGCATATGGACACCACGCGGCGCCTCCAAGAATCCCTGTCGCTCGCCAGTCTTCTTGCTTCGTTCCAGGTCAAACCAGCATCCCGTAGCTCCGCCGTATACACTCTGTAGATTGTATTTAGCGGCCTTCCAGGACGCCGGAATCCGGTCGGCTTGAAGAACAGGCAAGCCAGGTTAAAGTTCTCTTCTGGCATCCGCAGCACGTGGCCGAGCCAGGTCCAACGTCGCCTCTTCACTTTCAGCGTGATGAGAGGCTGCTTGGTACGTTCTCTTATCTCCTCGTTGCTCCTAAAGTCATACCACCGCACACCCAGTATTCGTCGCAAACATCTATTTTCGAAGCTCAGTATACGGTTGCTCTGAGCCTTCGTAAGGTGCCATGATTCGCTACCGTAAAGCAGCACCGTCAGAATGCAAGCGTCGAATAGGCGGCATTTGGTTTTGACCGAGTACAATCGTGAGTCCCAGACATTTCGCATCGAGTTGAATGTTGCTCCAGCCATTCCCATTCGGATAGCGAGCTCTTTCTGCAAAATGCCATCTCCCGTGATGTGTACCCCCAGGTACTTGAAGCTGTCGACGCTCTCGATGCTCTGTCCATCGCTAATCAGAGGGAAATCTGGATCAGGACAGGTGCTATTGCACAAGACGTTGGTTTTCTTCGCGTTGATTTTCAAACCAACGCGAGAGGAGTTGTTATGCAACCTGTCGATTGTCTCTTGAATGCCCTCGATTGAGTTGTCGAATAGGACAGCATCATCGGCGTATTCCAGGTCGCATAGCTTCACCGTGGGGGTAACAGGTATGCCTCGGTCGGGTGGTATTGACTTCCGTAGTATGAAGTCAAAGAGAATGATAAAGAGAAACGGTGCAAGGACACAACCCTGTCTGACTCCGGTCGTGACCCCGAACCATTCCGTGACAGTGTCTCCAATTCTGACACAGCATTCGCTATTCTCGTGCAGGCTTTTGATTATGGCAATGATCTTGGGAGGGATCCCGTATGCTCCCAGTATCATCCAGAGGGAGGGGCGGTGCGGACTGTCGAAAGCCTTCTCATAATCCACAAAACAGCAGGCCATCGGACTGTTCAACTCATGGCTCTGCTGGAGAAGACATCGAAGGTTGTGGATTTGGTCTGCACACGCTCGACCAGGTAGAAACCCGGCTTGGTTTTTCCTGAGGACGTGCATTATTGGGTCCCTTATTCTCATCAAAATGATGTTTGCCAAAATCTTTCCCGGAACACTGAGTAGCGTAATGCCTCGGTAATTGTCGCAGCTTAGAGGGTCACCTTTTTTAAGAAGTGTGATGATTTCACCGTTCACCCAGTCCCTTGGGCAGCGCTCTTCTTCCCACACCTTTGTCATCAGATGAAACATAGGGTGCAGGATTGCGCTCAAGCTGTACTTGAGGAATTCAGGATGAATCCCGTCTCCCCCCGGTGCCTTTCCGTTCTTGAGCCTTTTCACAGCCGATTTTATCTCGGTGTGCGTGGGCGGGCAATCGGAAATGTCGGTCGCTCGGGGAATGTCCAAAAGTAAAGCTTCCCCATAGCCAACCTATTTCCAAAAGTCACACTTCGCTACTGACATATTGTACAGTCATAATCGTACCTTTTTATTAAATAAAAATGATTCAATACCCTCTGATTTATTGTAATAAAAAACACAATATTACACTCCATCTAGTTACAGTCTAAACTTTAGTTTAAGTCATGTTGTAACGGTCTAGTAAGTAATACATTTTATTATAGCATTACTCAGATATTAACGATTTAGCCGCCTATTATTAGTTGAATTGAAAGCAGGTATAGCTCTTGAATCAAATACCCTCGGCACGAACATACGTATTTATTATATGGGCATGTTTGATAACGTTATTAGCGACCAACTATGTCGTTGTTTTTGTGAAAGCCGATGACGCTTGGCACGTATGTATTGACGATTGTTTAACATTATTTGAAATCGATATAACATTTAACCTTTTAAGATTTTTATCATAACTTCTTGATGCTTACTTTATCCATATAAATTCCTTGTAGGTTAATTTTTTTTTTAATTGACAGTTATCAGTAAATTATAATCAATAGTAATTTTTTGTTAATTTAATTTCGGTAAATTAATCTCTTAATAGAAAAGATTTTAATAGAAAAAGCATTTTGTCTATAAGCATATCTTTCTGGAGCAATAGTATGTAATCATTAAACACACGAAACAAATTATGAAGAAGGATATGCACGACTATGTCGACTGCCATATTTAAAAAAAATAGTTATTCAAATTTCAAATTCAAATTCTTTTTTTTTATACATACATATAGTGAACATTACAAATTATTAATTTAAGACGTTCACAACATGACATTTAGAAATAAAGAAATATTAATAAAACAGTACCTATTGTTATAAAAGTTATTAAACAGTCAGAAAAGTGTAAGTACTAATATAATATATAAATTAGATAAAAGGTAGTACGCCTAATGAGCAGATCATATTTTAAGAATTTATAAAACAATGCCCACCTATAAATACTCATCCTCACGCAGTGGTTTTGTTGAACATAGTTATCGCCCTCCCAATTGGCAATACCAGTGGCAGATTGGTTCTGCACCTTGGGAGAGTAAACAACTGATGCTCTCAATTTCTAAGATAGTTATCAGGGACACACATGTCAACACTGCCCAGAATGGCAGAGTTCTCATTTATACCTCAATGATTGACAATAAAACTTTCAGCATAAGTAATGATTGAGTATTTTAAAAACAGTTTTGATTAAGCGCCACTGCGCTATTTTCGTATAGTTGTTTTGTCTCACAAAATGCACGTCGTACCCCACCAACCGCATACGCAAAGTAATTAGAATATAGTTATCCTTTTAATTTTATTATACTGCACAATATGGGTGCACAATCGTGAAGCTACACATAATATTATAGAGAAACAACAATGCAAATCTTTAAAGCTCTAGTGTATTAATGCATAATGTCGAATTGTTTCTTATTATTTTGCTGATCACACGGCTAAAGTGGTAAATATAATCACTTTATCATATTTATATATTGAGGGGATTAATTGTTACAATAAGTTAACCGTATAAACTGTCAAAACTATCTACCTCACTCTAAAAGTTAACATAGCCAAGAAAGGTGCTGTTAAAATATAGCACTTTTTGACAGTACTTATTGTAACAATTAACCGCCTCAATACATAAAAATATGATAAACTACCGTCGATATCCGCCTTGTGTATAGAATAGCTTCGTACATCATATTAATATTTCATCATCTATATTACAATAAAGTGACAATATTATTTAGTATTTTTTATCAATAACCTGGTATTTTTATAAAATGTTAGATACTTAAGACGATACTTCAGTGAAACGGAAAATAATTTTCAACTATAGGCGCGACGAAATTTTGGACTCGCTGGCAGTCGGAGAGCGAACGTCTAGGTGTGAATACGTCAATTTGTTTCGTGATGGCGACGGGGGTATTAATTCTTAAACCGTGTAAAGATGACTAAAAACGTTACCCATTTACTTGAAAAAGAAAACATGTCAATGAATAAACAATTATTGTTACTAATAGAACAATAAACAGAACATTAAATGGACGCATGTTGGATTTATATGACAAATTATATTTCATTCGGCATGTGTTATTTGCACCCGCGACCCACAATCCGCGCATCGCCTAGCTACGATCTTTTTAGACCATGCCTCAACTGAGGTATAGCCTTAAGTATAAAATCTAATTATTCGAATTAATTGTACAAATTAAAGAAATTTTAAAAATGCCTATTTACATCAGCTGTTCTTGTTTGAATGAACACAGCTACTTACCAACTAATACAAAATAATGCAATTGTTTATCATACAAATAAAATGTAATATAGATTAGATAACCTATATATAATATAGGTACGAGTATATTATATAAAAAACATTAACTCAGTGTACATATTATGATAATATACGTATTTTTGTATACTTAAACAATAATTACACGTCGATTCATTATTGAATCTTAGTATGCCACAGTATCTGCTACGTTTTAAAATATTTCCCTCAGGATTTTTTTATGTCGTAAAAGGGGGCTATAAAACCCTAAACATACTTGCATGTAGGTTTATCAAAATAGTGTTCATGTGAGAATTTTATGGTCGCCATGTTTTATTCGCATCACGTACCTACGCGCATGCGTGTTTCGCTAATAAACACGATGTTTTGTTTTTATATCTACACAAAATAGGGCTGCAATCTTCGCCACACCACACCATAAATATTCAGTACCTATATTATATTTAATTCAAACATAGTTTTTTTTTAATTGTGTGAAAGCTTATTATATTTACCTACTTACTTAATACACGATATTATATCACTTTCTTCATTTAAAAATTGGTTGTACTTTCAGAAGTTTATTCACAAAATAACAATTAAAAGTTTACCATAATATATTTATGGCGATAAATAACTCATTACCTATGGCAGCATGTTGATCGGCGATTTTAAATACTCTGCCACAATTACAAATTCTTTAATATGCATTTCCCTAGTGTCAAATTATATTACAATAGTTATTTCCGCGATATCTATATTGTATACAATAGTCAGCTACTCGGATGTCTATTGACGCAAATGACAGTAAGTAGCTGACCCGATTAATATACCTAGTTATGTCCTAAATTATAATGGATAGATATTATTTTGATTGCATAAATAGCGAATGATAATTCATTGGAGATGTCACTCGAATATAAGTTCCCGGCCTGTTAGAATCTCAGTATCTATATCGCTACGCACATCTCATTGTATCGAGATTCGGACCTCGAAACATTATCATAAGTATTGTAACATACTATTGTACCGACTGTTTACGCTGCAAATAAAACTCGCTCCTGCATCCATCTTCGACTTCTTCCATCCTACCATCATAACCTACGACACGTCGATGACTCCCACAGTGGTAACTCAGATCAAACCGCACATATTATTTAAGTTATACAGACGTGTAGGTAATATTTCCCTAATATTAATTTACAAAATACAGTGTATCAATCACCTTTGCTATAAGTACATGTAAGCAATTAGACAATAGTTTTCCTCATAGAACAGAAATAATAAATGTAATTGAAGATCTTGGCATAAAAACATCAAATGTCCACTTTTTTCCATTTTCATTTTATTGCATTTCTATATTCCCTGTGTATGATTACATACAACTGTGCAAAGATATATTTAAAAAAAAATCATAAGTCCCTCAAATCTGCTCTCAAAAATATGCCACTTTTCTAAAAACCGCAATAGTCCAGGCATTTTTGTGTGAAAACAGCAAAGGTCCAGTAGTTCTACACTTTTATCACCAGGCGGCGTTAGTAATGTTAGTATACATTCCATACAATTTAGTGTCTGAGCTGTCAAATTATCCTTGATTCGTATAATTATTGCTTTATATAACGTTTTCTTATGATTATTTTAATATTTTATCATGGATATTACTAGCATAGACATCTGAAACGTCTCGAAAGAGAAAAATTAAAAAACCAAGCAACGTTTTTACCAAATAACATTTCATTCTAACTAATAACTTTCATTATTGTTCAGTTGGATGCAATAAGGAAAATTCTGGGCCCTTCATTATAAAATCTAAAGAGACCGGAAAAAAAGATTTTTTTTAATATGAAATATAGGTTAAAACTTAGGCATTTTTCGGTAAAAATTTGTAGGCTAGTTTTAATATACAAAATAGACCAAGCTAGTAAGGGAGAAGTGCTTTGCGAACATTTCAGTTTCTCTCTAGGCTGTGGTATAGATTCAATGTAGTGAATAAAAATCAAATGCAAGTCACGATTGCATTTAAAACAACATATGGTGGATTAGTTCCATTGAAAGGAGCTAAATAAAAAAATATTTTAAAATTAGCTAAATATTTACAAAACCCAATAAATGTATCGTTTAATTTGCTGATAGTGAAGGTGTCAGACGAAGCTTATCGGTTTTCTTTTTTCGTGTTAACTATCAATTCATGGTGGAAATCTATTGTGTTAATGATTTTATTTAATAAAACACATTTTTTTAGTACTTATTCCACTTTTAATAAATAAATCTGGATAGGTTTCGTCCGCCTTAGAGTGACATTTTCAACTGTTGAAAACAGTTGGCAGAAAAACAGAGTCGGACAAAACCGGTCCAGATTTATTTATTAAAAGTGGAATAAGTAGATACTAAAAAATATGTTTTATTAAATTAAATCAATAATAATAATATGAAGCTAATCAGCACATGATTAAAACATTTTTTCAAATATTTAATTCTTGATTTTTTAGAAACATTGAAGTCGTTTGTTAATAGGTAAACAATATGTCCAAACCTTATTGAAAGTTGTATTATGATTAAAAAATAACAAAAATATATATTTTTTATTTTATTTAATAAAATTATAGTTTTAGTCATACTATTTACATTTCGATCTTTTCAATTTTGCAATAAAAACAACAAATGTCCAAAAATTATGTAAAAACAGCAAATGTCACACTCATTCTTTTTTAAATATCTATTTAACCAAAATAAATTTTATATTTTTTTTACATTTATATAGTGCATATATGGTTTCTCTATAATTTCTCATTGTCAAATTAATAAAAAAAAAATTGACAACCATGATATTATGTTTTTACCCTCTCCTGAAAAAAAAGTGTTTTGTGACATTTGCTATTTTTATGCCAAGATCTTCAATTCCGATAGGCTATATACCAATACAGTAAAGTCTGACGCAGGGTTTTGATTGTGTGAATGTCCTACGCATTATAGACATGCAATAGTGTATTTAATACACAAATATTAAATGAGCGTCAATGCATAAACCGAAAGCAGTTGTCAGTATTCGACGTAGTATGACGTATTCTTGAAAGGTGTTTAAAGTTATCCCGTATTCTTCCTTACTCGAGATTGGTTACCTGCTTCTCCTTACCCGTTAGGTATTTCGTTCCCATTATATCTGAGTTCCCTGATTTTCCTCATATGCTTCGTGCTCTGATCGCAAATATTTAAATCATTTTTAATTTGACCTAGCCATATTGCTTGACCTATAATGTACGTATCAAAAGGTGAGAATTTTAATCTCAGCTATATTGGACCGACAATTTATATACAGTGTAGCTTAAAAAAATATATTATACTAATATTTTGTAGGGACAATAGCCCCAATCTAGATGTTATATCTAAGCTTACAATAGTATCTACCTATAATACTGTCCTTCTAAAGAAAAAGGTAGTAACTGACTCCCACACACTTTCGAGATAAATGACATAATGTGGTTTTTTTTCCAAATTTAGTACTGTGAAATAAAAATAAAACGGTGATAATTTTTATTACTAGGATGTTTAAATACAAATAAAGTAATAATAAACAAGCAGTAACTGAAATAAATAGGTAAAATTATTGGCTTTTTGCTAAGAAACTTATTATTTTAGTAGATGTCCATTTTTTCACTAAGGATTTTAACTGTATTTTAGTGATAATTCTGATTTTACAGTGAACAGAATATAAACCTTTAAAATTACCTAACGGATGGCATTCATAACTCAATGTCACAAATTTTGCGAGTTACTGCCTTCTTCCTTGGAAGGGCAGAATAGGTATGGTGTGTTCTTAGTGTACGCGGAAGTACTATACTGCCCTGCTAAGTAAAAATATAGTTTATTGGTTTTAGTGAAGTCTAACTAAAACCAAAACACTGTCTTTGTACTTAGCAGGGCAGTATATTGGTCTTACTCTTTTGAAATACTTTTTTTGGTACTGTTCGGTTAAAGCGGATACAGCGGAAAACGCATTTTGAAAATAGCCGATAAACTGGATTATTTGTTAGGTTAACTTAACCAAACCTAACCTAACCTAACCTAACCTAACCTAACCCCACCTAACCTAACCTAAACTAACCCAAACTAACAAATAATCCAGTTTATCGGCTATTTTCAAAATGCGTTTTCCGCTGTATCCGCTTTAACCGAACATTACCCTTTTTTTCTGCACAATTGGTATCCTTGTCCTTCATTAAAGCTACCAAACACCGGAATAGGTGTAATAGTTCTTGCATAATGTCAAGTACAATATAGAATACAATCTATATATCAAGACTATTAGTAACTATATGAAAATACGGCTTGATACTGTTGGCAACCCTATATTTTCGATTAAGGCAGGTCATTTCAAAATCAGAGCGTTCTAAATCCACGCCCAAGGCGCGAAACAGAAGCTGGGAATGCAGCTCTCAAAAGTAGACGTCGAGAAATGTCACGAATTACTATTAATTATATTTTCATTGCATGATTATTACGTACCGACACAGTAATTAGTCCAATATTGTGTATTGACTAATCAAACTGGACTATAGGACATTTGTCATAAATATTAATTTATATCAATCTGCATAGTTGACCAGTAATTGCACTCTAGGCTCGGTGCTATATTTCGAAGTTATTTTTAAGTAATGTCAACGCATTCTTCCAAAATGAATATAGGTAGGTATCTCAGTTGATATAATCAGGGCTTAAAATGAACCGGAGCGCTGTTCCGGTTCATGAAATCCTCAAAATTATTGTTCCGTCTCGTGGAAAAAGTAATTTGGCCATCTGAGCTAGATAGGCCATACAACAAAAATTACAAGATAAAAAGAACTTTTTATATACAAAGTTTTTAAATTTTCTGTTGAATCATATAAACTTGAATTGCTAGCTTAAACGATCAAAAAAAATTGTACTTGATAGAAATAATACTGAAATGTCATTTTGACATTTCATATTGATTTTCATAGTAACGCACGTATATATTAATAATTTAGTTGCTATGACCCCAGATCCCTAGCAACCAATAATAGTGGATTGGATTGCGGATTTCTTCCAGAATAAGTTTTCATACAAAACAGAATTAACTGAAAATGAATTCAATTCTACTTAAAGATGGCTAAAAGTATTAAAAGAATGCATTGGCATCGTGTTCTGATATATTATAAAAGTTTCAAATGTCTAGCTAGTCGGGAAGTTAGTTAAAAATCGATTGCAAGATTTGTACTGGATAAACAACCACTGGACAAATAAGAATACCACCTAATAAAAACGTTGTAATTAGATAACTATGTTAATATTTTCGGAAAATTATTTAGCGCTCCGCTCCGACCCCATTATTAGATACATATAATTATATTGTGGTCAAGATTATTATTAAAATTTAGTTTATTGAGTTTTATTTAATGTATAGAAAAGACTTGATCAATTATTCATAGTTTTAGTGAGTTTTATATTTATTTTCTTTTAAAAAACATTGATTTTTAATAAAAATAAAAATGTGTAGGTATAACATGAAATCCTTTATATTTAGGTATATCAAATCAAGCATCGACATTGTGAACATAACAAAATTAGATTTAACGAACTCATATTTTCTAACGTTTTTTTATTATAATAATTTTATCTACAAATGAAAATATATTTTTCTTTTTAACATCTTGATATACTACTACTATTTTACCATCTTTGATCCTGAGGGGATCATATGGGCCTCCACAGAGTGGAGTTTGTAGGTATTAACAGGTTTTGTTTTTACGAGAAATGGATGTTAAACCACTTGACCGACTCCAAACACAAATTGAAAAACAGTATGTGTATTTTTCAGACCTAGGATTCGAAACTGCAACTCACGATATTACATGCTTAAGCCGCTCGGCCATCGTGGGCAATTTTTAGATACCTAGAATGCCACATAAGCGTGAAGTTCGATAGTTTTTATAGAAAATATGACGTAGTGAGAGCGACGCCGAGCGAGAGAAATCGATGCAATACGCTTTATGTAAAAGCATTCGGAAATAATAACGGGAACAATTATTAAATTAACTTTATGTAATTCGTGCTAAGTAGAAGAAATCATGCAAGAAATGCGCAATTTCAAGATCTTATCTTTTTATTTCACTACAATAATTGAAACACAAAAATGTGAATTGTAAAAAAATGTCAAACTTCGTATTTCTCCGCTAGGTGCCTCTGGTAGGTGGAGTATTCTGCCTTTCTTATGAAGAAGGCAGTAACTGACTCTTACATACTTTCGAGATAAATACTTACTTAATGTGTTTTTTTTTTAAATTTTAAAACAGTGATATTTTTTATTAGTTGGGTGTTAAAATACAAAGTAACAAGCAGTCACTACAATTTTATTAATAGGTGCAATGACTGCCTTTTTGCTAAGAAATGTATATTATTTTAGCAGATGTCCATTTTTTCACTAAGGATTTTAACGATATTTTTATGATAATACTGATTTTAAAGTGAACATAATATACCTACCTTTAGCTTTCAAAATTACCTAACGGGTGGCATTCAAAACTTAATTTAACAAATTTTGCTGTTACTGTCTTCTTCATTGGAATAGCAGTATTCTCCTTAATGTCGACACATTAATTTTCAATTTTTACTCCTGAATAGACTCATCGGAAAAGGTATCGGTGAGCAGGTGTTTAAAAGTATAAAGAATTCCATGTTTCATTGTCTAGAAAATGTAATACGAAATATGGCTAATTAAAGTAGGAATATCTATCAATCTAAACATATCAGCAAGAGAGATCGCAAAAGCTGCCCTTCAAGCTAGTACTCGACAGGAAAATTCGACAGTAAAATATTTTTGCAATACGGGTCTGTATTTCTGGTGCAATTAAGTGTGTAATTTCTGCATACAAAAATTATGCAGGTAAATGCAACCCGTTACCCGTATTGCAACGACTAGCAAATAGTTTTAAACGCACAAAAAGTTTTAAAGATGTGTTATCATTATTATGAATGTAATTAGAGATAAATGTTTATTTACTAAGAATAATAAATAACACCATTTTATAATATATTATTAAGATATAGAAGTAATACAGAAAGCTTGATAATATTGAATAAGCTTACTGTAAAGCTCTAACCCGTTAGGTTAGACACAGAATATGGAATTAATAGGTTGTGGAAGTGGCTAACATCCATTTATAATAAAAACAAAAATCTGTTAATACAACCTACGCCCTGTGGAGGCCCATATGATATTCTTGTCATCTAACATGGTAAAAAAAGAAATACATACGCATTTTATTTTATATACTGGTATAATTTATTAATTGTATGACTGGTTTGAACTCTTTCTAGGCCCCTTTTAAAATCTTGTTAAGCCTGCTCTCACATCTAAACTCGCCTCATCTGCCGCACAGCCTTAAATCAAACTTTCCAAGAACGTTGATCCGGTGTTGCATTATGAAGACTGCCCACATCTACCTAGCGACAGTCGCACATAACCCTCGAAACGTATATTTGAATGTGGCAATCGGTGAGCCGGTATAGGAATGACCAATTTGCAGGTGTTCGTATGCGTTCCTGCGTCTTCGACTCGCAGCCCGAGAAGCATGCAACTTGTCGACTGCAACAGTAGATGTTATTTTCAAACTAAAAAGTCATATTCGACTAATCTGCGAAGCTCCATTTGGCAACGTGTGTTTTGTGAATAACGATTATGTCACACTGACGTATTGCAGACGAGGTGGGTTTAGATGTCAGAGCTGGTTAAGAATCGATTACATCATCTGCTTCAATGAAAGTCGGTGCTGTTATTTATTAAACAAATATTTCAAATCCATTTAAGTCAACACAAATACCTAGTTTATCTCAGTACCTATTTGTAATAAATATTCAGAAACTTAGTGATATTGGCTGAGGGTAGACACTTGATAAAGGTGAGTTAAAGTTCTGATTGACGAGAAGTTAATTCACTTAATATGTCGCTCAATTGATGTGCGTATTTTATGATATTCATTTGTATTGGCAGTAATTCACTACTCGATTGTTGAGTGCTATTAACATGCAATTGAAAACATAAGTCGTTTTAATCATACTGTTGTCATGTTCCCTTTAAAAGATTATCTTGTAAGAGTTGAGTGGCCATCGCTATGTTATTATTATTGTCTATTGCCAGATTGCGACTGCCTTGTGTCCAGAGATGTATTGGACTTACTACCATTTAATAATAATATTTACCAGAAATCTAAAATAATTATTCAAATTTATTATCGAAACTTAGTATTCTCAATTATGCATTTGCTTATCTTTGCCTTTGGTTTGTTTAATTAATGATTGTATTTAAAGCGAATGTTAGTTTGAATTAATTACTTATTACTATTAACTCGTTTTAAGTATAACTTATTAGTTCGAGTTGAATATAAGTATGCAATATCAGTAAATACAGCATAGTAGATTTTGTGGTAACCGTGACTAAAACCATGTAATATTAACAAAAAATAGTGCTACGTGGCATAGAATGGTGCATGTTGGGCATAACGTGGAAAGACCACAAAATAAACCAATGCGTATGATAGAGTTCATTAAGCAGACGAAATGACAATGTGTTGGAATGTTAGTCGGCGAATGTACAATTGCTGGACAAATAGCGTCATATTGTAGTAACCAAAGAACACTAAATGACCACAAGGGCTTTCTAAAACTCGCTGAATAGGCGAACTCTTAAAGTTTATTGGATGTACGTGGTTTGTTAGTGGAAATCTTCATCCAGCTTTGAATCGACCCCGACTGATGATAATAACGATGATGATATTATTTATCTGTGATTTTACAAAAAATATCGCCTATTCGACGCCTGTATTCTGACGGTGCTGCTTTACGGTAGCGAGTCATGGCACCTTACGAAGACTCCGAGCAATCATATACTGGGTGTACGGTGGTATGACTTTAGGATTAACTGTTGGAACTAACAGTTGAGTGAAGAGATGACGATGAATCTGGCTCGGCAACGTACTGCGAATACCTAAAGAAAATTTCAGCCTGGCTTGCCTGTTCTTCAAGCCCACTCGATTCCGGCATCCTTGAAGGCCGCTTAATACCTACTATGTACAGAGTTTATACGGCAAAGCCACAAGATGCTGGTATGATCTGAGAATACACAAGAAGACTGGCGAGCGACTTGGATTCTTGGAGGTGCCGTGTGATATCTATATAGGTACTCCAACTTCCAACGGGCAGATATGATTAAAGAAGAATAGTGGTTTGCGTCCAAATGGTGAAATCTGAGTAAAAACTACGAATGCATTTACTTTTATAATATCTGCAATATTAACGACCTCAAAATAAATTGGGTCAACCCTGTGTTACCAATACTGCTCTGCTTACAATATGTATTTGAAGTCTTTGTTAGTGAGGTGTTGCAAGAGTTGCAGGTTGCAAGTGGATGAACCCAAAGGTGAGATGCAATTAAACAAACATAGCGAATAAAGGAGCAATAAGAATGACTCCGAATGGAAACAATGTAAGAGGAAAGAGAACTCATTAACTGCTTACAATGTGAATCATGCTGTTTTCAGATTCTAATTTATTATGCACGATTACAAGCAGACATTGCTTGTTTTTACTAACCGTATATAAACTTTATTTGGACTCTACAAGTATATAATACATATAAATATATGTGAAATATTGTGGCAACTGGTTTATATTAAAAATTTAATTAAGTTAATATAACTCATATTAACTTTAGGTACCAAGTTAGGTCGATATTGATACAATTACCTTGTCTAAACAATTACTTGTCATGATTTATCTGTAACGTATGAGAGAAAATATAAACATATGTAAGAAAGAGCGAGACAGGGAGAAGACGTATTAAACATACACGTAAACGCAAATTCTGGAATCGTTTATTTTAAACGGGTCGTGAAAAAAAACAAATAACAGGACAGTATCATAATGACTTTACAAATGCTTACGGTATAATAATAGCATACTATCGATTATAGAGAAAGTAAGTATCCAATATTATACTAGTGTAACCTTATGCAACATACACAATCATCGTCGTCGTTTGATAAATGAATGAGTTCTGCGATGACGTCATTGTCAAAGTCAGGAAACTGACCATGCTGATGCAGTAGCTCACAGACAATTAATTGAGTCCGAAAAACCGCCAGAAAACACACGTAAACGTATGAGAGTGTTTACAGGTGGTACTGCCTCCTGGTAATATTTGCTAGTTACTGAATAAACAGTCCTGATCGACAACGATATTGTTTTTAACATGGGTTAATAATTGGTTTTTATTTATCATTAAAGGTTAATTATTATTGATATTTTAATTAGATACTTATGTAATTCTAAAATTGAAAATATGACTATTGATTTGATGAGAAAACAGTTCTTCTATTTAGCGGTTTAAGTTTTGTTTTCTATTTATAATTAAAACACTTAAAAGGCCACTTTATTATGGAGTCATTCATTGTATGGCCGTTTAATTAATGTCACATTATATGATAATTTGAATATTTATATCGTCTCAATGTGGGTTGAAACTAAAAACAATACTGTTCACATGAGTTTATGAATATAAAATTTGAGATGCATACATAAATAGATAAATCAGTCAATTGAATTCTGTTGACATACGCGGTCTAATGAATATATTATTATAGTACGTATTATTTATTTGTAGTTAAATACATAGTGAAAGTTTTAATTAACTATGATTGATGGTTTTGTTTTAAAAAACCGTCATTTTCGATAGTAATACAGCCACTAATTTAAAAAGTTTATAAGTGAATATTGAATTATTCAACACAAAAGCGACATCATAAAAACGGATGTTGTAATAAAAAAAATGTAAAACAGATACAATCGCGCGGATAGCCACTATGTTTGTAGGCACAAAATTATAACTTTGATGAGTTACAATGCAGTGGCAAGTCAGGTGTTTAATATAAAGAGGTCAAGAGGGTTCTGTAAAGAGCACTGTGTTCTTGTTTTTTTTTCTAGTTTAATATATTGTTGTTTTTATTTAATAAAACGCAATTTTTATGTAGTACTTATTCCACTTTTAATCAAGAGATTAGGACCAGTTTCGTCCGCCTTAGAGGGACATTTTCAACTGAAAAGTTTCCTCTGAGGCGGACGAAACCGGTCCTGATCTCTTGATTAAAAGTGGAATAATTACTACATAAAAATTGCGTTTTATTAAATAAAAACAACAATACAATGCAGTTCCACCATGAATTGACAGTCAACAAAATAAAAGAAATTAATTTAATATACTTATATATATTTGAACTTTTTCATTGATGTTACAGATACGATGAGATGATGGCGGTCCTCGTAGTCTAATGTATAAAGCAGTGATGAAGACACCATATTAGGCAATTATTTAAAGCCTTTTAATAGAATTAAAATAATAACTTCATTAAAATTCTAATGTATTCAAGCTCTATACTATTCCATTTAAGTCGTTTCTCGCGACCCGGGTTTCGCCTTTCGGCATCTTCAGGCGTCGTGTACACTCACCAAAGGCAAACACACACTGACAACGAACACTCTTAACTCTACCTTATATAGTAAATCAATACAATATAGTAGGTAAAGGACTTAAATGGAATAGTACAGAGCTTGAATCCGTTAGAATTCAAATTCAAATTCCATCAAGTACCTTCGGTCGAAAGTATTAATATTATAACTTCATTATTTTATAAGTTACAAAAAAATGTAATATAATATCTGTTGATGTTGTTGGATGCCATGACATCTGTATATAGGTATGTAATAGAAATTGATTATCGACTTGGTCAACCTGATGGCACGTATATATTCCACTAATACGTAATGAGCTATATACACATGTACAATCGAACAAATCCAAAAGCTTCAACTAACATTACACAAATGCAACGTATACAAATGATTACACACGTATTCTAACAAACACACGCACATAATGTCAAAATCTGAGGCATTAGGTATTAAGGCCTAACGTGTCTTCTATATGTATTATATTCATTATTTTTTTCGTGCTGGATCCGACCCGAAGCGGTCGCTTCGACAAAACGATGAAACGTCTTTTTTTGTGAAATGTCTATTATAAAAAAGTAAAATATAATATTATTTGTTCAATAAAATGCAGAAGATGAACAAAATATGACTGTCTTATGACCTTCTTTTAATTACCTACCACAGCCTATCTATCTTCGACACGCACCCTTTGCCATTGGTATATGGTACTGGCTTCTCGTCCTGGGTCTCCGGATTCAATTCCTGGTGAGGTAGCAAACTATTTAAATATGTACGTGATTTTCTAAGTCTGGATATTTATTTATCTGATTTTTTTACTGCTACTACTACTGTTTCACAACTAACTGCTAAACAACTGTCATCAGGACTTGTGATCTATTGTAGTTATTAATAAGGAAATGTATATTCACCCAATATTAACAATGAGACAAGAGCTGAAAGTTTTTTGGTCATATACCTACAATAAATAACAAAGTAGAGATCTGGGGTAAACCACGAGTACTAAAATATATATATATTTTTTTTTATTTTGTTAACTGTCAATTCATGGTGTAACTTTTGTGGTTTCAACATGAAAATGTTGAAAATTTCCCTCTGAGGCGGACGAAACCGGTCCAAATTTATTTATTAAATTGGAATAAGTACTACAAAAAATTTGCGTTTTATTAAATCAAACCATAATACTGAAAATTACATATTTATAGTTTTTTTCATGATAAATATAATAATTCTTAGTGAAAAATTATGATATTTTTATAAGTATAAGTACCTAATACAAAAATTGTAATAAGTACCTTTTTGCACCGTTCGCCTAAATGAATATAGAAAAGGGGGTTAAAATAAAGACGCCACTGGCATCATTCTGAAACACCAGGTCATTAAATGCGAAAAA
Source organism: Rhyacophila brunnea (assembly GCF_057557595.1). Classification (NCBI taxonomy): domain Eukaryota; kingdom Metazoa; phylum Arthropoda; class Insecta; order Trichoptera; family Rhyacophilidae; genus Rhyacophila; species Rhyacophila brunnea. The sequence goes on along the minus strand of NW_028232772.1, from coordinate 484,162 downwards.
CGTAATCAAAAACAGCACTAATTTGCAGCGCGTCATGTCTCGGTCGGTTCGAAATGTGTCGGACTGCAAAAACCCTCTTGTCCCAGGTCAGTTAGATGAAAAAAAACATTGTGAAAAAATAACGGTCTAATTTTTAATGAATAAATTATACTTTTCTTGATTGAATCTCGTTCTCATTGTATTTTTAACGTGATAAAACTTCCACCGGACATGTTAAGATAGTGTTATTATCTTTGAAAGTGTAAGGGATATTATACGACTATGTATGACTATGTCTATGTTTGAGACATCACTTTGAATAGCTGATTTTAATACAAAGGAAGTATTACTACTTATTTATTTTATTATTTAATACAATATAATTAAGTATTTTTATTAATTATTAACTGACACTCGTCTCTTTGACAAAAAAACCATCGTAGTTTGATATTTTTGCATATACTTGTTTCACCCATATTAAAATACAAGATATTCACAGAAACCTACGTTTTGTTGTGTTGAAAGTCTAAAATTAAGATTGGATGTCAAAAACCCTTCAATATCCCTATTTAAAATCCCGAAAGAGTTTTATAACAGACTTTTCGCAAAAAATCATTATTTGCATGACACCCACAAGGGGGGTTGACAGGGCTCTAGCCTGGGACCCCAGGCCTAGGGGGGTCGTATACATCACAAATTCGCTCTAATGTTATCGCTATTTCACGGGCAGCATTATATTTTATAATTATTTGCGTGTGTTTCCTGACTAATAAAAATGACTATTTATCCAATATGACGAAGGATTGCATGTTACTTGGGTCTCACAAAAAGGGGTCAAAATCAGTGCTTCATAATATGATGCCGGATGCCGACAATTCGAGTGGATTCATTTAAAAAATACCCACAGTAGTTAAAAATACCCTTTATTTTACATGGAACCCTGGAATTCTGCGAAATACCTTTTGGGGAACAATACTGTAGAACATTACACTACCCTTATGGACACGTTCTACATTTTTTTTGCGAAAAGATCGATTTAAATTAACGTACTTACGACGCCGAGGTCCCTTTTATACAAAATTATAATTGAATATTTTTCTATTGAGCCCCCTCTTAACCTTAGCGATAGATTGGGGGACCCGCCAAACATCGTGGCCTGGGGGTTCGCTTCAGGATGTGGGGCCATGGTTATTAGCCTTTCTCTTGTCCGATTAGGTCCATCCTGTAAATCTTAACATACATTAAAAAATAACATTTGAATTTGTCAGACGTAAGAAAACGGACACTTTACCATTCATCCATGACGAGATCGCTTCCACCGTGTAATATACTTGTAATAATAGTAATTTACCAACTTGATTTGGTTTTTTTTTCAACACGCAATTATTTATTTAGGTATGCCGCATATAACACCCATTAAACATCTTTTACATCCTCGATACTGGGAATTCATTATAAAAACGAAATTGTAAATTAATAAAAATATCGTAACAATGTAAGTCCGCTTCGGAGCATAGGTCGCGGTATTTTATTACCTCACTTTGATAGTATATTATGCGCGAAGGTCTCGAGGTTCCTGGAATAGGTGTCGTACATCTGGGCAGGTGAGAAGCTTAAGAGGAATACCTTACGGCGAAGGTGTCGATCGAGATGTTGCATTTTTTTTTATACAGGTACACATATCTCGATAAAATGTAAAATTGTGTTTGGTCAATTGTCAAACATCTAAAATATCTTATTGCATTTCATCACCTCAATACTACAACTAGATAACTTGATTTTCACTGTTTTTGAGATTATTATACAATTATTCTACATTTCCTTCTCTACAAAATGATAAAATCAGGTATTAATTTTGTGTTTGAAAATATTAGATAACTTTAAAACCATAGATGCATTAAACAAATAAAATAATATATCTACAATTTTTTTCATACAATTGAACATTATTTAATTGTTCCCAATTAGACAAGCAACATTTTCCGTTTTATAACGTTGTTTTTAGCTCGTATTCTTATTTGTCCGGTGGTTCTTTGTCCGGTACAATTCTTGCAATCGATTTTTAACTAACTTCCCAACTAACTAGACATTTAAAACTTTTAGAATATATCAGAACACGATGCCAATGCATTTTTTAATACTTTTAGCCGTCTTGAGGTATAATTGAATTCATTTTCAGTTAATTCTATTTTGTATGAAAAGTTATTTCGACACCATTATTGGTTGCTAAGCGGATGCTCCTAGCAACTAAATTAATAATATATACGAGCGTTACTATGGATATCAAAATTACATTTCAGTATTATTTCTATCGAGTACAAATTTTTTTGATCTTTCAAGCTAGCAAGTCAAGTTTATATGATTCAACAGAAAATTTAAAAACGTTGTATATAAAAAGTTCTTTTTATCTTGTAATTATTTATTTTAAATATTAATTATATACTAGATTTATGTTAATTAAGTAAAGTTTAAATTTCATTTTCCCAACAATGACCAAATCAGAGTAATCTAGTTGTAGTGTTGAGGGACGATTTAAATAGTAAATATTCTTATCCCACTATGGCCGAGCGGTTAGCGCGTTGGCTTATAATGTTGTGTCTCAGGTTCGAATCCTGAGTCTGGCAAATACACAGATTGTTTTTAAACGTGTGTTTGTTGTCAGAGTATTGGCCTTTACCGTTTAAGTACGAGAGGCATTATATACAAATCGGGATAACAAAAGATCTAGACGCACCTAAGTCATTTTAGTATCTAATATATTTAATCTTCCTAATTGGTAACATTTTCTATATTCTCCTTTTAATATCCATCTTGTATCTACCTTTTTCATATTATATCCTCTCTAATCGATGAATCTACTAACACTGGTTGTGAAATACGAGGTTTCAATTTATTATTCCATGATTGAAACCACGAGACCTGCGACTGTTTTTAAAATTTTTTGATAGATGGACAGCATACTAGTCTAGAGAACCGAGCTTTTGATATGATTTAAAATATTTTTTTATTTAAATTTTGTCGAAAAAAAATCATTTTTGATAATATCGGACTTATGAGGTCTTAATAATAAGGTGACGATATGGTCGACCCGAAATAATCATATTATCTACATACATTTTGATACCTGCATTTAATTAGGATCAATCTTTATCTACCTTCTTATATTTCTATTAAGCATTCTTCGTAAAAAATTATAATATAAAATTATGCTACTACTTTTTGTAGGTAATTAAAACATTGCAGTAGAGTGCATCAAGTATTTATTTCAAATATGTATTTCTTTTAAAAGTAACGGCATTTCGCTGATATAGACAAGATGTCATAATATATCAGTGCATATATCATCGGAGAATATGTCATAAACAATACAATATTCGACAGAATAATAATTGATGGCGCGTCCTCCGTCGATTGGTTACTAATGAAGATGTCAGCGTTTGCCGAACAAGATTCCCGCCATGTCGATGCGAGCGAACTATCTCCGACCAGATTCCACTGCCCTTTGTTGTATTATGTCCTACGCTGCGAACTTACAAATTGTATTGCGTGATAGTTTGCTCCGACTCGGCTGGCAGACAATTAAATTAATTAATTTATATTAAATTCTCCTTCAATATTAGGTTACCCCTTAAAAAAGGATGTATTTTAAGAATGATTAAAAGTATAAAAATTTTGTATGATTGGTATGAAAATATTATACAGAGATCATTACATATTAATATCTAAATCCATTTGCATTTCTGTCATTTATTCTTATTCTGTTTTGACATCTCATAATTGAAGTGAAGTTAGTCATAATATATATATGTATTGCCACCAAATGGAAATGTTTACTGTCAATTAATACTCTATCTTTTCGTACAGTAGAATTACAAAATAAATGTGATAAAATAACTGATGATGATGATGATGAAAAGTTCATAATAATTATTCATGTATAATTATTAAATTTATATGGTACCGTTTGCACACTTTCAGACACATTTACAATTTCAAAATTTAAATTAATGGTTGGGGAATGAAATTTCATAAGTTTGCAATTATTTGGACGCCACGACACATTATGACGTCACATCGTGAGTCGCTAAACAACGGATTGCATTTGCACTCATGCATGCAAATGAGCAGTATAATATAGCCTATGAAGTATTTGGGAATCTCATGCATACGACCCTAGGCCGATAGTATTAGCTGTATAAAGGTAAATAATACGTCAATCATCTGAGGACGTCTGATTGATATTTTATACGAACGAAGTCGTGGCTTTATATAAAATATTAATTAATTATTATTCACATAACAATATAAACTATAAGTATGCTTAAGTATCTGTCATAAGATTTCGAACATTGTTATCATTATCAACATAAATAACGCCAGGCATATTTGAACAGTGCGCGCAGCTAACGATTGTTATTATGGTAGTTTTTATTATTTACAGATATCCTTCGGAGGACAGGTATGCATGCTACCAGTTACCATCGCCGTTGTCCACATGAGACAATGCGTCGAGTAACTTAATTAGTACAGTAATGAGAAAGTATTCTGTCCATTCGGATTCAATGGGACAAATCGTAAAATTTTATGTATCGACAACCCTTGATGTGTATTAAATACTAAACGAGCACAAGTTTGCTTTATTTATTTTGTACGTTAATTTTTTTTTATTGAATCATTAAAATGTTGCTATCCTTTTATGGCTTTATTAAATGTTTCTTAAAGCTTTTATTATTTCTCGGAATGAATTTATTATATCGGTAATGGATATTTATTGGTAAGCAACGTTGTAATAATTACTTATTATATCATTTTAACATAATTTATGTACCTAATAAACATCTTCATTTTTTGTGCTTTAAATTATTTATTTAATTTATTTAGTTAGAAATAGAGTATTGCGGCATTACAGCGATTGGCCAATGCGCCATAATACATAATAAATTTAATACAAAATTATAAAAATATCTTAATTACAAATAACAACTAATATAACAAGAAAGTAGAAAAGACAGCATGTGTTTGTGTAAATATTAAAGAAACATGATAATATATACAATTATAAATTTAACCTATTTAACACGACCACAAACATTATATAGTTAATAAAAAATAAATCAACCTTTATGGTGCCATCAAATAAGTTAATCGCACTATACACAGCATCATGAAACATAACATCTGTCCTGCGACGAGGTATCTTGAAGACCATAGAGTTAAGAGTGATATTGGTGGGAATATGAAAATCAATATTTGCCAGTAGGTATATACGAATTGTAAATGAACCAACTAAGAAGTATAAAGAAATGCTTTAAAAGAGCAATCACTCTTCGGGTGGACAGGGATTGCATTGATAGCATACCCAGAAGTACAAAGTTAAGTAGAGTTTTCTCAGTGTTTTATAAAAACTGAGGTAGGTATACGTCATAATCACCACAAGGGAAGGGGGCTGATAAGACTCTATCCTAGGAACCCAGCGTGGCGGGTCTCTCAGATAAATGAGATAAACACACATCTTAAATTTTGCTCTAATCGTATAAAAGGCGCTATTTTACTTCGGGGTTATTACCATTTTAAAATGTATGGTTGTGCAATGCATTTTTTGTTTGTTATGTGTCGAGTATCAGACCACTTCTTAATTCGATGTGTTAAAAAATCGCTAAAATACACAGAATTTTATTTGATCTCGATCACCATTTGGAAAACGTCACTGTAGAGCGCCAGACTTCTTTTAAACTTTGCGATAGGTAGGGGGGCGCCACAAATTCTGACCTGGGGGTCCGCTTCAAGGTGTGACGTTTTTAGCCAAAGTACCGCCCCGCCATCAGGCAGACCTAGAAAACCACCCCCTTTCATTTTTGATGAATGGTAAAGCCTTGAGATTTTCAGTTGTTTACTTAAATAACTGTAATGCTGAGGATCGCAACCTAGATGATTTGGCTGTCGAATAACTTTCTGAAGCCTCGGCATTCAACGACATGCAAGACCTGTGACCATTGGAAGACCCGTGGTACTGATGAATCTATCTGAGACATCCAATGTTTGCTTTAATATTTCGATGCGGCATTTTCTAAAGACAAGATAATACGGACGACACAAACGAACACTAACTAACGTCCAATAGCGGCCGATAGCAACCTTGTGTATAGAATAAATGCGCTCATAACCAAGCCACGCGCATTCAATAACCATTTGTGGATGCTACTTTAAATAACGAAAAATATTCTATTTAAATAGCAACATAGACATTATAGTTTCAGTATATTTATATTGAACAAAAAATGATACCAAATCAAATTATCAATCCGTCATCTTAAAACATTCATTCGACTAATTTAATTAATTAGCTAATATCACGTTTTTAATTAAATCAGTGACGACAAAGTTATTATTCATCTTGGGTATATTTTTTGTTACATTATGTTAAGTATACTTTGTTATATCAATAAAATTGTTAGACACATTTATAATTTCAGTGCATACAATATAATATTATATCTGAAACAGGGGCTAATTTATAATTCCCTGCTTGTCTCGGCGAACTAAATCTAAAAAGCAATATTTCAAATGCTTTGGGCGACCATGATAATTAAGTCTTTATAAGAAATTATTTCAGCGAAATACGACCCATGAATGTAGCTTTTTCTTACATTAAAATAGGGTTGCACAAAAAAACAAAACACTTGTAGGTATAACATATGTTTAGAATTTAGCATGAGAAATACAATCATACAATTAATAGTTCTTAATGCATCTTAAGTTGCCTAGAGTCATAACTCAGATGTAAAAAAAACAAGTTTTGAGATAATCGCACAGATCACTGTTTTTTTTGTAATTAGAATAAAAGTATTGAACTCCCTTGAATATTAATGATATACTTATGAAATACTCCTTAGGCTGCAGAGACACAGTACACAGAGAAATAGAGCTCACTGATTAGTTAGAAAGGCTTTGATGATAGAACTCATATTATTCATTGAAAATGTGAGTTATGACACCAACAGTCAACTTTGTCAACAATTTTCACATGGTTTGAAGTTACTTTTGATAACCAACTATTTTTCTTTATATAGATAAAATATCTCTAGAATCACTTGGCATACGAGTGTATAATATACCTACTTAACTTTTCCGATTCGTTTTCTTCTGGGTATGCTATCAATGCAATCCCTGTCCATCCGAAGAGCGCTCTTTGCTCTTTGAGAGCATTGATTTTTACTTCTTCGTGGGTTCATTTACAATCCGTATATACCTACTGGCAAATATTATATATCATGTTCCCACCAATATCACTCAAAACTCTACGGTCTTCATGATACCTCGTCGCAGGACGGATGTGATGTTTCATGATGATGTGTATCGTGCGATTAGCTTATTTGATGGCACCATAGCGGTTGATTTATTTTTTATTAACTATATAATGTTAGGAATAAAACCAAGCTAATGGTTGTTGATCGGGCCAACCTTCTACCAACACCAAGTACACTCCAAAACCTCGAAACAGTCGACGAGTTTGTATATCTTGGATCGACCATCAGTGGAAAGGGCGGATGCGAAGCGGAAAAAGAAGGCGCACACAAATTGCAAAAAGTGCGATGACACGCCTTACTACTATATGGAAGGATCGGGGAATTTCGATTGCCACAAAAATGATGCTTGTGCAAACATTAGTGTTCTCGATATTCCTATACGGAGTCGAGTCGTGGACCCTAAAGGCAAGAGAACGGAAGGCAATTGATGCCTTTGAGATGTGGTGTTGGCGCCGAATGCTTCGCATTTCTTGAACGGAGCACAGGACGAACCAGTCAATCATCCAGGGACTGAAGATAAAGGAACGGCTCTCGACGATATGTCTGAGAAGAATTCTGCAGTTTTTTGTACATATTGTCAGGCGCGGACCGGACAACATGGAGAGACTGGTAGTTTTGGGTAGCCTCCAGGGAAGGCGAAGCAGAGGAAGAGCGTCTGCGCGATGGAGCGACCAAGTGAAAGAGCTGACTGGGGGCACCATCCATTCTGCCCTGAGAGAAGCGGAAGATCGAGAAGGATGGAAAGTCTTGGTCGCTCAAAGGATGGCGAAATTTAAATGTGGTCACGATCCTCAGCCATGAGTGCACGACCAAGAAGAGAGATATAATGTTTGTGGACGTGTTAAATAATTTTAATTTATAATCGTATCTATCATTATACTTTAATATCTAGATAAGCACATACTTTCTTTCCTACTTTCTTGTTATATTGGTTTTTGTATGTATTATATATTATGGCGCATTGGCCAATCGCTGTAATACCATTATACTCTTTTCTAAATGAATAAATAAACTAAAAAAATGGTAAAATTGCAAATTGTGAGTTATGACTATATGCGACTCTTATAACGTTACCTACCTTGATTTAATTGTAAAGTTGCCCTTGCTTCGAGTAGAGCATCGTTATTAAAATTAATTTGCATGAGTCATAGATGGGTCGATAAAAATGTGAGTTTGAACGTTTTTCTAGGATTTCTCTAATAATGAATTAATTCTGATTTTATTTTTAAGAAAAATAAATACCAGAACAACATAACTTTGTAAGGTAATAATAAATACGTGCAAAAATAACATTATAATATAATTATTGAAGCGTAGGTAAGTGTTTATAGTTTGGTGCTTAATCGATTAATATATATCTAGTATTTAATATTTTCAACCCTGTTTTTGATGATTTTGGAATGTCACCAAGGCTAAGCTCGACCAACAACTTTATTCGTTTGGAACAGTTTTTTGTTTAAATTTTTGCTGATCTATTTAGATTCGGAATTTGTATAAGGAATTTTAATGGAACTTTTTGTGTTGACTAATTTAAAGAAATTTTAAACGTGATTTCTTCAGACAATGTCAATATTGTATTGATAGTATTTTTCCAATACAATCATTGATTTTTAGTGTACCTACTATTTTAGCGTACTTTTATTGAAAACGTTGTTTATTAATTAAAACAACACACAATAATGTAGTATATGCAATATGTTTGTAGCTATCATAATCAAAATATTTCTAGGTTTGATTGAAAATAAATAATTTAACCAAAACAGTATTGCCAACCGTACTCAGTACGTCAGTATATTTTTTTTGTATATAAATTCTATACTTTTTACACATTTGCAGTATAATCAGCATAAAAAAAATGGCAACACTGAACCAGATGCTTTGTTTTATTATTAAATCACGCATATAAAGAACAAATTGAGGCTGTCAAAAAATATATTATTTGATGGTAATAGTTGTTCAAATATTAAATATAAAATAAATACTTCCTTATTTAATTTTCTAGATAATTTAAATTTTAAAAATCAAAAAATCTTGAAAATAATACGACGCCGGGTGGGACTCAGACCCACCGCCAATAATAATTGCGTGTCCGGAAATTTGTAAGTACCTATACAGTTGGGTGTATCATAGATAACTGTGAGCTATTGTATCGTAAATAGAAGACCGTATAGTAGGAATGAAATGAACTTCTTAAAAAAATAAAACACTTAAAAATACGTAAAAAAAACCATCGAAAAACAAGAGAAATAATAACATAGGAATGCAATCATATCGTATGTATTTATTTAAAATTCTGGTAGGTTCTGATAAAAATAAATGATTTTTATCAGAACTTCTGACAAATCTCCTTCCAGTCAACACAGCTCATGGTAAACTGTGCTACCGAGAAAATATAATAATATTATGTATACTATCTCTCGTGGTGCTGTGCGTAAAGAGCTGGCCTTCCATCCCGGAGTTCTGGGTTCGATCCCGGTGAGGTCAAAATATATTTACATAATCTAATATGTAAATTCCTCAAGCCGGGAGTTTTACCACAATTATTGGGCTTCACGGCCTGTTTTGGTGTTTAATAAAGAAAAAAAAAATATATATATATAGATACCTTCATCATGTAACCCTTATTAGAAATAATATTGTTAACTTTTAATATTATAATAGTTAATAATATATTCGATATCAAAATGCGTTTACTTCTTGTAGTACCTACCAATTAACCAGTTGAAGAATTTATTGTACAACTGAAAGTAATTAATATTTTTTACCTTTGTTTCCATAAGGGTATCGAACACAGGAGGCGCACAGGAAACACGACAAATAATTACTCAGGTAATTTAAACATATTTCACTAATGGAGTTGTGCAACGGCTTCCGTGTAAAAGACAAAAAACATACTGGTATAATTATATTACGAGTCGATAACTTCCCGCACTTCGAACAAGATGGAATTCGTTTAATAAGATAGGTAAATTAATACCTGCAAAATAACAGGGTTATAATTATGCTCGTTAATATTATTGGCCGCCACACGTGCCCAGTGATAAATAAGGAAGCTCGTATCTTTTGAAAAACAGTAGGTACCTATGTAGGTGTCCGATCCTAATAGGATCATATGGTTACATATAAGTTGTACGTATGCAGTTCATCGTGGGATACTTATTCGGGGAATGGGACAACTGGACGCCAGGAAAATTGGACGCCGCACTGTCGTAGACACGTATACAGAACGTAGACGAAGAATTTCAATCAGTTTATATCTAATACTTAGTAGTTTCAATTCATTTTACTCTTAACATAATGTTATTTATTGCGGATTGAGAATTACCATACCAAAGTTCGTATAACATTTTATCAAATGACGAGTTCTTGATTGAACATTTCACCGTGGAATACATTTGTACGTATCTTACAAAATGCGGCGATAGTTTGCAAATAGTACTGTTCCAATTAGATTAACTTAACCTAACCTAACCTAGTAAAGAGATCTCATAAAATTTGCCACATGTTGAAGCATACGTACAAATATACTCCACGGTGAAATGTTCAACGAAAAACTCGTCGTTTGATTAAATGTTACACGAACTCAAGTTTCACGTACTGGGGCGCATGAACAAGTGTCCTGCGGTGAACTGATTACGTACAAATTTCCGGATACGGGATCATATGGGCCTCCACAGAGTGGTGGTTTGTATTAACAGATATTGTTTTTACGAGAAATGGATGTCAGCCACTTGCTCAATCAATTAGGTCCATACTCTGACTCATACACAAATTGAAAAACAATATGTGTACTTGCCAGACTCAGGATTCGAACCTGGGACCCACGACGATATAGACCGACGCTTAGCCGCGCTGTTAACACTGTTACCGGAAATATACCGATTAAAAAATATATAAGTTAATGATAATGCTTAAATATAGTCGTATGACACTCTACATACACCTCACCTCACCACTTCGCCGCTGCTATCTGACCACCTTCATTACTCGTGATTCGATTTTACTGTTCCCGCGCGATCGACAATTGTTGGGTGTTGCTACGCGCTCCTTTACCCGCCCCTCACCTCACAGCTGCATTGCTTTCTACTATATTTCCACTAGGGAATTGAAATATCTAACGGGTGTGGAGAAGCAGGCAACCGATATCGAATGTGGAAGAATACGGGATAAACCTAAGCACGTGTCAAGAATACGTCATACGTCGAGTACTGACAACAGCTCTCGGTTTATGCAATGACGCTCATTAAATATTGGTGTATTTGAAGGTTACAACACACACTATTGCACATCTATAATTCGTGGTTCATTTTCGTAGGACTCTCATACATTCAAAACCCTGCGTCAAAATGTGGTGTACTGGGATATAGCCTATCGGAATTATATTTTTATTATTAAGCTGTTTGTTCTGTGGTTTTACCTAAGTAAGTTAAGTTTTACCTTAACTTTGGAATGTTTTGTCATATTAAAATGAATTTGTCAATCAATTTTTCTCACATAGTTATAACTGAACAATTAGACCGAAAATAAAAAAAAACTAAGTATATTTTGTGATTAAGTGTCTTGGAAATAAATAGTCAAGCGGCTGATCAATACATAGATATTTTGAATTCCTAGACATATACTTAAATTTTATTATAATTATAGATATAATATTAATTATACGATGGTTCGATTCAAGTGAATACGTTGTTTAGAGAAGTTTTTGTATTGTGTCATTTACTTTGTTTTAACATATTATTATATTTGTGTCGCTACATTTCAAAATCAGCCAAGTCCACCTTTAGGTATTTTTTACTTTTTTGTGAATTGCTGAAGAACTACTTTCTAACATTTCTGCATTATCAAAATGTGGAATTTATTAATTGTAAATATTCTATACTCGATATATTATAAACTTTCACCCTTGTGACTGTGTATTTGAGAAAACAAAACTCCTATTCATCTATTATGGACTTGGCTGATTTTGAAATCTAGCACACATTGTCGTATTTTGTTTTCGTTGAAAAAACAGAAAATATCACACACTAAAAATATATACTGCACTTAGACACGCTGATAAAAAAAAAACATCATACACCTGGTTCTGAAAGCGAATGGTAGCTCGGAGAATCTAAAAAAGTCATCGAAAGTGATTCCGAGTTGACTATTTCCAATAAGGCGCCATTTTGACTATTTTGTATACATTTAAACAATTTTTTGATAACAACTCTATCTTAAGTACATAATTGAATAGCCAAATTGTACCGTTTAAATCGTTGAGATAATATTATTAAATTTCGTTTACTATAACCTATAAAATAAGTAGCGAACCGGTATTTATAAGTATATTTTATTATACAAAAGTTATCTCTGGGACAACACTACCCATTTAAATAATATATATTACGAAAAAGCGTTTCTCCGTAATGTTAAGAGGCCGTTAATTTTTTACACGTCGCTAATTGTTTAAAACAATTAAGCACAGCGATAAAATACAGACTTCAACCTGACGGCGACATGTTTAAACAATTAAAGGACAATGGTTCGGTGTAGAAATAAATATCACACAATATGTATATTGAGTAACACAAATATAAAAAAATGACAACCTACCCACTTAGGTACAATTATTATCGGTTTGTTTTAGTCTTATTTCACAAGCCCACCGGAAAATCTTTCATTTCATTAGAACTGCATGACGTGTAATAACTGAGCTAGAATGGTATATTATCTAGTTTCTACAACTTTGATAATACTGCGTGTATATGGGTAGTTTCTCTTCACAATTTAACTTTACTCACCTAAATAAAATGTATACTGAATCAAATGTCTCTGTTCTTACCATGACACATAATTTTGGCGGGATTTTTCTTTAAAAGGGCTCTGCGTATCTATTCTATACACAAGGCTGCTGTCGGCCGCTATCGACTGCTATCGAGAGTAGATTATCATTTATGTATGTTTTGAGGTATTATAACTGTTACAATAAACTGTTTATCTCGCTCTAAAAGTTAACACAGCCAAGAGAGGTGCTGTTAAAACATAGCACTTATTGTAACAATTACCTACTACTATCTTATCTTAACAGTTATAATGGTTCAATAAATAAATATGATAAACTACCCTTGATGGCTGCCGATAACGGAGCACAATTTTTTTTAAATGTGCTTACTTAATCATTACTTCATCCATTTCGTTTAAAAAATCAAATTAATATGATCCACTGATGGTGTTAAATTTTTAGTTAAAGTTAAAGTTTAAAGTTTTAATTCACTGATATTTATATAATAGTGATACACGTTGATAACGGAAATATATCTACTGATATCTCCTAAATCGCCAACCTTTAGGGAGAAGGCCCCTGATAGTCTTATAACCAAAAGTTGGCTGCGATTTAAACAATATTTTTCTATTGTGTCTGTGTATGAGAGTTGCCAAAACCCTTCCCAATCTTGACTTAGCTACCGTGATGGCCGCAACATTGGCTTCAAACATATCATAGATGGTGCAGATGATTGGAGCGAACTGGCCATCACGTCAAGTTCCGCAGTTTGAAGGATCATTTGGAGTATCACCACTTTTTACTTCTTTTGATCCTAGTTGTCCCGGTTCATATAAGTCCTCAAAACTGGAAAGCCCTGTGTACCCCATCGCATGGTAAGATCATGCACGTAGCGTCACTACACAATGGCCAATCACATCATTACCAACGATGCGATGCGCCAAAAACAAAAACAAAAAATACATGTATTTCCACACTCTTATAAACTTCTGTAAACATAAACAAATTCTGATAACAAAACCATTATTGTATCTATTTTTAATTCTCAATGAAGGTTTATAGTACCCATAGTTGTTTTCAATATACCTGTTAGAACTCTCAAGCCTCCACGTAACTAAAACCATCACTTACCAAAATGGTAATCAGAGTAATGTGAAATACCTACTTAGGTACTAAACTATATCACTGATGCAATTTTTGAAAGCCTCCTCTGTTCAGATAAAATATAAAGAATGTTTTAATTTAGATTTCAAAATCAGCTAAGTCCACCTTTAGGTATTTTTTATATTTTTGTGAATTGCTGAAGAATTACTATTTTCTTTTCTGCATTATTGAAATCATCCAAATCCTTCTGTATAATAAGTAAATCAAAGCCAGTTGAACATTTTTTTTCAAATTCACCCATATCCACTGAACTAATTATATCACACTCAACCATGTCTATTTAAGGTAATCACTGAGAGCGATTACAACAACATGGCCGTCGGTTTTTACGAACCTTTGAGTGAGCGTGTGTCAATAGTGTCTTCAACATTTTTGATATAAATAATTAATTAATAAACACAATGTTTCATATATCAGAAATGGTCCCGATAAGGCAATAAAAGAGAGTTTTTTTTACCGTAGCAATCTCTTGTGAATGCAGGTAATATCGATTGTGACGTTGATGTGTCTCTTCATTAATGTATATCGACAACTAATTGTTGAAAGATAATAAATGCAAATTTAAGCCTATCTAGAAACCGGACTCGGCCCTTAATAGCTTGTTAACCTCTATGCAGCGCAAAGTAATGATATCGCGTTTATGACATAATAATACCTGCTCGGCTCAAACCAACTCGTCATTTTGACGCACTTCCTACCACTATACTCGGAATACTTACACTCGACACTGGATTTAACGCGGTCGAGTCGCGCACTTTAATCGAGAAAGGAAGCGGGCAATTAAGTAATTACATAATAAAGTAATTAATCGCGACAAATACTGCAACAATGTCGCGGGAATCGCACTAAAGCGACACATTGCCTTTGTCACATTCGCTAGGTACTATTTTGCATGCGTTATTAATGCATTGTTAATCTAAGATTGAAAAGATATTACAATAATTAGAAATGAATTGAAGAGAATTATTACAACTGCAATCAGGGGTAGATTGCTGGGTTACATGTAAATTGTAATTTAAAACACAGATCGCCGTGAGCTTTCTTGTAGGAAAGAGATTTTACCGATATTCTGCTGATTGATGTGTTCAGTGTGTTTTCCAAGCTTTCAAAGTAACAACTTGACTTCAGGTGAGGCTGAAATTATACACAGATTTATTTGACATGTCCACATTGAGATAAACACACGGTTAGTAGCGAACTTGGAAACGCGGAACTGCATCATCAATATAATATGTATTATTCATAAAATATAACAGTGTCTTTTCATATTGTTTACGTTCTATTTCTAGTATCCGGTAACATGTAAATTTACGTAAAAGAATTCAACGTAGCACAGTTCGCCGTGAGCTTTCTTATCAGAAAAAGATGACCGTATACTATACGGACTTCAATTTTATTAGATTCAATATGAATATTAATTCAATTTTCATAGCTGAGTTTGGCAAAATTCATGAATTCAAGAATAAAAACCTAACCTAACAAATAATACAGTATATTGGCTATTTTCAAAATTCGTTTGCTGCTGGATTCCAGTGTAAGCCGACAAGAACCGTGTTTTATTTAGTCATGAATTTTATGTCAGTAGGTATTATACGACCCAAAGAGGTTGGACGGTATTTAATATATGGCCATATATTTCCGATACAACATTTCACGGTGAAGTGTAATATGGCGAACTGCATAAGTACAAGTTTCCGGACACGGGATTGCTGGCATAAGGTTGGCACGGGAAATTGTTTAGTCAAGCGGGATAAAATTAAATTATTCATATACATACGTGCTCGTTTTTAACTTAATCGCCAAAAATTCACCGTCAATAATTAATCGCCAACAATTCATAGCCATTAATTCATGACTTAAAGATCACCCTATCGGAATAACCTATGTATATAAAATTATTAGCAAGTGCAAGGTCGTCAAAACTAAAATTTACATTACCCCACAAATAAAGCTATTGATGTCATTTGGTAAGTGGGGGTATAAAAGGGATCTTGCAATATTTGAATACGAACAAAACCTACTTACAAAAAATGTAGCTTAAATATTATTAATAATAAACTATTTGTAGACTGAAATTTTCATTTAAGAAGGATTGTGAATTACTTGCGTATTAGATAAAACATTGATAATCTTTTAATTATTAAGGTCAACGCAATTTGTTTTCATATTAAAATTCGCCGCGGTTTTCATCTACGATTCAATTTAAAAACAATAAACTACGTGATTCGTCAAATCAAGTGCGACTAGCCTAGCACCTGAGGTGGAAAACTTATTAATTAAATTAAGGTAATTCGCTGTTTCTTTAATAAAACTATTATTATCTCGGACACAGTTGGCCGGGCACAACAACAGATCACCTGTTCTGTACACCGGTCTCTGTTTAAACCTGCGGTCGCGAAGAAATTGCCATCGTTGTAGGTATCTACTCTCCGAATACCTGGAACATTACCTGTATTAGAGCGGTTGAATTGACTGTGAGTAATTGAAATTATTAGTAAATATGATATTCAGTAATAAATTACATAAAATTCTAAGTATTTAAAAAATATATTTGTAATTTAATACGGCACAACATTTTTCCTGGTCAATGAATGACGTTCATTCATACATAAAGAATTTTACAACAGAAATTATGGATTCTATTTATATTGGGTAAAAATGGACATAATCAACATTATTAGGTATCATGATTTTTTTAATTTATAGCTAGTCTAACACAACCTAACACTTATTCTATTGTTGTTTTTATTTAATAAAACGCAATTTTTTATAGTACTTATTCCACTTTTAATTAATATATTAGGACCGGTTTCGTCCGCTTCAGTGGGACATTTTCGACTGAATACATTTTTTTTTAAAAACAATATTTATCAAACAAAATTCAAAGCGATAGAAATAATATAACAATAGGTACATAATAATTATCCGTCCAATAATACCTTCCCAATAACAGACTAATTTAAAACTAATGAGGTTGGACATTAATATTGCATACTACGTCAGGGGCATTAAACAAATTATTTAAAATATTAACAAACCACAAAATATGAAACAATCTACACTTACAATAACATTAATATCAACAAATAATTATAATTAGTCAAAATTAACAATAATTTTTTTTTTTTTTATAAAAAAATAAAATAAAATTATCAATTGAAGTGAGATGGAATAAAAAACAAATACAACCAAAATATGAGTCAGAATTCCCCGGACGATCCTTTAATACATACTAGGATCAAAGAACATTTAGCCTATGCCAAAAATGGTAATGAATCTTCAGCTTTTGGAAATCATTTAAGTTTAAATAATCACTCTTTTAATATCAGTAAAAATTTTAAATTCCTGCATTTGAATGAGAAATCTATAAAATTGGATAAACAGGAAATCCTAGAAATTAATAGGTACAATACAATCCAGTTCCACCATGAATTGACAGTTAACAACATAAAGGAAATTAACACTTATTCGTTTATTAGTTTATATTCGTATTTTGTACTTCATTTATTAAGCAAGACATGAATTGTATTTTTTGTAAGTATAAAATTTATAAATGAAAAATTACACAGGCATCTTCTACTCAATATGTATTTAAATTATTAATGAAAATATACCGATACCTATAAAATATGTGAAGAAGGTGAGTAAAATCATTGTTCATGTACTTTATTATAATACTACTATGGACAATGAAAAAAAATTAAGCCAATCAACTATTAGTAAAAACATATTATATATAAAATCATTTTGGTATGATATTTACAAGGTTAGTTTTAATACATTGTATTAACCCACTAGCATACACTGCAATACAATACAGCCAAATGTAAATATCATTGAACTGGTGTTTTGCTTTGGGTCAAAACGGCCTACCACATATTGGGTTTTCTGTATTATCTTTGTGTTTACTATTATAGTATAACACATAGCCACCAAATTCATAATCATCCCTTAATATTACTAATAATTAATAGTTTTATATAAATAAGAAGAGGTGGGTGGTTAGTAGGTGGAAAATAATTTAATTAAATCATCTATCCATGATGTGTGTTACGTATTTATACGGATGGGTTTATTATTTTTATGTTATTATTTTAATCGTATATTTGACAAGTCCGTTACAAATTTAACCACGTGCGATAAGCGAATCTCGTGAAACTGAGTATTAAACATAATAATAGTAAAAGATTTTATTTATGTAAACATTTATTGTCCGACAACAAGAAATCGGCGATAACAGAAAGTCACTGTAGTCGCACGTAGAAGATTTCTCAGTGACGTACCTGTCATGGCGGCAACGCAAGCTATAGGCGTGTATAAATATTGTATTATCTCTTCTTTTAGATGCGACTCCTTTTCGTTTTGGTAATAAACCAAAAGTTTTCTAATAATAATTCTAACATCACTTCTGATCGTTTCAGACATATTTTTATTTGTGGGCGTTTCTCAATTGAAAACGGAACTGCGATTAGCTGCACTGGAGGAAATTGTTAGTTCACAGCTTTACCTTGTGGACAAGAAGTTCTTGTTCGACAATATATACTGTTGTCTTCACCTGCCGCCGTACGATTAAATGACTAAACATTGGGTAATAATGCTGTGATGCAATGATTTTTTTACACTTAAAAGTTGAAATCTAATGTCTACCTACTACGGTTGAAAAAAAACAGTGATTACGTGATATCAGGCGGTAAAAAATAAATAAATTGATGAACAGATAATACAGGTAAGTATAATGGATAATTTAAATATACTTATCTAATAATATTGCTTCAGATCAGATATCTAGGTATTTATAATGCCATGTATTTAATTCAACCAATTATGCAGGTGAGAAAATTATATACAGTTTTCCATGCGTAATAATTTCATTTTCAAGATTGATGTATGCAAATAAAGTAGACATGTAAATATTATAAATATAGCAATTATACTATCGAGATGCTTAAAATACTTTACAATTTAAATAAATTATCATAATTCAAGTATTATATTTTGTAAAAATACTCCTGTTTTTATAATTTAATTGCCGTGATTATTGTTAATTTATCATCATCATCATATTTTATTTTATATGAGAAGTAATTTTTTACACAATTCAAGTATTTTTTTGTATATAAAACTAAATATATCCAATGAGCAATATTCTAAATGATTATTATTACTATTTAGCCTCCCTGTATTTGATTATTTTTATAAAACTTTGGAATATGTTTTAATATAAACTGTTGGAGACATATAAAATAGTGTTTTCTTAGAAATAAAGATAATGCTTAGTAATTTGATTTAGGACTCTCTTATGCACTATCGACTGGTTTTCGGCAACCAGAAAGAGTGGCTGCCTGTCGAACTACGTCCTTTCTCCTGTCTTGTAGTTGCAGGAGACAGGTCAACAGTATGCAATGGGCCTAACGATATCCATCTATGTCTATGAACTATGTATTCTGGCAAAGTAATAGCTTTCAAATGTCAAAAGGTCGTTTGTTTTCTATAGTTTTACAAATACTACCTACTCAAAATAATTAAAAAAAATCTTTGGCACATTTATAAGGTTTTTTAAAAACCTATTTTGCAACGTTTTTCTTAGCTTGAATTCTTATTTGTTCGGTGGTTTTTTGTCCGGTACAAATCTTGCAATCGATTTTTAACTAACTTCCCGACTAGTTATATATTTGAAACTTTTAGAATATATCAGAACACGATTCCAATGCATTTTTTAATACTTTTAGCCATCTTTAAGCAGAATTGAATTAATTTTCAGTTAATTCTGTTTTGTATGAAAAAGTTATTTCGACATCATTATTGGTTGCTAGGGGTCTGAGGTCCTAGCAACTAAATTATTAATATATACTTGCGTTAATATTGAAATCAATATGACATGTCAAGTACAATTTTTTTTGATCGTTTAAGCTAGTCAAGTCAAGTTTATATGGTTCAACAGAAAATTTAAAAACGTTGTATATAAAAAGTTCTTTTTATCTTGTTATAATTTATAAATAGCCGCTATTGACATTGTGCTTCTAAACAGACTAAACCGTTGCTGATAATTATACAATTTTCTTAATTAATTATATTTTTTCTTACTTTCATTACTAAATAATTTAAGAAATCAAATAATATCGTACATTTTTACAACCGTATGTTTGCATCGCTGGTTCATTTCTTCACTAATGTTCTTAATTGCCGAAATCTGTGTATTTTATGTCAAAACTTTACAGGCAATAATTTGAGTTACCCCATCCCTACCTATCATGTATTTACAGTTGCGATTTGTACACGACCGCCTTCCATGACGATATAAACGTGCCACAGTTCCTTGTCCCGAAACAAAGCTGCACATTACTGATGTATCAACCATGCACCTTGGTGCTTAAAGAAAGAGTTAAGAAAATGAAAAAAAAGTCTTGACTTGCTGTGCCGTCATTTATCTTTAGTGACATGAAGTCCTCTGTACCCGTGTGCCGAAACAGAGGAGTCAGGAGTTCAAAGTAATGAATTTTAGGAGAGATCAGAATTATTCCGCCTTCCATATGACGTCTTCCATATAAATGGCCTGGCCAATTGGCCCCGTGTGTGGACGGACCTTGGCAAACAGCTCCCCTTGGTTTGATCCCATCTGTGGCAGATCCAAGTGATGTTCTCAGTGTCCTGTTATCTTTTAAATAGTTATTATGGGGTTATGATTATTGGAGTACACAACCTAATACGTATACTGTAAATAGCTGCACAGAGCCGTCTCATCCATTAATAGACGCATGGTTATTGTATCATTTTCATTTATACCTTATTAGTTGTGTGTATCAACTTACGACATGCGTATTGAAATCATAAAATAGCGTTGTATGCAGGTATAATACTTACTGATTATCAAAAACTTGTTAGAGAGGTTGCAACAGCTAGTGTAATACTGAATTATTATATTATAATATGCATGCATTTACGTACATTATATAATGACAATTTCATTCATATTTCGACCTTATTTTTTGCATTGAATGAATAATAGTATCTAGATACGATATAAATATATAAACCGTAATAGATTTTTTTTGTAGATTGTCGTTTAAAATAATGTTTTTTTATAATTCAATAAAAATTCAATTGTGATTGAATTACGCAGTACACATTATTATTTTGTCGTGCAAATGCACATTCGCATAGAAAATTTGCTCCGATTAATAACGGCCTGGCTTGATGTGAACAATTTTATTATAACACTAATCAGATGCGCTTTTGAATTATAATGTTATACCTATCGCTTATTAATTATGCCAATTACTATTCATATATTCTATAATAATTGAACGTTTCTCTTTTCTGCATACAATGATTAATACACTTTACAATAAGTAGGTGCCGGCTACATATAATTTAAAATAGATAAGTAATTATTATGTTGAAAAGTAAATAAAAAAAAACTATATTTGAAACAAATTTATCCATATATAGGTATATACCAATGACGATGACTCCTTACTAGGCAATTATTTAAAGTCTACATTAATTTAAAAAAAAATAGATTACATCATATCAGTAATAAACTGTCAGACCTATCTGTCATATCTACCCACAGATGCGCTACGTCGTATATTTAATAAGCAATACTCGTGCGTTCAAAGGCTGTAATAATCCGTACGTAAATGTTTATTTTTTTATATTGACAATAGTGACATCCATCATAAAATGCTATTAACAGATCGGCGACAGTAAGGTCCCTAGACAAAATGCCGCCCCATTTTTTTATACAGCATTTTTTATCATCCTTGCATGACTCCAATATCTAATAAATGTGTTGTATGGATTGGTACATTACTAACAAAATAATATATAACATTAAACCTAATTTAAATGCCATCTCTACTTGAATTGACAATATTGCGTGTCCACGGTTTCAGATACATTTAAAAATACTCCTGACAACTTTCGAAACTCGCAAGTGACTGGTAAAATATTTTTATAAATTAATTACGTTAGTATGCACCTACATATAATTCAAATATAATTCGCAAATCTTCACGTGTCATTGCTGATCATCAAGGAGTGATGTCCAAAGACAACGGAAGTGAACTAGACATCGCGAACCCAACGAAAAAAATATAGCCCTGTTAAACCGTTTATGCCAATTAATAGGTACATTTTGTTTTCAACCAGTGAGCTAATTTTTTTAATGGAAATATATTTCCGTTATTACTAAGTTAAGGTACCCATTCCTATATATATATTTATTGATTCTCATCGATTTGCCGCCCTTCGAGTATCTGCCGCCCCCAAGCGACGCTGAATTTGCCTACCCCCACAGGACGTCACTGATCGGCGAATTGCGCTAACGTTAAAGCCTGTGCAGTATGTGCCGAAGAGAAATGCGGCGACATTGTACTTGCCTTATACCTACTCCGGTCTCCAAAGTGTCAAATAAAGTGTAAAATCCTACCAAAGTAATTACCTACATAAATATTTTTTTCAAAACTGTCGATATTTTTTTTAGTAAGTTGATTAATTTTTCTATGCACCTACCTAATTCATTTACGCCATATCTAACATTCATTGTAATACTTCCGGTATCATATTATTATATTTTATTATCATTATGCACCAAGAAATTTGTTTACAGTGTTGGAAACGTGTAGTTAGTTTATTTATAAATATATTATGTTTTACAGATTTCCCTTTCTGTTACCATATTCAGATGCCAGTAGAGATGTATAAAAAGTATTGATGCATTATGACCGATACTTCAATAGTAATTTAACAAAAGAATAAAGTCTCACAGATACAATCATGCCAACATATTTTCAGATAGCCAATCCAGTCTGGTAGCTCGCAAAATCATCCACACACCCACTAGTAAGAGACATTTTAACACTATCAACACAGCTTCGAATGATATGATCACACCCTAGATTCTTCTGGATAAGAAGTCACACAGGGATTGCCGGGAACAAAGAACCTGATAAATACGCTAAACAAGCCACAACAGATAAATTACCTTCAACCTACACACACTTCCACCTAAGTTACGCAAAACAAAAACTAAACGAAGACACAATAGAGCTATGGAACAAGTAGTGGGAACAACAGATACACAATATCCGCCACAGGATCAATAACGCAGAAATTTATTCCAAATATAATCTCTATAAACATAAACATATCACAAGAACTCTCACACATATAATAACAGGCCATGGAGTACTGCGAGCATATCTAAAAAGATATAAATTGAGGGACGATACCTGTCGTCCATATGACGGTTAGACATGTCAAACTGTGTGACATGTCATCAGCGATTGCCATATGCTAAAAAAGGAGCGATGGACTCTCAAAACTCTACGCAAACAGCATAATCATTAAATTTACCTCCAAAAACCTTACGAAATACTAAACAACAAAACAACACAAGAACACTACACAGAATATTTAATTCTGGCCATAAAGGAAATTAAAAATATAAATGGAGGAACACTATTAACTTCTAATTAATGTAACTAATCCTCCCAACCACCATGTACGAAAAAGTAAAGGCATGGTTATTTAAAATACAAATAGTTATTTAGAATTTTATACGATACATTTTCACATGAAACTTAATTTATGATTGATATTATCGATGACCCAGTATTGACAGTAACAAGTCAAAAATTCGTCATTTTGCGATATTGGTATCAAAATATTCGTAAAAATGTGCTCTTGTCTGTTTTGTACAGAAACTATTTGAAAAAAAAATTTAAATAGGTATATTGAGAGCCAAAAAAACCCTCAAACAAAACCAGTTATGTACAGACCCATTTCGAATTATTTCCATTTAAAACAGGCAATTGACCATACGTTTCAATTTAGAATAGATAAATTCTGACATGTATCCTTTTAAAACTTGTCAAATATTGTAAAATATTCAAAATATTAAAACACGATTATCTCAAAATTTGGTTTTTTGAGTTGTTTTTGCTTAATACTGAGTCATCTTTATGCTATGATACGATACTTTCTTTTGGTCCGCTACCAATTAATAGGTACTGAGTATCGATAGATTGTCTTTCGATATAACATCCAGGTGTCGGATCAGTGATGTTACCAGCGGATGGCTGCGGTAACGCTTCCTTTGATTATTCCTCCGGATGAATGGTTCTGCAGACTTTAATTTTTTTTTATTTACTATTTTATTGATGTTTATTACCTGCCCATTCTTTCCTGATGTGGCTATGAACATCTGAACGTATTTACTGTCTGGTCATTTCATTGATAGAGGCTCTAGTATGTAGGTTAGTTTATGAAAGATGACTTATCATATCGAATCACTATTGAGTAATATTTTATAAAGACTACTGTCAAACCTACGAGTATATCTGATTATTAATTAAATTAGACTTAGTACCTATCTAAATAGGACTATTTTTATTAAATTTAAATGTAATTAACATTACAATTTATTATTATTGAATTGATTTTTTTTAATTCATGGCTTAAAATGGACGAGAACGCACCGGAGCACCGTTCCGGTTCATAAAAATGCTAAAATTATCGCTCCGTCTGGAAATATTAATTTGACAGTCTGAGAAAGATAATAATATGTCATATAATAAAAAAACTTACACAATTTTTTTTAAATATATATATAGGTAGGTACAATTAGATAACAATGTTAATATTTTCGTAAAATTATCGAGCGCTCTGATCAGTAAAATTTTCCATTTCGAGCGCTGATTTAATTGTTATTTCAAAAAAAAACAAAGAAAAATAATATTATATTATCTATCTATATATTATCAAATATTCATAATATAAAATTTAGGTTCAACTATTGTTGAATAAGAACTTCTTGTCCACGTGTTAAAACAGTGAATTAACAAACACCTCCTGTTTTTAACCGCACTTCGACTACAGTGACATCCGGTTTCGACTAGTTGTCCACTTGTTAAAACTGTGAACTAAGAAGACCCTCCTATTTAGTTAATCGCACTTCGGCTACAGCGACTTCCGGTTACCTATCGCCTAGATCTTCTTGGCGGACAGTAAGCGATATGCTGTTGAGGGGTGTTGAAGATAACAGGTAGGTATATAAATATTACCAAAATAATGAAGTTGATAATAGCACTTCTTTTTAAAGCGAAATTTAATTTTTGGCGTCACTTATCATTGAAGTATCTACCTAATCAAACGTGTTTATCAAACACTTGACAAAGTTTTGTTGTCACTCTACAATTTATTATTGTCTTGTATATTAGGTATATATTATATATATTTTTTTAAATTAACTACGTAATAAGAATTTAAACAGATTTAATAAGATATGGATGTAGAAATCGTTGAATGATTTATTTATTTATTTATAAAAAAGAGTATTACGGCATTACAGCTTTTGGCCAATGCGCCATAATACATAATACATACAAATATATAAAAATATCTTAATTACAAATAACAACTAATATGACAAGAAAGAGGAAAAGACAGCATGTGTAAATATTAAAGAAATATGATAATATATACAATTATAAATTTATCCTATTTAAAACGTCTACAAACATTATATAATTAATAAAAAACAAATCAACCTTTATGGTGCCATCAAATAAGCTAATTGCACGATACACAGCATCATGAAACATAACATCTGTCCTGCGACGAGGTATCTTGAAGACCGTGGAGCTGCGAGTGATATTGGTGGGAACATGAAAATTAATATTTGCCAGTATATGCGGATTGTAAATGAACCCACGAAGAAGTAAAAAGAAATGCTTTAAAAGAACAATCACTCTTCGGGTAGACAGGGATTGCATTGATAGCATACCCAGAAGAAAACGAGTCGGGAAATTCATTTTATTGTCATTATCATAAGGAAAGAACCCGTATGTTCTTAAGTAGAGAAATCTAAGAAATCTATTGTGGACTCGATCCAGCTTAATTGTGTGCATGAACCTATTAGGACTCCAAATAATGCTGGCATATTCAAGAATACTCAACACAAATGATACGTATAATGTACGTAGCACTCGGACGTTTTCGAATGATTTTGAAACCCTCATAACAATCATAAGTTAAATTTATTTAGGATAACTGAATATGTAACGAAATCACTCAACTATAACAAGCTCTCCTATTGCAGAGGGTTATTTTTGTGTTTTTTTTACTATTCCCCAAATTGATTCACAATTCAGCGAAACGGATCCTGACAATAGACAATGAATTACACCTGCCTATTTTGAATAGTAATAACATTTTTCATACTCACTAACCTATCTTATTCTTCACAACTAATTGCTACCTTTTCTTAAACGTTTAAAATTAACAATGTATTGCGCGGTTAGTTATTTTAATTGCATGTATCTATGTAGGTACATACATTGTATCATTAATTATTAGGTAGCACCTCTTAGCAATTAAAATTTATTTCGAATAATTTTCCAATCAATTCACTAGCGGCTAACAAAGAAACCATTATGTTAGACCAACTTATATTTATTTACTTAAATTTTAACATCAAAGTTTAACCGTTATATCGATACCAACACAGTAAATAAATTGGTGGTCTAATTTATAAACCAGTGGTTTCTCACGCCATGGGTTCCAGCTTCGAAGCTTGGTTGTTTTTGTGATTTTTTCACTACTCTAAGGGTCGTATGCACGAGATTCCCAAATACTTTATAGGCTAAATACTGCTCATTTGTATCCATGAGTGTAAATGTAATCCGTTGGTTAGCGACGTCATAATGTATCATGGCGTCCATATAATGGCAAACTTATAAAATTTCATTCCCCGATCATTAATTTAAAAATTTTAAATTGTAAATGTGTCTGAAAGTGTGCGAACGGTACCATATAAATTTAATAATTATAAATGAAAAATTATTATGAACTTTAAATAATTTATCAGTTATTTTATCACATTTATTTTAAAATTCTACTGTACGAAAGGATGGAGTATTTCCAGTAAACATTTCCATTTGGTGGCAATACATACAGTTATATTATGACTAACTTCAATTCAATCACTTCTATTATGAGATGTCAAAACGGAATACGAATAAATTAATGAATGAAATGAATAAACAGCACGACTAGGAACTGTTTTTAAAGTTCACAAATGTTTTACAGAGTCTACAAAATGAACGAGGGCCTCAAGCAAACGTTTGTTGTAATGAATGCATTGTTAAAATGACGTTTTAAAGTGACATATAAAGCAGCCATTTTGAATGACGTGTGACGTCAGATTACTGACGTCACAAACAGTGCTATACGCTATATGGTGGAAAATCGGTTAAATAGCTTAAATTTCGGAATCTGATACATACGGCCCTAACTGAAGCTTTTTTAGTTTGTTGTAGTGAAAATTATAAAATCTAAATCACAATACATCGCTTATTCAATTACCCAATAATAATAATGTTGAACTATTTGTAACCCTACATAGACATATATCTAAAGCAAAATATAACTACTTCTTTAAAAAATCTGCCATAAGTATATCCATAAAAATATATATTTTAAATAAACCTGCAACACTGCATCTAATTCCATTAAGGGGGCTGGGTATAAAATGGACTTGTTTTGCTTATATTATTTTTTGTAGTGAAAATTTGACACCGTCTATTCAAGATAACGAAGTGACATGTGTGATGTAAAAATACGAAAAATAAAGCCAAAGTGAACACGTAAACGCACTAATAATGTCCTTTATCGGTGTTAAGCTTTTAATCCGATCTTTTTTAAATAATAACAGGGATAAATACTTAACCTCATGCCAATAATTGCTATATTATTTATATTTTAATGGTTTATTCATAGCAATACCATAAATACGTCAAAATAAATATTTGGTTTTCATAATATTGTGATTGGTTATTTGCTAAGTCAACCAACAATAAAATGTGATTTGTTTAGTATCAATAAAATATAATCATACATTATAGAGAGGGCATTATTACTAATTCAATTTTAACATTTCTTATACTTACAATTTTATTACTTATAGAAACATTTACTCTGCTTACTATAATACCGCCCTTCTTAGTAAAACGACAGTGTTTTTACATAGCAGGGTAGTAAACTTTTGCACAAGTACCCTTAGTGTATTTTTGGTAATAGGGCCTCCACAGATTAGAGGTTTGTATTAGATTTTTGTTTTCATGAGAAATGGATGTCAGGTTTAGGATTAGGTCCATACTCTGACTCATACACACATTTAAAAAACGATATGTATATTTGCCAGACCCAGGATTCAAACCTGGGATCCACGACGCTATAGGCTGACGCTTAAGCCGCGCGGCCATCGTGGGTGTGGTAATCACGACGCTAATAAATAAGTATAAAGTTATAAAAGTTAAAAAATTATGATATTAGAGATAAATATTGTTAAAATTATTTTTAAAAAAATATTATAATTTTATTTAAATCGATGTTAGTATCACTTTTATACCAAAGTATGCATACCTACATGAGTTTCCTAAGATTTTCAAGAAAAAATATTGCCGTAAAACGGCCCTCCAACAGAATAGGTATGTGAGACATCCATACGGTAATGAGGGCTGTTGTAACAACCTAATTGTTTTTAGGTGATTCGGTTCGTGTTGAAAAATCGAATGGGGCTTAGATCTCCGTATCTCTTCTATACACAAGGCTGCTATCAGTGACTATCGGCGGCTGTCGAGGGTAGTTTATCATATTTATGTATTATGGTACTATAATTATTATAATAAGTTAGCCATCTAAACTGTCAAAACTGTCTCGCTTTAAAAGTTAACACAGCCAATAGAGGTAGGTACCTACTTTTAAAACATATCACTACTTGACAGTTTAGTTTAGACGGTTAACTTATTAAAATATTTATTCTTATTATAAGTCTTAATACATAAATATGATACCGTCGATAGCCGCCGATTGCAGCCTTGTGCATAGAATAGATACGCTGGTGCATTAATATAACAACATATTTACGATTTTTTTATGTCATTTTAATGTTAATGCCTACAATTTTTTAAAGATATTCAAACCGGATGAACACAATATACGCAGCTCATAATATTTTCAACCATAGAGGAAAAAACTTTCGTGAAATATATTAATATTATTATTGTTTGCCTCCGGAACTTTGTCATTTTACGGGGTTGCGACAGGGTTCAGGATTGTCAATGGTATTATTTCGATTTTCAGCTCTGGCGCCAACTGTATATTTTAGATTTAGGCTATTCTTAAAACATTCATAATAATTACAAGATAAAAAGAACTTTTTATATAAGTACAACGTTTTTAAATTTTCTGTTGAACCATATAAACTTGACTTGGCTAGCTTAAACGATCAAAAAAAATTGTACTTGACATGTCATATTGATTTCCATAGTAACGCACGTATATATCAATAATTTAGTTGCTAAGACCCCAGAGCCCTAGCAACCAATAATAGTGAATTGGATTACGGATTTCTTCCGAAATAACTTTTCATACAAAACAAAATTAACTGAAAATTAATTCAATTCTACTTAAAGATGGCAAAAAGTATTTAAAAAATGCATTGGCATCGTGTTCTGATATATTCTAAAAGTTTCAAATGTCTAGCTAGTCGGGAAGTTAGTTAAAAATCGATTACAAGATTTGTACGGACAAGAACCACCGGACAAATAATAATACGAGCTAAGAAAAACGTTGTAAAATAGGGAATTAATTAACAAAATTTATTGATGTCTCATTGCGGACCACTCTCCTCGCGTTTTCGACAAGGGCGCCCTTGAGTTTCCCGCCAAGGTGCGCGACCGCAGCATTTTACTGCCGCTAATGGCGCATGATTGTTTTAATTTTTGACAGATGATATTATTTGTTTTTCTCGGAACGCGTCTCCACGCCCGTGGCGGAGCCGGGACCATAAACGCGGCCATTATTAATACAACAGTCCCCGAATAGGACCGGTAATAAAATGGTCGGCTGTCTTGAGGCATCATCGACCGTTGATGATGCCAAAAGAAATGAATGTCTGTTCCAGATTCTGGGTTACTTTTGTCAAAAATATTATTACCATTGACCATTGCCAATTTTATTTTTACCAGGGAACTCAAAAATGTTTGTAAAAGAGACATTACAGTCACTTAAGCGACAAACAATTTATGGCTACGGCCGTATGTTGTAGCTTAACCACTGGGGAACGCCAAAAGAAATGGTGTATTTCAAAAAAACACTACCTTATTCTTAGGTCAATAATTATTATAAAGCAATCATTATTCGTAGGATGTTTATCACACTTGAATAGTCAAAGACATAGCTTATAATTAGTATCTTTAGAATTGTCTTCAAATGTGTTAATTTTGCCCATGTTTTGAATAATAAAATGCCTAATTCTTGTCAAATTTGGGATCACAGAGATTATCAATATAATTTTTTATCGTAAATATTTCACTATAATAATGTCGACATAAATTATACTAATGGTTTTATAAATGCGTTTAAAAATTAATAAATGTAAAAAATCTTAACAGCACTGCACATGCATGTACTGAAATATGACTATATTCTAAAACATTAGAGCGAGAGGTTTAAAAGAATACTATTTTATGTAATAAAAATACTTTATGCAGTCATCAAATGTTTAAAATAAATATAAAGGATAATAAGGCTTCAAAATTATATAGGTACATAGATTATCTACAACGTTTAAGGAATGTCCAGGATCATGCTTTGAAAATACAATAAAAGCTCCATTTTGACCTACGCTGAGCACGTCCGCCCTTAAGGGATGCAAAAGGTGCTTAACCCTCTAAACATCTAAAATGTAATAAAAAGTAGTCAAATAAAAATATATCCTACTTATTTATTTGCTGCCTGCGTAATCTTCAGGGAACTCAGAAATAATGGGAACTGAAATACCTAACGGGTAAGGAGAAGCAGACAACCGATCTCGAGTAAGAAATAATACGAGATAAATTTATACACGTTTCAAGAATACGTCATACATCGAATACTGACAACTGCTCTCAGTTTATACATTGATGCTCATTTAATATTGGTGTATTACACACACTTTTGCACGTCTATAATGCTTGGTTCATTTTCGTAGGACATTCACACATTCAAAACCCTGCTTCAAACTTTACTGTATTGGTATATAGCCTATCGGGATTATATTTATTATCTGTTCTGTGATTTTTACCCATATTCTGCTGATTGATGTGTTTAGTGTTTTCTCCAAACTTTCAAAGTAACAACTTGACTTTAGGTGAGGCTGAAGTTATACACAGATTTATTTGACATGTTCTCACTGAGATAAACACACGGTTAGTAGCGAGTTTGAAAACGTTCAAATGGGTCATCGACGTCATCAATATAATATTTAATATTTATAAAACATAATAGTGTCGGTGCTTTCATATTGTTTCGAATAAAATAAAACGTTTCATATATATAGTATCCCTCCATTACTATCAGCTGACTGTGGACTAAATTGAAATTGAAAAAATATAAAATGGGCGTGACGTGTAACCCTTCGTATTACGAGCTACATCTAGGTACTTATTCCAATACTTTATAATATTATCTAGCATTAAAATTATTTCGCGCATCGTTCCCCCATGTCTGTAATATGCCCAATTAGTATTGGGCAGTGGCGTATCGGAACCAAATTGGATTTAATAAAAGTTTCTGTATTTGCCTACAATAAATTGGACGATTTATTAATGAGATCACTTCAACTTATAGAGATTTATAAGTAATTATATCTATCGTGCATATAATGTCAGAAATATACGATTAAAAAACAACAAATGTTATGTAAAAATAAAATCTACAGTCTAATTTCTTTAGTCAATCTTTCAGTTTGTACTGTGTTTATTTATTAATCACACTACCCTCACCTGCATTTTAAAGTATTTAGTAATATTACTTATTATTTCGTTAGTGGGTGAGATTTAAACTTTTTTCTTCTGCCATTAACACCCTGTTGCCATCTATCTAATCTGAATGAATTGCATATCCAATACTCTATTGATCTAGTGTTAAATAGTTTAAAAAGAATAAAAATAATAAATGGTGACATGTAATCATGATTCATGCCTTTCAGATCCAGTGACTGCAGTCATATAAAATAGGATAATTATATGCTCATATCAGTCCTATGCGACATTTCTTTTACAACGGGAAAAACTTGGTTACAAATCGCAGTCCTCCGTTCCCAATGAATACGACAAAATATTCATCAGAATCACCACCACCTTGCGCTACAAAGAATTTTCCAGGATTTTTGCAAGGCGGTTTCATAGGCCCTGGCCGAATTAGCAATACCCGATGCGAGTTGGTAGAAGAATAGTTTTCAATAAGGCATATTCTCTCAGCCGGCACAATTTTCATTTGACTTGCATCAAGTAGAGTAGTTTTCGTGCCAAAGTCCTTAAAGAAACCTTGATAGTAAATGCGAGGTATCCATAAAGGCATCTAGAAAGAAGAAATATATATATATATATATATATATATAAACAAGCACCCAGCATCAGGACGCCATTGTGTGTTTGATAACATTAACAGATGGGGTTCTGTTTTCGGTGAGCGGGATCGAGACTGACGTGGGGAAACGTTAATTTCCGGTTCCTTGATTGGATAATATCGACGTGAGCACGTGACTGAAGACGCCTATTTAATTCACCAAATTACATTACTTTCCCTTATTATATTCGCGTTCAATTGTTGCAAGTTGAATAACCAGACAAACGTTATATGTAATTCCTTAATATATATCACCTGCAATAATTGTAACGTTATAATAAAATAAGTTCACTCTGTATTTATTACATACACAGAACAGATAATAAATAGAATTCCGATAGGCTATATTCAATACGCTCCATTTTGATGCAGAGTTTCGATTGACGTGTGAGAGTCCTACGAAAATGAAGTGTGTGTAATACACCAATATTAAATGAGCGTCAATGCATAAACCGAGAGCAGTTGTCAGTATTCGACGTATGACGTATTCTTGACATGTGTTTGAGTTTATCCCGGTTCTTACCCGTTAGGTATTTCAGTTCCCATTATTTCTGAGTCATCTGCATATTGCATACATCGTAATAAGGGTGATTATTGAAAATCCACGTTAATTTCTTTATATTTTATGCTGACGACTACGCTTTTAACACTTACGACTAAAAAAAAGTGCCACTACCTTTAATTTTTAGTTTAAAATTGTCTAAAAAGTAGTTAGGTACTAATTGACATATTTTATTATTTATTTTCGGTAATCGTAAAAAGACAAATAAGTACCTACATTAAAATTCTTCAAATTGACATACCTACACACCATCTATTGACAATTAGAGCATTTCCACGAAACATATTCTCAAACAATGGTAGTGTGGCGCTGAAGGCCATATTCCATTGGCAGACGCACAGACCCAACCCGATCCAACGATCGACGCCAACCGTCGTCGCTAGCTATTTGCAATTACACGCAACGATTCAATCTCGTTGGTCCTTGATTTGATTGGTTAAAATAATACTAGTGTTGCTATTATTAAAATTATAGGTTGAGTGAAAACTAGATATTTCTTAGATTGGTGGCTACACTGAACGCATTCCCGCGCAATTTACGTCAACAAAACTGAGCTGTCAACTGTCAAGCCTAGCGAGCATCAGATCTGTTAAAATTTATGCGGCCGTTTGACATTTATAGAAAGTTTGTATACTTATTGTTAATTTACATCATGAATAACTGGGCGAGCTTGAATCTAAAACCAATTGAGTAATTCGAATATCGAAATCGAATAATCCAAAGACTAATTTTATTTATTGTAGCGAGTATGGCTATATTTCAACTGGCTCAGGCGGTCAGGACTCGCCGTAAACGAAAACACTGGGTCAAAAGTTGGCTAACTGAAGAACAGCGTGATCGCTATTGAATATGGCGGGTTTTTTTACGTTCCACACTATATCTTTGGCGTGTATTTATTCGACGAGGACTGTGTCCTCGGTGATACTCCATATATATTTTTTAAGTTTTCGCCATCTTGTAGTTGTTCAGTTGAAATCGACCAGTAGAATGAAATGAACGACCGTTTGCATGACTCAGGCGCATATTCGGCTATTTTCGTACGCTTTCGGCAATCTTCGCTTGATAATGAAAGGATCGCACGACGGATAATAGAAAATTTTCCACTTTCGACCCGATCGCTCACGATCCTTGAAAACCATAGAGAATAGAGTTTGACAGTCGTGGCAGACGATCGGGCCAGACGCAATCTGCCAATGGAATATGGGCTTTACAGGCTTGGAGGCACTCGTGAGAAAATTTTACCGGTCTAATAAACTGCCATTACAATATGTATTACAGTGGATTTTACAATTGCATCTACGATGGCCGCGCGGCTTAAGCGTCGGACTATGGCATCGTGGGTCCCAGGTTTGAATCCTGGGTCTGGTAAGTACACATATATTTTTTTCGATTTGTGTTTAAGTCTGGACCTAATAGGTTGAGTAAGTGCCTGACATCCATTTCTCGTAAAAACAAAATCTGTTAATACAAACCTCCACTATGTGGAGGCCCATATGATCTTATTAAGATCGGACATAGTTGAAATAAAAAAAAATAAAAAAAAACAACAATAAATAATTATTGTGGTCCGGATTTTTTATGTTTCGACTATTTTTAAACTAAATTGTATGCCGCTGCTTCTCTAAAAAGTTTATTGGTTTTTTTTCCTTCATTCGCCGGTCTTTAGAATATACCACCCCTGTGCAACGCGTGACTTACTTACCCCTACGGGACGTCACCGGCTTTAAAGAATTTGATATGACTTTAATATTTAAATAAGAGAATTTACATGCCATTGTATCTCTAGATATAGTCAATGTAAATAATAACATTAGAAAATGGATTTCGTATGTCAGACAGACATAGTAGATTATAAAATGTCATTTATTGGCATATGTACTAATTAATCACTAATACAAGTGGAATGATAGAAAAAGGTTTAAATAAAGCAATGAATATACCCCAGATGAGTTCATTAAAGAATTAAATATTTGTTCATAAAATTTTTCTTCATTTAGTTGTAAGTTTGCGTTAAAAATGTCAAAACATAAAACATGCAAAATTATAAAACAATAGGTATTGAGTACTTACCTACCTATTTACTACCACTGACTGAAAAAGTTTGGTAATTATTTAATTAACACTGTCTACGTACTTTACGCCGTAGAATTTTAATAGGTTCCTTAGAGAATATAATATATTATACCTAGGATATTGGAAATATAAATTTAAAAAAAAGCTTGTTGATAGTTTTCAAATTGAACTTAGTCGCGTGGCACGATTTTGTATTTCAAGATTATCTCTGCAATAAATCAAAGGTCCATAAACAAAAATATAAAGCATACCAAATCAAAATCAACCAAAAAAAAAACACTCAGCTTAACACTTTTGTAACGTGTGGGTGGAAAAAAGCTTTTTAACCCGTTGTCTACCATGCATTCTTTATAAAAACCAAGTTAATTATGTAGATACATTGCTGCCACATGGATCAAAGGTTTAATTGACACTTTGTTGTGTCTTTCAATAAATATGTACGTTGTATATAGCTTTAGAATTCTTATACACAATTAGAATATATTAAATAACTAACGAGTAATCATAGTTAAAATTCTGTTAATATATCTACATATTGCAGGATCTATGACTTGCAATTTACAGCATCATTAAATGTTAACCTACTTTTTCATACAGAAATAATAAAATAAATGACTACCTTGTATGGCACTAAAATTCTTGCTGGGTTTTGGCCTTCTACAAAAAAATATCCCTCGAGGACACCTTCCAGTTGCTATAAGTATAATAAATTATAAAATATACTTCCAAGAATTATAGATAATTTCAAGAAAAGCACATTTATTAATTTTAAAAATATTACTGTTTAACTTAAATAATTACAAGATAAAAAGGACTTTGTATATAGGACAACATTTTTAAATTTTCTGTTGAATCATATATGACTTGACTAGCTTAAACGAGCAAAAAAAATGTACTTGATACAAATAATACTAAAATGTCATATTGATTCCCATAGTAATGCATGTATATATTTATAATTTAGTTGCTAGGACCCCAGACCCCTAGCAACCGATAATGGTGTCGAAATAACTTTTCATACAAAACAGAATTAACTGAAAATGAATTCAATTCTACTTAAAGATGGCTAAAAGTATTTAAAAATGCATTGGCATCGTGTTCTGGTATATTTTAAAAGTTTAAAATATCTAGCTAGTCGGGAAGTTAGTTAAAAATTGATTACAAGATTTGTACCGGACAAAGAACCACCGGACAAATAAGAATACGAGCTAAGAAAAACGCTGTAAAATAAAAAAGCACGCGAACACTATTCCTAATTCATCTCAAAATAAAAAGTACATAACAACCCAATATTATTTAGTTTTTTAGTGGTAAATACAGTTTTTTTATTTTTTATTGGCAATTTTCTTTGATGCAAATGATACATTCGATTTGTCGGAATCTAATATATAAAAATTAATATTTGTGTGTTTGTTTGTTCGTATTTAATGCGCAGCCATACCGTTCATCCGATTGCGATAAAACTTTGTAAACTTATTGCTTGCACTTGCGGGAAGAGTATAGGCTATACTAATATATAAAAATGAATGTCTGTCTGTCTGTATGTCTGTCTGTCTGTGTGTCTGTCCCGTATGCGTTCCTATACCATTCATCCGATTGCAATGAAATTTTGGTAAGTGGTTGTATGCATACCCATAAAGGTTTCTGAATTAGAAAAATCATCATCTTCTTCTTCTTCTTCATTATATTTTTTTTTATTCGTATGGTTCCTATACCATTCATCCGATTGCAATGAAATTTTGGCAAGTGGTTGTATGTACACCCATAAAGGTTTCTAAATTAGAAAAATCATCATCTTCTTCTTCTTCTTCATTCTATCTTCTTTTATTCGTATGGTCCCTATACCATTTATCCGATTGCGATGAAACCTTCATCAGTTGTTGTGGTAACACCCGCAATGGTTTTTGAATTAGTACAACCATCTTCTTCTTCTTCTTATTCTTCTTCTATTCTATATTCTTCTATTCGTATGCGTTCCTATTCCATTCATCCGATTGCAATAAAAATTTCGTCAGTAATTGTGCCAACACCCGCAAAGGTTTCTGAATTAGTACAACTATCTTCTTCTTCTTCTTCTTCTTCTTCTTCTTCTTCTTCTTCATTCTATCTTCTTTTATTCGTATGGTCCCTATACCATTCATCCGATTGCAATGAAACCTTCATCAGTTATTGTGGTAACACCCGCAATGGTTTTTTAATTAGTACAACCATCTTCTTCTTCTTCTATTCTATATTCTTCTATTCGTATGCGTTCCTATTCTATTCATCCGATTGCAATAAAATTTTCGTTAGTAATTGTGCCTACACCCGCAAAGGTTTCTGAATTAGTACAACCATCTTCTTCTTCTTCTTCTTCATTCTATCTTCTTTTATTCGTATGGTCCCTATACCATTTATCCGATTGCGATGAAACCTTCGTCAGTTGTTGTGGTAACACCCGCAATGGTTTTTTAATTAGTACAACCATCTTCTTCTTCTTCTTCTTCTATTCTATATTCTTCTATTCGTATGCGTTCCTATTCTATTCATCCGATTGCAATAAAATTTTCGTTAGTAATTGTGCCTACACCCGCAAAGGTTTCTGAATTAGTACAACCATCTTCTTCTTCTTCTTCTTCATTCTATCTTCTTTTATTCGTATGGTCCCTATACCATTTATCCGATTGCGATGAAACCTTTGTCAGTTGTTGTGGTAACACCCGCAATGGTTTTTGAATTAGTACAACCATCTTCTTCTTCTTCTTCTATTCTATATTCTTATATTCGTATGCGTTCCTATTCCATTCATCCGATTGCATTAAAAATTTCGTCAGTAATTGTGCCAACACCCACGAAGGTTTCTGAATTGGTACAACCATCTTCTTCTTCTATTCTATCTTCTATTTGTATGCGTTCCTATACCATTCATCCGATTGTAATGAAATTTTGATCAACTGTTGTGCTCACGCCGCAAAGGTCTCTGAATTGTTACAACTATTTTCTTTTTCTTCTATTCTATCTTCTTCTATTTGTATGCGTTCTTATACCATTCATCCGATTGCGATGAAATTTTGACCAGTTGTTGTGAGCACGCCCGCAAAGAGTTCTGAATTAGTACAACTATCTTCTTCTTCTTCTATTCGTATGCGTTCCTATACCATTCATCTGATTGCAATGAAACTTTGGTGAGTTGTTGTGCCCTTGCCCGCAAAGGTTTCTAAATTACTACAATCATCTTTTTCTTCTTCTATTTGTATGCGTTCTTATGCCATTCATCCGATTGTGATGAAATTTTGACCAGTTGTTGTGCGCAAGCCCGCGAAGGTTTTTGAATTAGTACAACCATCTTCTTTTTCTTCTATTCGTATGCGTTCCTATACCATTAATCCGATTGCAATGAAACTTTGGTGAGTTGTCATGCGCATGCCCACAAAGGTTTCTGAATTATAAAATCATCTTCTTATACTATTCGTATGCGTTCCTATACCATTCATCCGATTGCGATGAAACTTTTGTCAGTTGTGTGCGGTTTCTAAATTATTATTATATAACATACAAAGTTTGTTGTTTGTTTGTTCCATCCAATTTTGATTTTTTTTTTACTACATATTTATAACATTAATAACGTTTTCATATTTTGGATTCGATATTAATTTAGTGTTCTTATGTTTGACCTTTACTCCTATTATAATTATTTTCATATTGCCATATTGTATTACACAGATATTTTAATATTAAAGAAATAATTACCTCTTATTATTTTTCAAATATCTAAGATAAATATAACCACGAAGCGACCCCGTGCGAAGCCGGGTACCTCAGCTAGTATTTAATAAAAAAAGCCTTGGAAAGGTTAGAATTAAAAAAAAAATACATATTTCTCACAGAATTATTATTAAATATTATTCAAAACATAACAAAACCCGTGAAAATAACATTAAATGGACCAATTATAAACAGATTAATGTGATATAACTTATAACTGTTATCTTCAATAGAAATTGAATAGGGAAGCCATACATTATTATTTTTACTAAGTGAATTGGTAGTTAGAATTTGTGGTTTTTATTTGATTGTTTTAAGGTAGAGGGTCTCAAAATCAGTCAGTGCCTCGTGCTTCCAAGGTCACAAACCCGTTACTTAATACTCTTAATTCAAAGTAAAGCAGAACTACAACCCACCTGAATATAAAAAAATAATCGCTGTCATCGCAGTACTTACCTGCATGATATATGATTTAGTAAGCTTGGAAATTTATATCCTCTGCAGTAAAAGGGTCAAGCCATTAAATCATTCAATTTGCCGTCTCATATTGTTAATGCAAATTTGACAGACGCAAAATATATACAAACAATAAAAATGTTACCATAAAGCATTTTTATTGCCTTTTAAAAACGTTGAGAGATTTTTCGTATGTCAACACCGGAGCTTTCAGTAGGTAGGCATTATTTTAATGCATTATAACATATTATTAAGTAGGTAGTAGGTACATAAATAAAATATTTAATATTAAGTAATAATATAATACATATAAACTGATATATTTATTTATTATACCTACCTACCTAAGTGAAAATAAAATATTCAGAATCTCGAAATAGACAGAATACGAATAGGTAAGTAGTGGAGTAATCTTGCTTAAAAGCAGTTGGGCTTAACTGCCATCTAAACTTAAAAAAACGTTGGTTACGTACTCAATACGTATATGAAAATTGACAACGTGCTTTCTTGGAACTATCGGAGTGAGATGGAATAAGGAACAGGCAGGGTAGGTTGGTTTGACTCCAATAATAAGAAGAGTGATGCGTGAATGAAATGAACCCTGGTTTTATTATCTCCTTCCAAATAAATATTAACTTAATTATTACAGGTACGTTTACAGATTATAATTTAGATGTGTGAAATCACGGTTATGCGTTCTGACGGATTGCGAAGTCGATCGGGCGGAGCGACACGATAACCTTACGGTTAAATCTTTGATAACTGACTGACAATATTGTTTTCATGTACTGGGTGTTTTTATATTGATTCAATACAATAGAAAATGCTGTTATCAGTACTTGAATATTTTGATAATCATGCTTTGTTATGTAATGCATGATTGTTTTGTAAATTATAAATAATTGATTTTAATTTTGACAATTATGCACTTTTTAATTAATTAGGCAAGATAGATTTTCATATAAACAATTTTTGTGCATATCATGATAAATCGTTTTGTAAATTATAAATAATTGATTAATATATTTATTGAATCATTTTGCTAAATTAGCTTTCTGTTAAAAATTGATTGATTCGCATAAATCGCTTATTTTGCTATTTCAACAATATTATGTTGCAAGATATATTGTAATTATAAATTAATGGTTTCCTGCCGAGTCATGTGTATGGT
The DNA here is from genome assembly GCF_057557595.1 of Rhyacophila brunnea. Lineage (NCBI taxonomy): Eukaryota > Metazoa > Arthropoda > Insecta > Trichoptera > Rhyacophilidae > Rhyacophila > Rhyacophila brunnea. The sequence goes on along the minus strand of NW_028232772.1, from coordinate 443,489 downwards.
AGGGTATTGATCTCCCTACAGAACTAATGATGAAGAATCTTCAAGAAATAAATAGGTAGCTCTTCTTTCTTGTCTAATTTTCCATCTTCTCCATCTTCTGAAGCAGCGTGATAATGCCAAGGAAATTTAGTTTTCGTTTTATTACAGTGAATATAATTTCTTAGAATTTTAACCTTATTATTTGGAGTAGGTAAATAACCACAAAATCATTATGTGTTCAATACCTATTATTTGATAAACAGGCATCCAAAACATATTACCTGTATAATTATTCTGAATCGTGTGGTGACTTTTAAGACTGGGGATGCTCTTAATCTATCAAAATAGTCATTTGCTAGATACCTAGGTAATTATTCAAATATTTTTTATTTTAACTGAATACATAGTTCAGTGGCGGCTCTACGACTTTCTAGGTGATGGGATTCATTATTAAATATACATACCTACACCTACCTACTTTTTCTTTTATACTTATTTTCATGTTATACGTACCTACATTGTCTACCAAACTACTTAAAATAATATCCTACCGGTAATTTTATATGTTTTTTAAGGTGGGACATGCTCAGCGTAGGTCAAAACGGAGCTTTTGTTCTATTTTGAAAGCATGATCCTGGACATACCTTAAACGTTGTAGATAATCTATTTATATAATTTTGAATCCTTATTATCCTTTATATTTATTTTAAACATTTGATGACTGCATAAAGTATTTTTATTACATAAAATAGTATTCTTTCAAACCTCTCGCTCTAATGTTTTAGAATATAGTCATATTTCAGTACATAAATGTCCAGTGGTGTTAAGATTTTTTACATTTATTAATTTTTAAACGCATTTATAAAACCATCAGTATTATTTATATTGACATTATTATAGTGAAATATTTACGATAAAAAATTATATTGATAATCTCTGTGATCCCAAATTTGACAAGAATTAAATCTTAATTAAATTAAACCCTTAAACGCCTTTTTCAAATATAAAATTAATATGACAATGTAATTAAAATTCTTAACTAAATAACGCTATAGAAGGTACTTTCCTAAAAGCAAAATAGTATACAATATAACCCTAATATCAAATTTCTGATAGTATTTTTAATCTGATAGGTTTTTATATTCGTATTTATAATTGTTTTATTTAGACATGGATTTGATCTCAATGCTATACGGTCAACTGCTTGTGTACAATTTTCAATACGACTGATTGTTATATTAAGATAAACCTACTGCAATTCGATCACCAAGAGGTGAAGAAGGTAAATACGAAACATGATAATATTACTTATTGGTGTTTTATTCCCCCCCCCCCTTTTACCTGTTGGTGTACCTACCTATAAATAATTTTATTGATTTAACTCTGATCATTTTGTATTAGGATGATTTTTAAGTGATCAGTTTTGTTTTGCATAAAGATAAACACCACTTAGTCCGCACGAGCTATTGATTAGATTGTTCACACATTTAACTAACATAATATCCATAACACGTAACATATAAAATATATTATAACGCCATAAGTACGTACGAGTATATCGAAATTCACCTACCTAGGTACAATTTTCTCTGAAATGCGTTTAATGAGATACCATACTTGAACTTACTTTTGGTTTTAGCCTAGTACCTAAGTAGCATTGGCAAAGGGTGGAGGTAAGCTGTTAAGATCCGAAATAGATAGTGGATTCTAAACTTTGTCAGTCAAACGTATTTGTTTTCATAAAACTAAGACTTAGGTATAATGTGTACCTAGATAGTGTTTGTTAGTTTTAAAATTCAATTAAACCCTGGCTAATTCAAACCATAATATATAATCCTAATAATCAAAAAATATTCATTTATTTATAAAATATCTTTAATTATGTCATTAAACCATACATAATTTTAGATATTTTACAGATATAAATAATTACAAGATAAAAAGAACATTTTATGTACCACGTTTTTAAATTTTCTGTTGAATCATATAAACTTGACAATTATATGTATTAATAATTTAGGAAAAATAAGGCAATGGCCAACATATCATTTTTTCGCTATTTTGCAACAAACAAACAAATATAGAATAGATACTGAAATGTCACATTGATTTCCATATTAACGCACGTATATATTAATAATTTAGTTGCTAGGACCACCCCCTTAGGAACCAATAATAGTGGATTGGATTACGGATTTCTTCCGAAATAACTTTTCATACAAAACAGAATTAACTGAAAATGAATTCAATTCTACTTAAAGATGGGTAAAACTGGTTAAGTATTAAAAGAATGCATTGGCATCATGTTCTGATATATTCTAAAAGTTTCAAATATCTAGCTAGTCGGGAAGTAAGTTAAAAATCGATTGCAAGATTTGTACTGGATAAACAACCACCGAACAAACAAGAATACGAGCTAAGAAAAACGTGGTAAAATATTTTTATCTATTATGGTTTATTATGGGCTGAGCTTAATGAATTAAAAAAACTTACCAACGCTATCTGTCATCTGCAGTATGACTGAAAGGTGTGCACTATTTTGTCGAATCGCTCATAGCATACCTGAACTATTAGGGTTTGGTTAGGCAGGGTTTAATTGAATTTTAATAACTAACCTGTACCATCTTAAAATTGTGTTCTTAGTTCAATGTAAACAAATAGGTATGACTGACAAAGTTTAGTGTGCACTAATTATGTTAAATCTTAACAGCCTACCTCCACCCCTCACCACTGGGTTAAGTAATAGGTACTTACATAATATAGAAATATGGCATTCGTAATTTTGCATTTTACACAATTTTCATACAATAATAATATACGCCTTGGTTGTTAGATTGTTAGATACCTGCCTACATAGGTATACTTATTTTATAATTTATAAAAGTCTAGTTTAAAGATTGAATTCAAACATGTTATTCGATTTATATAAGTCGATTGATAAAATATGCCAATGTCTACTGAAGAGAGATCAAAATTAAACTTTTTTTTTGATATCTGAATATAAAAAAGTAATTCTCTCTTACAAGTTTAAAACGGGCTGATGACTCGTTATTTTATCTGTACCTAAATAAAAATCCTTAATGTTGACAATCTGAATTTTATAATAGGTATGTATTAAAATCATGTCATTATAAAGCCCTCGTTGTAGATTTTATTTAAAAAATCGTTTAAATTATTATTTTGAAATGGGCTTAAAATCATGTCTGCCTCGGTCTCCCATGACGAAGCGACATCGGACCGAATAAATTATGCTAAACTGATTTCATTAACCGGAAAATTGCGCAAACGGCGACAAAAAATTGGCTTAATTTATGGCAAATTAATGTGGAAGATCATGTTTATTTGATTCTGAGATGCGACATCTTTTTCCATTTTGGAGACGCGGCGTCTCACGGGACTGGAATAATGTCTTAATTAGCGTTAATAGATTCGAAATGTCGACATGCCTACATTGGGTTACCCATGACATCCAAAAAATAACCGCTTTTCATTTAAAAGTCATCTTTTTGCGAAAAGATTAAATTTACTATAGGTACCTCTATGGCAAGGAAGAAAAAAACTTGTAATAAATATACCTACCAAGGCCTGAACAAAAACAAAATATAAGTGCGAATGAAAAAGCATTCGGTACGCTTATATCTTCGCAATATGCGTTAGAGTAAGATAAAATTTCTATGGCTGAATTAATTATTTTTTGGAAAAGTCGCAGGTAAATATTGATTTGAATGATTGCATTCATTTAAAAACAGCGGCCGCGTATTGCTGAAACATTGTTTTTGTTTTGAATATAAATTTAGTGGTAAGTATTTTACTTAACGCGTGCGTGCTACCTGTGCTCATGTATGGCTGGGAGACATGGCATCTTACTAAGTTTCTACTAAGAGTCTCTGCTTTTGAGCTTTGAGAATCGATGTCTCCGCCGAATCTTAGGGGTACATTGGTACGACCGCGTTACAAACACCCGAGTTCGTGAGTCTTCGGTGATTGGAGTTATCACGAAGCGACGCTTTACGTGGCTGGGACACGTATTCCGGACGCCGCCAAAGAGTGCGGCACTTCGTACCCTTGTGGCACAGCCTCAAGGGTTCCATCGCCGTGGCCGGCCCTCCCTCACTCTGCAGCGGTACTACAAGAGCGACCTACATGCTGCAGGTCTGACATGGCGGGAGGCGCAAGAGTTGGCGATGGACCGAGAGAAGTGGCGCCAACTTGTGCTTGCCCTATGTCCCAATGTTGGGACGTGACAGGGTGGAGAAAGAAGAAGAATTATTTTTGTTTAAATTTGGTAGCCATACTGAGAAGCAACATGATGGTATAACGTTTCATCTTTAACTTAATAATAATAAAATTGAGGTTCTACTGTGCGTTATACGCCAGAAACACGACTTCATTTTGTCGAACAATAGCCACTCTCTTTATATTATTACTCTGAGAAACATACTAACCAATCTTAGGTATCTGTCGTTGGGATCGTTTTCAATGAACTTTCTACTTCCCCACTTACATTACATTACTGCTTGCTCCTTAACTTGACTTTATAATTTGAAGGATCAAGCCGATAAGCTACCATAATACCTTCATGGAAATCCTTCAGCTTTCCCCCTTCAGAAGATATTATATATCAATAACTGAAAAGTGCTCTAAATGGAGCAATTTTTTATTTTTTAGTATGCTGACTTGCGTGCCACATTGCCACTTTGAATGATTTCCTCGGACTAGGACAACGCTGTACAAATGATGTATAAGTAGAAGAAGTGATGACGACCTGGTTTTTGGAATAACAGAAATATTTTTTTCAAATGGGGTTAAATAGAAGCATGGAGAATGGGTACAGTGTCATTAAATGTGTCACACGAAGGAATCAGTATATTAAAAATAAAACGTTTTGATGTATAATAGTTTTCCTGCTATAGATAAACTAATGAACGCTCACCAAAACTAGGTACCTAGGTGGGTAAGTATATCATATTACTTATGATTTTTGGAATAGTGGATATGCATACCTTATTCCGAAGAAATATACAGTGGAACCGCTTAAAAATTAGGTAATGTTAGGTGCAGATGCTATTGTGGACGTTATTAATATCGCGGCAGTTATATCTCCTTGTCTCGTTTTTTACCCCTACCATTCTTACTTGTATCCTGCCCAAATTATCGAACATTATCTATTGGTTAATTAATATGCCTACTTAACCTACTACGTTTATACTAAAACTAAATAATCAATTAGAGATCAACGCATAGTTAAGCCGGAAACCTTATGGATCTTTCATTGTGTAATTAATAATATTATATAAGTAATAGTTAAATCGTAATGAATGTATTATGCTAATTGGATAGCTATAATTATTATTTACTATTACGTTACCTATATTTATTACTATATATATCTACTAAGTAGGTATTGTTATCAATTACTTACATTTTAGGTAGCTATTATCGAATAAGCTTGGTTCAATGAAATTTAATGATGTCTTAATTAAATTTAAGATATAACTACCATCATCCAACTTTCTTTCATGGTACTTATTATTTACTGTTTTTGTGTTAACTTAAACAAGGTAGCTTTTTTAATTAAATCAGTATATTAAATAAAGTAGGTATCTATTTATGTAGGTACTTAGCAATATATTTCATGTCTATTAGGTCTAATTGAAAATAAAATATTTAGGTAACCACATACCTGCCAGTGGCGAAGGCTCCATACTAAGCGATTATTTGAAGCTTACCTTCTATTTTCAAGTATTTAATTTATATAAATAAATATCTATATTGTAGGACATTGTAGGTAATAATAATAAAAATATTGATTGCCATCTATCGTCGTTATTTATAAGTAGAGCTTTTAATTTAGTCATGTTTCGAATCAAAAATAAATGACGGAACGTCCAACGTTAGTGCTATTTTTAGAATTATTTCAACGATAATCCAACCCGAATTTTCTACCGCAATTCAGTTGCCAACTTCATGCATGTCTGCGTTTTTGTTCGAGACTCGGAAGCGTTAAGAGACAAGCTTATTCGAAATGTTGATTTTTGTTTATTGTCTTTGCTTATCTTTAAAAGCAAATAATAAATAATAAGGATGATTAAAAAAAATAATAACTGTTGTGTTCGATCACATATAATTTACTAATTGTTATTAAAAATAAATATTGTATTAATTCGCGATTTTTATATAGGTTACTTCAGTCATAGACAAACATAACATGCTATTCACAGTTTATGTCATTTTGACATTTCAAAGCGGTGGTAAAGGTTTATTTTATAATACAAAATTCATTGTGTTACTGTGAATGTGGATAAATTATCTCATATTGTACCGAAATCATTCGCCAGTGCTTTAAATAGGTATATAAGTATTTATTAAATTGTGTAGTGTCCCGGTAGAAAATGTGCGAACGATTGCATTTAAAAATTATCAAAGCTTGACCTTCCAAGGGTTCATTTAGATTTGAATACAGCAAAAAAACTGATATTAGACATTTTCACAACAATTTATAAATGATAAATATTTGTTTTCAACTGGCAGTTATACATTAAACAAATTTTTTTGTTGGCGATGCGTATTGTTTGGTAAAGAAAGTATGCGTGGAATTCTACTGCCATAAGTGATTTAAATAATTTGACAAATTCAGCGGTGAAACCTATGACCAGTGTGTCGTTGTCATTAGTGTGCACCTATTCATCAGTAGTAATATCGTAAGTATTATCTTCTTATTTCCCGTCAGTTACCTGACAAGTGTGCTCTTTTTCTCTGATCTCCACAGCTTACCTCTTTCCAAAAGTCACCCTTCGCCACTGATACCTGCTAATATATTTGATAGGTACATGCCATTTATGTAACTATACAAGAAGGTGGGTACGTAAGGTGCTTAAAATAGTGAAGGATTAATTTAATAAAGTGGCTTACCTATTGATTTACTTGGCGTCCCCAGACAAACTGATTTTGAAGAAAGTATTATATTATAAATATTTAAAATTGACTATACAATATGAACTAAACTATAAGTAAAGGTATTCGCATGGGGTCCTCCAAAACTGTCAGCGCATCGAACCTCCACAGGCCTAAAACTGCCATCGATCTGTACACGAAGTGCTTCAAATGTAATACCTACATGCAATGGCAATAACTATTATTCGTTATCAAAACTGTTGATGCTTTGCACTAAAACGTAGGGCCCGTGATATGCTCGATAAAGACCGAGTGTAGTGTGGGGCGAGTTGATTTGGAGGGGTCATTGTTTGTGTAGTGCGTAGTTAATTGGTTCAGCAAAATTTCTTGTAAAAAGAAAAAAAATGACTTTCAATCTTGCGACACACGATTGTGGATTTAACGAAACTGACTATGAATGTTCAAAAAAAAATAAACTAAATACTTACTTGATTCTCTACTTACCTATCTAATGTTTATAAGCAAAATAAATTATTTATTTTACCTACACAAACGCATTAATTATAGATATCTGTGTATAGGTAAATAGTTGAATACAAAATATTTATTAAATCGTTTTATACCTTTATCGAAACCCTACGACCAATAAAATCACAATCGAATAAAATAAAGAGGGTCGTTACACTAATGGCAAACAGCTGATAGGACTTATCTCGGTTTGGAACCTAAAGAAATAGAACCCGGACCCGTGCAATCAATTGATTCCACTTAATAAATCGCACGTCATAGATTTGCGAGGAGCCGAGATTGAAACGGTGACCCAGCCAGACAATGGTGGTTGTCTGGCGAAGAAACAGGGTTGGCACATTTAAATTTAGCCTTCGTATTTTCTTATATTGAATTCAAACAAGTACTTTCTCAACTTTGTTCGTTTTTACGATTACTTTTTATTTTTATTCATCTCTGTAAATTACATTGCATTGAGTTATTTATATCGTCATTATTATTTTTATTTGTTTTATTATTCGTAGTGTGATTATAATATTTATGATATGGTTGTAAATTTTATTTTAATTTAATTGTGGATACATTATATTGTGACGCATTTCTTTTGAGAATTTGTTAGATATTATTATACTTAAGGTGATAGGTACATCAGTGAAACGTCAAATAATTTTCAACTGTAGGCGCGACGAAATGTTGGACTCGCTGCCATTCGGAGAGAGAACGTCGAGCTGGAAACACGTCAATTTGTTTCGTGATGGCAACGGGCGTATTAATTCTTAAATCGTGTAAAGATAACTAAAAACGTTACCCATTTACTTTAAAAAGAAAACATGTCATTGAATATATTATTATTGTTACTGATAGAACAATTAACAGAACATTAAATGGACACATGTTGGATTTATATGACAAATTATATTTCGTTTGACATGCGTCATTTGCAGCCGCGACCCGCAATCCGCGCATCGCCTAGCCACGATCCTTTTAGACCGTGCCTCAACTGAGATATAACCTTAATACCTAACAACTTAGGTTTTTTCATGTTCAATAAAATCTACTTACGTAGGTAACTAACGTTGTGATAAAGTATAACACGAATCTTTCACGTAAATAAAGTCGATTAATATTGTGTATTAGAATCACCCTTATTAACATGCTTTTAACAACTTTTTTTTCTTTTAAATTTTCAACTATATAGATACAATATACGGATGAACCTATCGAGTGACGTCCCATCATGCGTTACTTAGAGGCGGCACATTATAAAAGACGGCAGGTATGAAAATACGAATACGATCATTACAAGTTTTGAAAGCGGTGGCGGTTTTCTATGACGCTGGAAAAAATACAAGGAGGCCTCCAAGCTTGCCAATGCCTCAGAATAACACCTCTGTTTAAGGATAGGTTTCGTGGAAATACTCTAATTCTCAGTAGATAGTTTGTAGATATGGATTTGTTTCAAGATTTTTGTTGCATGTGTCTGTTTAATATAGTCAAAAATAAAATCGTAATAAAATATATAGGAATGTACAAAAGGGGAAATTCTTCTTTCAATACAGCTACAACGAAATCACTTTGGAACTGTGTTAGTGTCATTTGAAAGTACCGATAACAACACATAAATGGGTTGCCTACACTGCCGAAAGAATTTGACACCATTTTTATATAAATTGATGCTAAAAATTAAAGGAAACGACATTGTGGCACTTTTCCTATAGACATCACTAAATATATCAACTCTCCTTATGTCAAACACACTCAAGAGTATATAGGTTTTCTTAAGACGTTTTGTCATCCCTGCTTGGTGGCGTCTGGAGACATGCGCAGATAGGTCTCGCGCACGTTGTCCCCTGTCATCGCAGTCGGGCGAGTGAAGTGAAGAGGCGAAGAGTCGGGGGCGGAGGAGCAGGGAGGAAAGTTGGCGATAACGCTTCCATTAAAGCCAGTCGCCCGCTAATGGAGAGGAGAGCCGCCTGATAGCTGCGGGAGACCGCTAAGGACATTCCAAAAGGGGGAGTTCAAAAACTTAACAAAACTGTTAATTAATATGTGTAATACCTAATTATCGCCAGGCCCGTATTATACCTAGTAACATAATACATCAATACTTGATCTACGATGAAAGAGCTGGACATGATCAAATAATTGATTGAGAAGAATTTTCGCAGGGTACTTATACATATTAACTATAGGTATATAAGTAGTAGTTTAACACCCACGGTGTCCGCGCAGCTTAAGCGTAGGACTATCACGCCGTGGGTCCCAGGTTCGAATCCTGTATCTGGCAAGTACACATATTGTTTTTCAATTTGTGTATGTCAGGGTATGGACCTAATAGGTTGAGCAAGTGGCTGACATCCATTTCTCGTAAAAAACAAAATCTGTTAATACAAACCTCTACTCTGTGGAGGCCCATATGATCCTATTAGGATCGGACATGGTCGAAAGAAGAAACAAGAATATAAATAGTATGTGTCATACAGCGATACCTCCATCATTATTTCATATTATGTAAAACGTGAATAAGGCCGTTAAGTAGGCCATGTCTCAAGTGTGGAAGTTACTAACCATTCAAGAGGTATTATCTAGAAGTGCAAGATGCGCTCGCATTCTCATAATGTCCCAAAATTTAAAACAGATGCGTATTTTTACAATTTATTTTAAGTGTAAAAATCTTAGAACTACAATTATTATAGGTATTGTGGTATTTTAACACTCGGTAGGGCCTCTTAACCATTTTTTACGCTACAACATGCTATTTGGCCCAATTACAGTAGTGAAAGAATATTATGGTATCTAGTAGCAGTGAAACAATCATATAAATACCCATGTTTTGAGAAAATATATTGACTTTATGGAAAACGAACCTCGACCTACGTAATTGATACGTACATACATTCATCAATTTTTTTTCACAATTTAATTTATTTGGATTTAAAATGGCTTTGAAAATATTAATTTTACAAAACCCAAAAAAAATTAGATAGGTACTAAAAATTGGCGTAATTTCAATCGTAAGGATCCTAAAACTAATCAGTAACTGAGAAGTAGCCGTACCTATATAGATACCTTAAACCCCCACTGAAAAAAGAAAAATAAACGAGGCTTTGGAGGTACCTACTTCTTAGGTAACTATAATATGAATTTAATTATTCATCTTGACATGCAAGTTATACCTACATATTGTGATGTGAAGGTACTCAGAAATAAATCATATAGTTCTTGTTAAGATACCAACACTATGGAGTATTTTCTTCAATATATTTTCAATCTACTAGTAAGGTGGCCAGAGTTAGATTGATCAAAAAATAGATGTTTATTATTATAATTGAAATAAAAAGTTATATATTGAACCCCCCAAATATTTGTGTATTTGTCTCGACTAAATGCTCACGATGTGTCTAGCTGTGTTTTGTTGTCATTGTTGGAGGTAAAGGTAAGACAGAGCCGCTCCGAATCAAAACCAATCGGAGTCTCAGGTTATGGCGCTAAATACACCCTCTCCCACAAACAACAGCATACGATTACCAACAAAAAATATTTTGAAAATGAACATAGGTATTGTCACCTTTCCGTTTTATATTATTAAATTGTATAGAATTTATAATTTCAAATACTCAACTGTTTTTTGTACAATATCCGTCTTAAACTTAATAAGTCTTACTATGTAGTCATTATTAATTAATGTTTTTATTTCAATGTTTAACATGTTATGCATAAAAATGGTTATATTTCTTAGTAAACAGATGGAATAAGATAACAATTTTATATCTAAAATAAACACAAAATTATCAGAACCAATTTCATCTGTCAAAAAAGTTTTAGATAACAGCTATTCACATACCTGAGTAAATAGTTTTTTAGTTTTTTTTTCAATTGTGAAGATGTGACTATACACGTACCTACCATAAAAGCGTGAAATTCGGTAGTTTTCATAAAAAAAAATATATAACGTAGTTATAGGTAGTGACGCCGAGCGAGAGTAAATGATACGATTGGCTTCATCTAAGAGTAGTCGGAAATAATAACGGTAACAATAATTAAATTTACCCTATCTAATTCTTGCGTAGTAGAAAAATTTGCAATCTGCGCAATTTCAAGATTCAGTTGATTATAACATTTGTATTATTGGTACACTGCAAAAGATAATTACCATGGTTAATTCCTACTCAGTTTGAAAAAACAACATACATTTTTTGTGTCCAACCATAAGATCGTGGCCCATGACTTTAGAGATTACCACTCTACCGACCAGGCCACGGTGGTGAATATAAGTAATTAATTTTCTGTATCTATTGTTAAGCCGTTGTGAAAGACCATAGCAATTATTATTAACAAACAAACCTTGTTGTCTTATAGTACCAGCTAGCTACTTCTTATACATTCAGTTAAGTATACAAATAAAATTTTGGTAAAGTAATTAGGTAAGTACCGTATGAACATTTACTAAAAATGTAAATCAATGACAGATAATATCTAATACATTTCAATGTTGATTTAAATTAATAAAACACATTTTTTTGTCCATATTCCACTTTTTTAACAGTTTCAATTGAAAATGTCCCTTTGAGGCGGACGAAACCGGTCCAAATTTATTAAATAAAAAAGTGGAAAAGTACAAAAAAAAATGCGTTTTATTAATTTAAATCAATAATACAATGCAGTTCCACCATGTATTGACAGTTAACACAATAAAAGAAATTAATATCTTTCAGTTCAAACGTTTTGGTACATTCTATAAGGCATGCCGTGATTTTGAATTTGGAACGTTTTATAGTCATATTAACATTTTACTTAATTTTATGGCTGTCGAATGCGTGGACTATTCGGTCGGTGATTCTTTTCCATTTTTTTATTATTTTATATATATTTTTATTTCTACAAATACGTTTATTGGATTTTTATTGTAGCCTTTGAAAGGGAATATACATTTATGTGTGACACCATTTCTTACAGAATGGATGTTTTCCGTCGTAAATAATATTTTATTAAATACTCAAAAATAACACATTACGGCGACAAAGCGGGCTATATGTTTTTATTAGCCATTAAAATAAAAAATATTGTCTCTGGTATATTTTTCTATCGTTAAATAATACAATTTATGGGCCTCGCCCAAATTTATAATAATAATAAAATTGTAGATGTATAGTTATATAATTATTCATAATTTTATTAAGACATTACTGTAAATCTTTTAAATTATTAATATATATATAAATTTGCAAGATCTAATAAACTAATAATAATAATAACTTCATTTAATAAAAAAAATGTAAATACGGAATAGATACCTATGATTTTTGTATTTGAATACTTCTTATTAAGTAATTATCTATGCACCATAGCAGTGTGTATGTACCTCTATAATCAGGAAACACAAAAATAATGAGATATGCAGTGAGTTTCCTGCCTTCTGGATACTGCTTAAACAATGGTTATAAATATTCTAAAGTGTGGAGAAATATGAGATAAACATAATTATGCATCAATGTTTGATACGTAAATGAAGCGCTCATTCAATAATGGTACCTAATATTTGAGGACATTCCGGAGGCTATAAATATTTCTTGGGCTTTATGGGCCTACCTTCATTAAGCCATAAAACAAATCTCGCTTCAAATTATTGATATATGGTGGGTGACTGGCTTCAGATTTTTATTTATTAACGCGTTCTGTGATGTACCTATTTATTAAACGTTTTAATTGACTTAACATAGTAATTACCTATAGGTAATATAGGTATTATATATTTATCTATTACTCCATCTCTTGAAGTTACAATGAATAAAAATTAGCTTCACCTTGTAATTATTATTACAACATTTTTCTTAGCTCGTATTCTTATTTGTCCGGTGGTTCTTTGTCCGGTACAAATCTTGCAATCGATTTTTAACTAACTTCCCGACTAGCTAGACATTTGAAACTTTTAGAATATATCAGAACACTATGCCAATGCATTTTTTAATACTTTTAGCCATCTTTAAGTAGAATTGAATTCATTTTCAGTTAATTCTGTTTTGTATGAAAAGTTATTTCGACACCATTATTGGTTGCTAGGGGTCTGGGGTCCTAGCAACAAAATTATTAATATATACGTGCGTTACTATGGAAATCAATATGACATGTCAAAATGACTTTTCAGTATTATTTCTATCAAGTACTAATTTTTTTGATCGTTTAAGTTAGTCAAGTCAAGTTTATATGATTCAATAGAAAATTTAAAAACGTTGCATATAAAAAGTTATTTAATAATTTTTGTAATATTAACTCATATTCTGTATAATATACATAATTTACAATCTTTTATATTTGCAATAATAAAAATTAAATAGGTTATTTTATGGTGTAATGAAGTAAGTATATCTATTACTGTTTGGTCAGGGTTTAATTAATTTAAAAAAAAAACTAACCAATACCTATTTGTATTTTGTAGACTTAGTTCAATAAAAACAAATACGTAGGTATGCCTGACAAAGTTTAATGTGCACTTTTTGTATCGGATATTAACAGCCTTCCTCCACCCTTACCCACTGAAGTATATTATGTCCAATATTAAAAATATTGGACGTATTTTTTGACATAATGAGGATATGGGGATGGTCCTTACGAACCCTTAAAGTAGAACCGCCTCTCTACATATATTTATATTAAACAATTCCAATACCTACATATTTTATTAGTTAGTCACTGAAATCATTATACTCATTAAAGCATTGAAAACGTAATAATATTTTTTGAAATGTTATTATAATTTTACTCAGTAGACTTTTCATTGGTAAACGTACAAGATTCCTTTACAAATTGAAAGCACTATACCGTTTGCCAATTTATTTCCAAGTATACAACCATGTTATATCTACTTATTGATTAGGGTTTGTTGTTTAAGTATAATGGATTTCGATTTAGGTGTTCCGAGTTAGTTTGATGTTCGACATAGCGTCGCCCGGCAGGCGGGAGAATTAAATGGAATTGTTTTATCGCATGTCCAAATATTTTCAACCAATTTCAATTTAACTCGTTCAGTACTGAATCATCCACGGAGTCAATTATTTTTTTATACAATTCTAAATCGTTAAGCTAACTAAATCCATACAATATGTCGTATTCATGGCAGTGGCGAAGGGTAGGGGTAGGCTGTTTATATCTTATATTATCTGCCATAAATAGTGCACACTAAACTTTGTCAATCATGCGTATTTGTTTTCATTACAATAGTACTACAATTTACAGATGGTGTTGGGTAGTTTTTAAAAAGTCAATTAAACCCTGCAAAAACCAAGAATTAATACACAATAGTCAAAAAATACTCGTCTATACACAGATATCTAAAACTATTCAATTAAATCATACATAACCTTGGATATTTTATAGATAGAATAATATTTTGTTATCTATTATAGTTTGGTTTAGGCATGGATTAATGAATTTTAAAAAAATGAGCCAACAATAAATCTCAATCAAACGAAAATAAATAAGTATGCATAATAAAGTGTGCACAATTTTCTCGTATCGCCTAAAGTCTACCAAAACTATTATGGTTTGGCTTAGGCAAGGTTTAATTGATTTTCAAAAACTAACCAACACCATCTGTAAATTGTAGACTTAGTTCAATAAAAAAAAAATGACTAACAAAGTTTAATGTGCACTTTTTATGTCATATATGAACAGCCTACCTCCACCCTTCGCCACTGATTCATAGCTATACAACATACCTACTATTATCGCAAGATTCATGCCCACATTACGTCTTTACGGACGGCCGCTCTACTTACCAACTACTCCACCCTAGATCTCATTGCATGAGACCATTGTAATGCTGCACTATTTTCTATAAATATGTACATAAATAACACATGATTACAAGATATTAGGTACAATAACAAAATAAGCCCAAAAAACCCAAGATTTCACTTAGTTATAATATGCACAACTAATTATTAAAATACAGCTATTAGAATTACGCTGCTCTCGTGGTGCAGTGCGTAAGGCGTTGACCTTTGATCCGGAAGTTCTGGGTTCGATTTCCGGAAATGCCACCATATATTTGTATGTAATTTTTTCGAAGCCTGAGTGTTTGTGATTGTTCAAAATTACTAACAACCACCTTGTACGAAAAATCAAGGACATGGTTATTAATAATAATAAAATAAAACTATTAGAATTAGTATAAATGTATACCTACTAGGTAAGTCAAATATCATATAATCATCAAAAAATGGTTTTAAAATGAATATAATGGAGTTCTACCACGTAAACGCCGGTTCAATTAATGAAATACAATCAATCTATATCATAAATATAATGTCTACTACCTGCTGGTACCTGCTGCTCCCTCTGCAAGAAAATGTGGTGTAATATGGGATAAAAGTGGTTTAGGTATAATAATAATTATCATATCCAGCTATTTTAACTTTTTTTTAGATAGTTTACAAATTTAGCTTGCCCACTCCACACGCAAGCAATGACACTGATTTGTTTTAAAAAACCATCATAAAGTACTTATTCAATAGAAATAATGTAGATACTTATTTAAAAATTGGAATACTGTTACATCTCATAATATAGGAAATAAATGAACAACCAATATTATTAAGGGTCATCATTGTCATTTTCAATAGTAGGTACCTACCTAATTATTTTTAGTTAAAATTATTTCAGGATTTGATTTCATTATTTATCAAGGGGGGCTTGAAATCAGTCAGTTCGTCCCTAAACTCAACACTGAATAGTTATAAAAAATATAGATGAAATATAATATAATACATATTATAATATTGTTAGAATTTTATAAGATTATTGGATTAAAGCGTATTTTAAAGGGTTAACATGATAACATAAATAAAACGAAGAAGCGATTACAAATCCCTACAAGAAAAAGGACAACTGGCGCTAGGCGCGCTCCAGCCGACAGAATAAAATCAAATAAATAAAAAAAAATACATTTTCAAAGAATTAAAATAACGTCGTCGGCTACAACAGGGCTTGACCTATTATACGTTCTAATTTCTGGTCAGACCTGTGTTTCAAAATGTCAATTGATTAGAACGTAGTGGGATCATGGTTAAGTGGTTGTTTCAATATTAATTTTGGTTAATGACCCACGTGAAAAGTACATCTCTGTTGTATCTCCGCTGAAAAGTAGAGGAGAAATGGTAATACCTATCGTAAAAACAGTTTTATTATGACAGTCATTTGTATGTTCGATTTAAAGAGTCTAAAACTTGAAGGAAGCGGATATAGAAAACATTACTGGTACTCAATAAAAGTTTAAGGATGACAGATTAGATTAAAGTAAAAAGTAATCTTTGAACATTTTCTTAAAATTCTTCATATTCTTCAGTTAGTCATGGTGTTTGCCAAAAGCTACCAAAATTGCAAGAACTCAACATAGATCCTATGATAAATTTGTTTAAATTGAGCCGATTTCGGAGCTCTATTTATATTCTATAGTCTATACCGTTCAGCGTGCTTATTTTTGGGCGAATTTGTTTAAAGCTTGCACCGAGACACTGGGACAACTGACGTCAGGACAAGTGGGCACTGCACTTTCTAATGAAATAAATAGACATACGTTACGATTCGATACAGAAATAAGAGGTATTGTAATAGGTTTATATCTACTATATACCAAATAGTTTTAATTCATTTTATTCTTAACATGTTTTTGATTGCGGATTGAAAATTATTATGCCTGACGCTTTATATAAAAATAAAATAACTCTCTTCTCGTTGGAACTTAACTATAACAATATGCACAATTAAATCATTGTTTACGTGTGCATATTTAAATTCTCAGCAAGTAATAGGTAAATACATATTTTAAAAGTAGGTATCTACCTATAATTCACGAACGTCTATTTATTTTCGAATTTCTTTCAGTTCATAGCGCCCAGTTGTCCCTGCGCCAAATCGTCCTAGACCTGGGTAAACTGCCACCTTTTTGACTAAAATTGTATGTAAAATTATATACCTATAAACAGACATTAATGCAATAAAAGTCATGAAAAATTACAGACCTATCATCTACTGACAATTAGAGCATTTATACAAAACCTACCCTCGAGCAACGGTAGTTTAGGTACGTGGAAGTCTGAGGCGCTGACAGTTTTGGAGGCCCCTTGTAATTTTTTTAACTAAGATGTCGGTACTTTTTAACGAAGCGACCGAATCGTCTTAAACCGCAACCGCTTTCAAAAATTATATATATGTAGTTAGATAATCTTATTAATTCTTTAATTTTCCGCCCCTAAGGAACGCATGGCTTGCTACACCTACGAGGCGTCACTGTGTAAAATATTAAAGAATATTCAGAATATTATGTGTATCTACAAATTGCCTGATTCGAAGGTTTAACAACAGAATATGTAGCTGTAGAAGTGTAGACGATCCTACCTACCTGGTAGTGGAATTCCTAAGGTGTAGATAGCATTTTACGCGGCATAAATTTAACGGCGGCTCTTAGGCGCTCCTAAACGTTTTTACAACGATAAATAAATAGAAAAAGATAAAAGATCGCTCTAAATTACGATGTCTAATTAAGGAAAAGGTTGACTTTGTGAAAAAAATACTTTTGACACAAATGCCCGAAGAATTCGATCGCCTAATTATCATCGACACCTTCCTACCCTGAGTTGAAACATTCCACTTTTATTTGCTACCTATACCTATGTAAACAAAGTCACTTAAAGATCTATAAGTTTTCTGTTTCGTGTTTCAAATATTAAGGCTATACCTCAGTTGAGGCATGGTCTAAAAAGATCGTGGCTAGGCGATGCGCGGATTGCGGGTGCAAATGACTCATGCCGAACGAAATATAATTTGTCATATAAATCCAACATGCGTCCATTTAATGTTCTGATTATTCTTCTATTAGTAACAATAATATTATATTCATTGACATGTTTTCTTTTTAAAGTAAATGGGTAACGTTTTTAGTCATCTTTACACGATTTAAAATTTAATACCCCCGTCGTCATCACGAAACAAATTGATGTGTTCACACCTCGACGTCATAGTATATGTCATTGTATACTATTAGACAGGTCATCACTATCGTTCTACTGCGCAGGCGCAAATATCGAACAAATCCCAACTGTCGCGTAAAAATTCAGAAGCTTCCGAATTTTTTTCATTCATGCGTGCAATCTTGCAACTTAGGTACATGATAATACATGTTTACACGTGCATTTTCTTGTTATGGCCGCGATAATACATACCTACTGTCAGCACTAAATCCATGCACGTGTAAACGAGGTGCTAGCGGCCAGCTGTCTCGCTAGCCGGCAAACGGCGATTGTTCAATATAGCAACGCAATTCATAGTACAAAGAGGAATTCAGTCAGTTTGAAGAAGCCTTCATCCACCAGTGGATTGATCTAAGTATGTATTGATGATAATTATTATACTTATAAATAATGTATAAGTGTATAAGTAATACCTATCATCAGTTGTTAAATCGTGTCGTTTTTATTCAATATGGCGAGTCGCATGTTCCTTGGATACCACAAAATAGGATCGCGATCAGTGCTTCATATTTTGATGCCAGGTGCAAATAACTCAATAATTCAAGTGGATTTATTTAACAATACAAAAAAAAAACACTGAACGCACGGAATACCTTTAATTTTACTTGTAGTTGCACTCCGCAGAATACCATTTGAGAAACGCTGTAGAGCATCACACTGCCCTTCACCTTAGCGATACGTTGGGGCCCGGAAAACTTGGTGGCCTGGGGCACAGTTCAAGATTTAGGGGGCATGATTCAGATACAAGATCTATACCAATTTATTATAAACAAGTACCTATCTAAATAATCTAATTCAATAATTAAATTAATTAGTATGAAGCTTGTTATAACTAATAAAATACGTTACTGCAAAAAACAACCTTGTCGTCTCGACCGTGAATGAATGACCCCTATTAAAAAAATATCATCAGATCAAAAGGTTAACGTATTGAAATGTCCAATAAAGTGTGAGGATGCGAGGAAAGACATGGATTTGGTGTTGGAGACCAACAATAGAGTCGGCAGGGGGTCTTGTAAATAAATTCTTTCGCAGGTAGCAATTTTATTGGGCCGTGTCGTGTGTTTGTATGAACACACACCTTTTGTCACTGTGTTTTTTATTTGTATTTTTATCAACACAACCTTAAAGGGATTGCATGTTGTGAATCATTGCATAATTGTAATGAAAGAAGAATATTTTTAATTCTTATAGATATATCTACTGAAATTTTTTTGTAGAGAATCGCCAACAATAATAAAATTATTAACTCTGGTTAAAAAAAATGTAGGTACCTAGCTACTACCTATCTATATCAAAAATGTTAGTATCATCTTGCAAGGTTGCAAGTATACTTAGCACAGCCTAACTAGTCACTTCGTGAATACGAATATCCAGGGAACTCAGAAATAGTGGTAACTGAAATACATAACGGGTAAGGCGATAGCAGGTAACCGACTCGAGTAAGGAAGAATCCGTGTTAAACTTACACACTTGTCAAGAATACGTTTTACGTCGAATACTGAACACTGCTCTCGGTTTATGCATTTACGCTCATTTAATGTTGGTGTATTACACACACTATTGCTCGTGCATAATGCGTGCAATTTTCGTAGGACACTCACACATTCAAAAGCCTGCATCAACATGCGGCGTATTGAATAAGGCCTATCGGTATTCTATTTATTATCGGTTCTGTGCGAATGTCATTGTCGTTTTCCCTCCACGGATTTTTTTAATCTACCTAATATTTTATGGACAAATAATAAGTTGTACTTTATTTAAAAGTACATAGGTAGGTATAGTATTTTATTATTTATAAATACTCTCATGATGAGACAGAGATGTAACATTCAGAACAGAACAGAGAATTAATTTAATTTATTTCCATATTTTTTGTTGACTAGGTATTTATTTAGATACCTTCTTTAATTATGTACCTACCTATTTTAGTTATATATTAACAATTAGATTCTAATCATTAGACCGTCGGTATATACCTAAGTACATAATGAATAGCGTCATCTACTATTTTCTTTGGGCACTAATGTACCTATCTTAAAAAATAACTCTTTTGGTAGGTATTAAAAACTGGACATATTGACACTGTTGAAAAGTATCTACCTATCTTTATTATTGCGTTATAGATAGTTATTTCAGGCTTGCTCTATTTATGAATATCTATAATATATAATATACCTATGGTGTAGCCCTTTGAACAAACGTAAACAAGGAATAAAAAATATGTAATATGTATTGAATTATGTATAAGAAGCAGTAACAACATACTATTACACTAGCGGCCATCCATAGACTGAAACTGTATGCTGTTTAGAACCGTTTGCCATACTAAACTTATGATTTCTGTTCATGAAAAAATATTTTCACCAAGTGTACCTATATGGTATAAACGGATACGATCAATTTGCGAAAAAATATTTCCATGAACAGAAATCATAAGTTTAGTATGGCATACGGTTCTAAGCCGCATACGATTTCAATCTATGGATGTCCTTTTAGTTTACTAACACCAGTGTACATACACAATAGGTAACAAGTTCGGTCGGGAAAATAATGGATGATCAGTTTGTATTGTATCTTGTATTTTTGCAGTGCGGCGTTAGTTGTTTTATATTATATTTCTGAGTTAGGATTCCTATACATATAGTAATAGGTATCATGCATTATTTAACTTGTTATCATTTCAATACTAGGTATTATCATATAGATGACGCCGTTTGTCGTGAATACTTACATTGTTTTGCACTGAGTATGACGGTCATGGTATACTAAATGGCTGAGTTCTGAGTCTTACAAAGACTTCTCTATAAATGTAAGAACACACGTAGGTACCTACGTAACTTTCAATACTTAATGAGTTTTGATTATTTACTATGCTGAATTAAATGTCTAATTTATAATAGCCTAACATCACCGCATAAATAAATTAATATCGTCCATCCATCACCTGAAGGGGCTTCCCGGATAAATGAGGATGAGTTATGCCTTTGGAAGAGGTCTAGAGCTGTCGCCCCGAGGGGTGAGTGGTCTCGCATCCCATCCTGCTAAGCACCACGCCTTCTCATTAATATTTGCTCAGCTAAATGGTTTTCGTACCGTCTGCCAGCCGGCGGGCTCAAGTTCAATTCTGAACACAAACAGCTAGACTCAGAAGCTTGGATGATGAACTATTGTATATTTATAAATAAATTGACCATGCCTAGATATCTAACTAGGCAATTAGGGTAAGTTACATTGACTAAGTATAGGTAGGTACCTTTCGAAATAAAATAAAACATAATATAACTATCTTACCTAGTTTTGTTGTGAAACGTTAGGTTAGGTTAGGTTAGGTACTCAAGACCGTTTGAACCGCATAAAATATATTTTATAAAAATACTTATGAGTAGGTACCTACGTGTCAACTATTTAACTTCAAATGTATAATACCTACCTATAAGTATGTCTACTTCTTAGTTACTTGGATTTTTCTTTAATATAGATAATTTTCCAAGATCATAAGTAAAAACTTATTAATATTTATATATATATAAATTTAACCCCACTTTAAAAATATACCTAGGTACATACGTATCAGTGTCGAAGGGTGGAGATAGGCTGTTAAGATCCACCATAAATAGTGCACATTAAACTTTGTTAATCATACGTGTTTGTTTTTATTGTACCAAGACTACAGGCACTATTGCGTAGTACGAGTACATACCTACACCCAACATGAAATACGATACTGTTCCGTAAGAAGGTGTTTACTACAGATCCTTAGAGCTGTATTTACCATAGGGCTAAAAGGGCCATAGCCTGGAGTATCCAAATTGATAGGACCCCAGGGATGGCTGAGTAGCTACGTTTACTATATTTCCTATAAGCATTATTATTGACAATGAATAAATTGTAATAAAAGATGCTACTGGAATAAATGTTTACTGTGCATAATTGAAGCAGTCAGGCATTATGAAAATATGCACAATTATCAATTTTTCACGCATTAGCCAAAAAATTAATGGTTGAAAGATGTGCTTACACATATAGTAAAAAATTACAAGACTAAATATTTAAACATTTTATAAACTGCTGTTTTAATAATTTGCAAGCATAAACTCGACCCTGAGTAAACTCACTTATAGGTATAAACCTAGGGGCGGCATGTTATATGAAAGTATGGTGAAGCCGGCTAGTATGGCGAAAAAGTATGGTGGGGCGGGCTGGTAATCAATTTGTGGTAAAATTTGAATGTTAACATTATATTATATGGGTACATTATAATGACCAAAGTAAATCCTCTGTGATGCCCTGAATTTTTTTTATCGCGTCGCTATTTTTCGTAAGTTATCGGTTATTGTTGGCTTGCTTCATTCAGCTGTATGAGAAAGCCGATTCCTTGACCTTCCTTTAATTTAATAATACCTCTATGGTACAAACGTAACATATTTTTTTGGTAGGTATTCCTAAAATAACTAGGTCCTTACTTTAAAAAAAAGAGTCAATAGGTAACTGCCTGTCAATTTCTTTATGACGCAGAATTTAACTTTACCATTTCATCAGTGATTTTGATGCTTTAGTTTCCTAAGCTGTGCATGTTTTACTTGAACACTTCTAATGCAACCTCCACATGCTGCTCACCTCTTCCCACCTGACGACCTGACACTTCTTTGTTTTAATTAACTCGGCGAAGGTTGATGGATGACTTTTTTTGCCACAACATAGAATGACTAACTGCCGTTTTAATTAAGGGCCAAAGGAATGTTTATTTAATATGTTTTTGGAACGTTTCATTAGGAGAAAGAATGTGCTTTTTTTCTCAACCATGGTAGGTATCCAAACATAGTAATCCAAAACAAAATGTGCATTATGATATATTGGTACATTATACTACGTCTTTATATAGAATATTCAATAGGTAATTGCTACGACAATACATAATTATTGATAGATGATCACAATACTAAATGGTACCTTATCGGTTTATACAATAATTTTTAAGTAATAAGGCTATTTTAATTTTATATTTTTATACTTTTTATTATATTATTATTTATCTACTTATAGAAACTTCACCAGTTGCAGTTTTTTATCATGTTTATACGTAGGCGTTTATAATCAATGTACCTACCTAAAACAGAGTGTTTGTTTTTTTTAAATAAATAAATAATGGTAAGCACCTATATTGCTTGAAACTTTCACGATTATTTGATTTTGGTTTACGGTATTTGGGCTATTTTCAGGTGTGTGTGGCTTCTTTTCCTCCCTCCCAATATTTTGGGCTCGTTGCAGAGACACTTTCTCAAGATATAACGTGTATCTATCTACTGTTAGCCTAGTTGCAAATAGAACATCGTCTCGAAAGGGATATACCTAGTCACAAATCAAAACCAGGCGCAATGTTTCAACTGTATGCATAAACGTGACCATGTCGGGTAGTGCTATCCGAAACGAATGAAAAAAACAACATCTAAACTAAACATGCGCCGTGCAACATTTTGCTACTTACGGCTCATGTCAAATGAAATCTGTTGCATGCGACAAGCAGATATTTTTTTGCGGCAATACATTATACCTAGTTAATGTTTTGTGAATAACAACAAAATCTCACCGACAAATTCGACATGTTACAGTCGAGACGGGTTCGTACCTATGTGCGACCGGGCTTAGGCGCTAATTTGACCACTACCTACTCAAAAAAATGTGTGTTGGAATAATATGTAGAAGAATACTTTTAGGTAGGTAGTTAGATACTAATCGATATCATAGTAGGTATTTATTGAGAAGATATTTTTATTTGGTAGGTAGGTACCTAGGTAAGTAGGTATATAATATAATATTTTGTATCCTTATCAATTAATGATGTACCTAGGTATAATAATTTAGAGAGTAGGTATGTAGACACATACTTTGGTATATTTTAAATAAACTTGTATAACGCAGGCATCAGTAGGTACCTACTTACACTTACTAGACGTCCTGCCGTCGGAACTATTCAATTAAATTATGACTTAGGTATCTATACCTATTTACCTTTGACAATTGATAAATTTAATATCAACAAGAATAAATTTGGACTCAAAACGTACATATGAATTTATATCTAGGTATAACTATACCCTTAGTTATTATTAAACAAAACATAATATTTAACTATACCTATACCTACTTAGGTACCTAATGAACATTTTAAATTAAAAACTTTTAATCAATTAGGTTCGTATCTTTTTACCTAAGAATGGTTTATCCATGGCCCCCACAAGGGGGGGGGGGCTGACAGGGCTCTAGCATAGGGGCCCGGGCTCAGGAGGGGCCCGGCGAGGCAACTCGACCATATAAGTGAGATAAACACACATCACAAATTTGCTTTTAAGTCGCAAAAAAGTCGCCTGGCTATTTTTCTTCAATAATGTTGTTATCTAAAATTATGTCGTTATACGACACAATTTTTAATTGTGTATCGACTCGACAACTCCATAATACAAATGGATACCTATATTAAAATATACAAAAAAAAACGCTAAATATACCGTTACACCATTTGGAAAACGCTACTGTAGAGCGTCACACTGCCTTTATTCTTAGCGATAGGTAGAGGGGCCGTCAAATATCCTAGCCTGGGGGGCCGCTTCAGGATGTGGGGGCCATGGGTTTATCATTTGGTAGATAGGTAGGTACATTAAAGGTATTTAACTGACATGTAAACCATAAAATAAAATACAAAATATTATTTGGTAAATCTATCTATACCTAAATGGAGTCAACTGTACATTTTATTCTCGGTTGATATTTTGACGTATTCTTGACACAAAATATCCTAAGTACCTATTTCTTTATGTCAGTCACTGTAACTGTAACACTAACTTTGAGCTAACGACACCGACCCTGATCAATATTTATTAGGTAATATGACGTGAATTACGTACCTACGTGGGTACCTACTGTGAATAGGTATATATCTAAATATTTTTCTTACTTTTTAATTAATAATGTTAAATTCTTGTGGCAGTGCAGGAGTCTCATTTAGGTTAGGTTAGGTGACTTTCAAATGACACTAACACCGTTGCAAAGTGATTTCGTCGTGGCCGCAATGCCAGAATAATCTCTCCTTTTTCTACCTAATTTCATTGATAAAAAAAAATATGCAGTCATATGTAGGTATCTAAAGTTAGCTAATAGGTAGGTAGGTAATTAGTATTAACTATTACCTTCAATAAATTATGTTCTTCTATTATTTATTTTCATATTCATTCATCATTATCATATTGTGTACTTAAAGTTGAAAATGCCATTTGTAATTGTTCTCCGAAGTCCTAATGATTATATATATAATTAAATGACATTGCCAACGAAATTATGTACAATTATAATACCGGAAATAGTCCGGTATTATAATTGTCTTTAATTGTGTAGTACTCTATAAATTTATAACTAATCTGTTAAATAAGGATAATGATATCGTTAAGGCTAATTCATAAATTCCAAAACATTGTAGGTACATTCCTAAACCCTACTAAATAAATAATAATACACGATGTTTTCATTGAATTGTAACTATCAGTATAAGTAAATAATATATAGGTACCCATGTTCTAATGTACGCATTTTTAATCCATATTTTATTATAACAATAAGTCATAAAAATATGCATATTTACCATAATACTTCATGCACACCCTGTGTCAATACTACCAAAGAACAACTGCAAATCGTTTTTAGCGTAGGTACAACAATGTCCCTGTAAAGTGCGTGGACTATACCTACCGACAATCTTTCAAGCAAGTGTTTTTTTTATGTTTAAAGTATTTTTATAAAATTCATAAATAAAACTAGATGTTTAAATAAGTACGTATATAATATAAACTGCATTAGTAGATTACCTACACGAATTAGACAGGTAGGTACATATATTATCTATCTAATAGGCCTTTTACCTTATATCGTTAGATATTTTCGGTTACCACCATTTTTATCACATTTGCCAATAGAATTATTAAAACAGTATTAGGTATAAATAGTACCGACATATTACAATCTTAACTGACATAATTTCGTATTATCAAATCCTATCTAAGTATCTACCTATATTTTTTTTTTATTGAAAGTAGGTATGGTTAAAAATAAAAGGAATCTGTAGCTAAGTATAGTTATAAATAATAATACTGACATATTAACAATTAAGATGGTTAAATCGAATGATGTTAGATTTTTTATGATAGTGCAGGTGACTTATTTACGTGTTGGTATCGTTACTTTCAAATAACACTACACGGTTCAAAAGGAAATTTGTCGTGGCCGCAATGCCAGAAGAATATGTCCTTCCTCTAGTAATATATTTCTTATCAAAATTAAATAAACATGTTGCTAGGTAACGAATAGTTATATTATAAATTATGTTTTTAGACACCTACAAAACCTATCAGTATTATTATTATAACACACTTAATTATTTTAAAAAAAAAATTAAGGTAAAGTTCCTACCTTGGATAAACACTGTAGACAACGTTTACAACACCTACTCACATTTGCATAGCAATAGTTCAATATATTTTTTTAATTTATGAAAACACAATTAAATCAAAAGTTCAAACAAACAAATTCTAACAAAGTTTTTTTTATAACTGCACAAGTAAAAAACTGAGTGATTATTTTCAAACCGACGGGCCTGTTCGTAAACGCACTTTTAATGGTTGTCAATTATTTCAATGTTTTTATTTTTATTGCCCGGCAAAAAAAAACAATAGGAAAACAGAAGTATATGTAGTGACGCGGCGGAGGCACAACTGGTTCTGGAGTCGCATCTCTTTTCAAAGAGCATTATTCATGTTGCTGGAACCGAGGTGGAAAACCGGCGGCCAATCGGAGAGTCGCATTGCGGAACCGCCCAGCGAATGGGCGTCCACGTTTTCCCGCCTCCCTCCACGGCTTTTCGAATGAATGGAACGAAAATGTCCTCCCAATCTTTGTTGAGCGTTTTCAAAGGGAGATTGATTTATTTAAACAGGGGTTGGAAAGTTGTCATAAGGAGTGCGCCGAATGAGTAAAGGACTACTCAGTACAATGATTGTAAGTAGGTACTATAATAGTGATAGAAAGGAGGAAACTTTTGGTTTTGAGAATATAAATTTAAAAAAAAAAAAATATACCTAAAAATGAACATTTAAAACCAGTGATTTTTAAATGCTGTATGTCACGGTCCTTTTGGAGTGGGTATAGGTACAAATTCTTTGACTATGCCTTAACAAATAATGTACTTACCTATTAGTATGTAGTGATCAATAAATTTTCCCTTGAGAATTAGATCCAACATCTTTCAGACTTTTTTTATCTTTTCCAAACCGTCTGAATTTTCCCTATCAGAAGCAAAATGTTTTATTCTCTGCAGTTATATCAGTCGATACACGGTATTTTTAAGGTACCTACCTACTTATATATTACTTTTACATTTTACTGAAGACTTGGGTAGATTAAAATGTTTTACATACTTAATTAGTTTAAAAAAATTACATTCCACATTATATCATACTTAGTATTAGGTATTTGATAATTTGATCATATGTGTCGCTACATTTCAAAATCAGCCATGTCCACATTTAGGCATTTTTGACTTTTTTGTGAATTGCTGAAGAACTACTGCTTGCTAACATTTCTGCATTATCAACATGTGGAATTTATTAATTTTAAATATTCTATACTCGAAATAATATAACCTTTCACCCTTGTGACTGTGTATTTGAGAAAATAAAAAGCTGTTTTTCTCCTATTCATCTATAATGGACTTGGCTGATTTTGAAATCTAGCGACACATATTATATTATATTTTTCCACGGTGTAGGTAGATGTTGTATTAATAGATTTTTGTTTGTACGAGAAATGGATGTTAGCCACTTGCTCAACCTATCCATTAGGACTAGTTCCATATTCTGAATCTAAACAACGTCAATGACCCAATCGTATCCAAAAATATATTTTTTTAAATACATGTTTTGAAATTCGAAGATAACCTTAGCCTTAGAATACTTATTATATTTACTAAAATAAAACCTAATTACTAAAAATTAAACCGTTAAAAAATATTTACGTCTGTTGAACACTCATTGTATCACCTGTTATTATACCTACATACATTTTGTTTATTACCTAATGTTTATATTTATCATACTTATTATAAATGTTTTTAGAATTTGTTGGGAGTAAGTACCTACTTTTAAAATTGTCAGATACAGTTGTTGCGTATGAGCTTATGTACCTACATATCTGTAGGTATACTTTTCCAGAAGATTAAAAAAAATATAACTTGCAATCCTCTTTAAACGTGGATAGGTAGGTACCGAATATTTTATTTTTTATAAAAATCTATGTTTAAATAAAAAATACACTACTTAGATAACTATGTATTATTCAAAACTATCATTATATTCGACAAAATTTATCAAACAACATATTTTCAATATTAAACCTACCTACTTATAAGTATATACCTAGTTAAATCAGGCTACGTAACTAAGTTAGACCTGCTTAGGTAAGGTTTCGGTTAGAATAGGTAATGTAACTATAGGTATCTATATACAGTGGTACCATAAACATGGAAAAATCGGCTTGCAGTGTAATGGTATTGTTTAATAGCATTGAAACAGGCATTGTAGTAAAAATATTCACGAATCGCCAATAGTGCCACTGTATACTAATTTACCTATTACCTATACACGTGACATGTTTTTTTTCTAAATAGGTAAAGTAAGGCTAAAGTAATGGAAACTATTTCTAATTAGGTACTTACGACTTTCGCCCGTAAATACTTGTTAAATCAAAAAATATGACATTAGAAAAATACGTCAGTGGAAGTTGATAGAAATTGGCTCCGCGCGGAATCTGCCGTATCTGAAAGGAGCTTAAAGCTTTAATATTTTTAAGTCTTTCCAGTTTTATATATTTTTAATATTCATATTTCTGATTCAAATTTGGCCTGTAATAAAAGCTCGCAATAACCGTGAAAATCTCATACTAGCGCACAAGGCGGGGGTGAATCTGATGAATAGTTCGACATATTATTATTTTTAGTGAGAAATGAGAATTGGTTCTCTAACTAAACTAATATTCGTAGCCACTGCGTTTGTTATTTTCCCGTAGAATAAAAATAAAAAATAGACAGGATTGCACCAATAGTGGTCACCATAACAACCACCCAACCAAAATTCCCCACTCTTCCCAAATAAATATAGATATAAAATATTGTATCAGAATATGTAGTCAACTATCTCATCATTTTTATATGGGTACATAATTATGTAGGAACATAGATACCTAATAAAATATAACTACCTAACATTCTAAATCAATTCAATTTTTTTATTGTAACGACAAGCAATTTGAAATCTATATACATAGGTATGCATCGATTATGGGTCGCTAGATTTTGTTTACTGTTCAAACTGTACCTACCAGTGGTGAAGGGTGGAGGTAGGCTGTTAATATCCGCCATACAAAGTGCACATTAAACTTTTTCAGACATATGTATTTGTTTTCATTTAAATAATACTATAATTTACAGATGGTGTAGATTAGTTTTTAAAATTAAATTAAAACCCACGAAACCAAGCCATAATTTAATAGATAATAATAATATTATATAGTCAAAAAATACTCGTCTTGGGCACCTACTATAAAATATCTAAAATTAAATCATTCATAACTTTGGATATTTTATAGATAGAATAATATTTTTTATCTATTATAGTTTGGTTTAGGTAGGGCTTAATGAATTAAAAAAAATGAACAAACAATATGTGTGTAATATGTATTCTAAATCCAACGAAAATAAATAAGTATGAATGAAAAAGTGTTTACAGTTTTGTCGTACCTATCTATCGCCCAAAGTATAGGTACCAAAACTATTATGGTTTGATTTAGGCAGGGCTTAATTGTTTTTTTAAAAACTAACCAACACCATCTATAAATTATAGTCTTAGTTCAATAAAAACAAATATGTAGGTATCACTAACAAAGTTGAATGAGCACTATTAATGGCGGATCTTAACAGCCTACCTCCACCCTTCGCTACTGGTACCTACCTATATATAAATGTTATAGTTGTATGAACTGCTGTAGATATGTTTTTCATTGCAAATTGTATTGTCTGTCCCCTGGGTTTCAAAATATTTTGTACCCTGGGGACCCTCTGCTTTGAAGACATGGTTGAGATTGGTCGTCGTTTGTCTGGTAAAACACCTGAGTGCCGTTCAATTGAATACCTGACACATCGAATAAGCATAGACATCGATAGAAATAAAAAAGGCGCTTTTCTATAATATTCTTGAGGTATCCAGAAGACTGCAGTGGATATTTTATAGGTATACCTACCTAGGATATCAAAAGTTTTATAAATATTATTATAATTGGGTATTTTTGATAGATAGAAGAATATTGTCCATCTATTATGTTTTGGTTAGGCTGGGCTTAATGAATTTAAAAAAAAACTAACCACACTATCTGCAATATTTATTCTTAATTCAACGAATACAGATAAGAACCTATCTATGACTGAAAAAGTATGCACAGTTTTTATCAAATAGCATACCAAAATTATAATTACTGTTTATTTAGACAGGGTTTAATTGATTTTTAAAAACTAACCAATACTATTTGCAATTTGTTATCACCTATTAATTCAATGACAACAAATAAGTATGACTTACAAATTTTAGTGTGCACTATTAATTATTTATGTCGAATCTTAACAGCGTACTTACACCCTCCGTCACTGTCTATAGAATAAGAAATACTCAAAATTTATGTTTGAACCTAGCTTACTCAAAAAAATTACAAGATAAAAAGAACTTTTTATATACCACGTTTTTAAATTTTCTGTTGAATCATATAAACTTGACAATTCTATTTATTAATAAATACCTTTTTTGTACTTGATAGAAATATTGAATAAATTATAGAATACTGAAATGTCATTTTGACATTTCATATTGATTTCCATAGTAACGCACGTATATATTAATAATTTAGTTGCTAGGACCCCCTAAGCAACCAATAATAGTGTTTTACTTTTTACGATTTTTTTCCGAAATAACTTTCAATACAAAACAGAATTAACTGAAAATGAATTCAATTCTGTTTAAATATGGCTAAAAGTTTTAAAAGAATGCATTGTCATCGTGTTTTAATATACCTATTCTAAAAGTTTCAAATGTCTAGCTAGTCGGGAAGTTAGTTAAACAAGATTTGTATTGGACAAACAAGAAAAGATTTGTACTGTAAAAACAAGAATACGAGCTAATAAAAACGTGGTAATAACCAAAATGGACTTGGCTGTGAACCACTCATATAATATCGTTACTGTTCTGGCAGAAGACACTAATTCGAAAAAATGACATATTGAGTTAGTTATACCGAAATGTTCCTTATTTCAAACTTTACCGTCTGGAAACCTTCTTAATAAATAAACAGTCTTTATTTTAAAGTCATCCTTTTTACGATTACTTAATAAACTCACATGACAGACCATTTCAAACATTTTAACAACTTCAAAATCAAATTACTCAAAACTAGTATTCTCCAGTTAGTGTGTTCTGCCAGAACAGAGACGATATTATGTATATATATTACGCCGAATGTGCGAAATTGACTATTACATGAAATGGGAAAATTTTTGCCTAAATCATGAAAAATGCAAGCCCGTTGCCTTATTCATGAATTAGACAAAATATCTGCCGAGTGCGTGAATTCGGCAGTAATTTTTCTGCCTAGTTCATGCATTGGACAAATTAGATTAGTGGCGCTATGGTGGTGTTTTTTGCAACTAAACTAAATGTATCAGTCGCGCAATGGTCGATTGTATGTTTGTGATAGTTTGTTGACATTTGTTAGCTAACCTCAAAATGGACATTCAGTTTAATTCAGAATAACAAAATCTAACCTAATAATAATAATATTATATTATGTCCAATTATAACTAATAAAACCATCCGTATTAGATTTACTTTTTCTACTGTCATGTTGACAGTAAAGTTTAAGAATTCCATAACCTGGCGAATTCACGTACTCGGTAGATAATTTACCTAATTCATGAATAAGGCAACGGGCTTGACTATTACATGAATTAGCCAAAATTTTGCCCATTTCATGTAATAGTCAATTTCGCACATTCGGCGTAACATTATACATATGTAGAATCTATAATTTTAATAAACTTTACACAAAACATTCTTCAATAGGTAGTATGGATGACCACTTCCTCCATTTAAAATTTAAAGAGTGAAGCGGATACGATGAAAGTTTTTTTTAAACTAAATTATAATTACACGGAAGTACACGGCTACCATAATACAAAATCTAAGTCTACCAGTAGGCAGGTAACCAGACAATAATATTAATGATTTTATCTAATTGCTTATTCCTATTAGTTTTAAAAATTGTAGAGTAATGTAATGAGATATGGATAGGTAGACGGTCACAATAAAAAAAACAAAAGAAGGTGCATCGTCATTGCGATCGAATTTTGACTTGTCAGATTGCAAATAATATCAGGTAGGCGGGCAACTTTTTTCGGCTTCCAAAATTAAAAATACATCAGGTGTCTTTAATGATCTGTAGAAAAAATAAAAACATATTTTTTTGGGGCAACTGTGGTAGGTGGGTACAGTGATTGTCTACTTAACAACATACCACCTAGGATGAGTTAATAAATACCTAATTAAATTCAGCGGACATATTCTTTAACGCAAAACACACAATCGATTCTTAAAAATAAATAAAAGGGGGCCTCGAAACAGTTCAAAACCAGTCGTAAATATATTTAATTGTACTTAATCTTACCACCAATTAGTTATAAAATATTACTCATCTCGTAGCAAAATTCCTGCAACATCTAAAGTGTTTATAACATAAACATTTAAACAAATACGTACCTACTTGAATCTGCACAACAAAATAAACCACTAATATAATAGTATTATAATATGTCATCAATGTCAACTTTAATAATTATTATTTTTATTTTCATGTGATTTTAGAAAAGAGATACTTCCATTGGATACCAATATTATCGAACATTCGATTCCCTAAGCCTGTCACTGATTTTTTTTCTAAGCAGTAGGTATATCTATAAAATATGATCTTTGCTACTTTTCAAAACGTATTTATTTTACTTATCCATGCTTTGTATTACCCTGTCCATTCGGGTACCTACAATGTTTCTGGTGACCTGGATTTTATAAAATTTTTAAAGATCCAAAGACTCTGGAGTAGAAAAGTATCTCCAGACATCATGCGCGCCCGCAAAAAAGGGGTTTCTGGTCCAGAGAATGCGATTAATGTTTTTTAGGTTTAGTCCAGAGATTACACCCGGACCGGAAAACCTGGTGAGACTGGTGGTTTTGGGTAGCCTCTAGGGAAGGCGAAGCAGAGGAATAGCGTCGGCTCACTGGAGCGACTAAGTGAAGGAGCTAAATGTTGTCAGCATTCAATCTACCCTGAAAGAAGCAGGTAATCGAAAGGGATGAAAGTTTTAGTCGCTCAAAAGACTGGTTACGATTCGCAGCCATGAGGGAACGACCAAAAATAGAGATACTATAGTTCATTTAGAAAATAAAGTAACCACTCCTTATTATATTGAACCACACGTGAAATATGTACCTACCCATTTACCTAAGTACAAACGGTTTTTTTAAAAAATCTTCTGCCTTATTTTTGCTTTCAACGCCTCTTTATTTATCTTCAATGATCCCAATTGATTACCGACTACTATAATACCACCCCTCTGACGTCCCGTGAGGGTAGATTGATTGAGCGTCGCTTGGGGGCGGCAGTTACTCGAAGGGCGGAAAATTGAGGAGAATCATTTGGAATATATAGAAATAGCTACACAAACTTAGTAATAATGAAAATATCTTTCCATTTAAAAAATCAGCTCACTGGTTTTATCGGGTTCGCGATATATAGTTTACTTCCGTTGCCCTTTGACGTCCTTGGTGACGGATGATAAAAATACTGTATAAAAATGCGGCACCATTTTGGCGCTGGCTAGGGGCGGCATTTTATCTAGGGACGTCACTGCCCCTCTGGATCACTCGAGCGCCCCGTATCACCCACTTTGTGAAACACTGATATAGACAATAGTCGCTTCATCGATGAGAAAAAAATATAGGAATATGTAGTAAGTATCTTGATTATGTATTTAAAGAGTTATAGTTTTTGCTGGAACTTATCTAAATGTATATCTCCACAGATAATTTTTGATCGCTGAAGTGGAGCAAATTTCTATGTTTAATTAGTTCGTAGTTATTACTTACGCTCATTA
This sequence comes from Rhyacophila brunnea, assembly GCF_057557595.1. NCBI lineage: Eukaryota > Metazoa > Arthropoda > Insecta > Trichoptera > Rhyacophilidae > Rhyacophila > Rhyacophila brunnea. The sequence continues at coordinate 408,794 of NW_028232772.1, read as the reverse complement.
TAAAACGGAAGGTCTGTCCGAATTACTTCTTATAATAATAATTGACTTTCGATATTGTTTTGATATGACAAATAATATAATAAAACCGGTATGGCTTTGTGTTTAACTGGCCCAAATCAGATTGGTAGGTAGGCGAGTTTTTGTAGCAAACTTGGCCAATTGTTCCCAGTCGTTTGGAATCGTGATTAATGACTTTCGAATACATAAACAATAATTAATCAAAAGTTAATGATACGTATAACCAATTACCAACTACGTATCTACTTAGTTACCTATTAATTCTTAGTGAGATAGATAATATACCTATAGTATGTACTACCTCTATTAAGTATCTAGTTATTCTTAGATATATATCTACTTAGGTTATATTTATATTAAGGTTGGCAGTTGTGAATATGTAAATACGATTATAGCAAACGAAGAAAATATAATATTGTATATTTACCTACACGTAGAAATTTTCTAGCTAATCTATACAGGTATCTAATTAGTAATTCATAGTATACCGTATATAACATATATTCAGTCAGCGGTGATTTTATTTGATGCAGATGACGCTATCAATTCGTTAGAATATATAAAAGAGGGCTTTGAAACAATTATAAATCATATTAATACTATCGACGTACTTGATGGAATTTGAATTTAAATTCTAAGGGATTTAAGTTGTGCACTATTCTATTTGAGTTGTTTTTGCGACCCGGGTTTCGCCTTTCGGTATCTTCAGGCACTATGTACACTCACCAAATGGTAAATACACACTGACAACGAATACAATTAACTCTAACGTATATAACAACTCAATACAATAAAGTATCTAAGTAAAAACTTTATCACATACCTATTAAGTCAAGGATCACAATAAAAAAACTTACCTATAACAAACAAATTATGAATAGTTGAAGTGTTTGTATAAAATCCCTAAATTTATCACTAATATACTTACTCGATAAGTGTATATAAATCGTCAAACCTAATAATAGATCATTAATCGGTACTGTTCGGTTAAAGCGGATACAGCGGAAAACGCATTTTGAAAATAGCCGATAAACTGGATTATTTGTTAGGTTAACCTAACCAAACCTAACCTAATCTAACCTAACCCAACCTAACCTAACCTAAACTAACCCAAACTAACAAATAATCCAGTTTATCGGCTATTTTCAAAATGCGTTTTCCGCTGTATCCGCTTTAACCGAACAGTACCCATTAATCATTAGCAATTATAAACAATAAAAATAAAAATACTATGTACACTCAAGAGGACTGGGAACAATGGTAACGTATTGGTAGTTAATGGACAAAACTTAAATCCATTAGAATTATAAATCAGTCATACAACTATTCGAAAATCTTATCCTTATTGAGTATATAAAATCCCTGCAATTAACATCACAAGAGCCTATAACAAAATCACTCGAATAAATACTAACTTGTACCTACAGTGTACACAAATAAAAATAAACCATTAATAATTATTATGTGTAAACGGCCTAACACAAAATTTAAAAAATTATTTAATTTTGTTTTAATTCTGTATAAAAACTTCTGAAAGTATTTTATTTCTCCAGTGTAGGTAAGACAAAATGCTATTTTTTCACTAATTTTACTAAAGTTTACATACAGAATCCATCAAACAACACTGAAAAATAGACTGAACCATAAATTTAATATAAATTAGAGCAAGTTGTTTCACAAGTTTGTTTCATGCTTATCAAAAAATGTCATTTAATTTTGAGCAATACACTTTTATGTGATTGTATTAAACAACAGTTTAATTGTATCTATTTATAATATGTAGGGGAGTAGAAAATTTGGGTGACAGCCACTTTTGAGTTGCCTCTGAACTTAAATAATTGTCCGCTACTGGTAGAGTATCTATACGCACCATAACTTTGCACTCTGACTCTAGGATGAAAATAATGTACTTAATATATTCTTAAAATATATTTTTACATAGGTATATTATTATTAATTTATTTAGTTAAGTATTACTACATAATATATAAATACATGTGAATATCATTTGATCTAATTTTATGCGAGGTAATCAGGCAAAGAGGCGTAACAGTGTAGTAAAAAGTGCAAAAAATTGCATAGTTATAAAACGTATAGATACTCTAGTTGGTAGAGATGGCTATGATAATCTTAAATAATTAATAAAAATCGATAAAGCTGTAAGGCAACACTAATTGTTGTAAAATAACTATTATAAGAATGAGGTGATTAGGTACCAAAATATCTATATTGTACATTTATATAAAATAATTTTTTCTTCTGTCAATGAATTAATTTTTAAAAATGTCTTATAATATTAATAAAACAAGATAGTTTAATGTGTGATGCAACTTATTTAAAAGTATCAGGGTGACATGATTGGTAGTGGATGTTATAATACGTACACACTATAAACTTGTAAAGGTGGTCGCTCATTGCACTACTAATTTCATCGGCCATACATCAGGTGACATCGCATCAACTAGGCAACGTCTCACAAAAAAAAACGTAATTAAGCCACAATAATTAAAAAGATATTAAAATTTCACAGAATTAATTTCTCGAAATGATTTTCTATTGTGTCTTTTGTTATGGGTTGGTGGTTGGTAGGTACCTACCTACTTACTGCTTGCCTACCTGTAATTATATAAAAGCCATGATGATTATGGGGTCAGATATGGGCAACCGGAATCTCTGTTAAATGATAGTATCGAGTTTGATGTTTTTTGTTGTTTACTTTCACAAACTGCTTTTAATGTCGTGAATGCTAACTGCGTAACTAAACTGTTTTCATACTGAGGTTTACAATGCTTAACTTAATTGTTTTAAAAATGTGTTTACGAATTACCTGGGTTTGAGCAAAAAAAGAAACAGCAAACATTTTTTATTTGAAAAATATTTTTTAATTAACTAAAATGTTAGATATTTCCAGCGGCGACTTTTTGAGGCAAATGAAGCAATCAATTTGGTCACAAGATTTAAAATGGGGCATTAAAAAAGTTCAAACAATTATTTAATTGTACCAAAATAATAAATAATGACAAGATAAAAATAACTTTTTATATACCACGTTTTTAAATTTTCTGTTGAATCATATAAAATTGACAATTCTAATATCGTATCAATATCGTAATAATAATTTAGGATAAATAAGGCAATTGTCAACAAATCATTTTTTTGCTATTTTTCAACAAACAAATATAGAATATTGAAATGTCATTTTGATTTCCATGGCAACGCACGCATATATTAATTATTTAATTGCTAGGCCCATCCCCTTAGCAACCAATAATAGTGGATTGGATTACGGATTTCTTCCGAAATAACTTTTCATAGAATTCATTTTCAGTTAATTCTGTCTTGTATTTAATTTAATACGTATTCTCCCAATCTCGCTCTCTCCTACATATTTACTTAAGATGCTTACTCTAATGCGTTACAGACAGACGTATAAACAGATAAATCAAGACAAATACATACATACCAACACACTTTACGTAACAATCGTTCTGATTGATTCAGTGAACAAAGATACCTTTTATTATAGAAACAGTAAAATGTCTATTTTATCAACCTCACATAAAGTTAGGTTGAGAATATTTTATTTCGTTGTAATTTATTTATTTAAAATTAAATATTAAAAATATTTACTCATAGATTGGTTTACGTTTTTTTTTCTTAAAACGTATTTTTTTACATTTATGAATGTATAGTAGGTATTTCTGATATTAGTATCTACCAGTAGCGAAGGGTATAGGTAGGCTAAGATCCGACATAAATAGTGCACATTAAACTTTGTCAGTCAAACGTATTTATTTTCATTTAACTAAGACCACAAGGTATAGATAGTGTTTGTTAGTTTTTTAAAATGCAATTAAAGTCTGCCGAATCAAAGCCATATTCGATAATAGTAAAAAAATATTCATTTATCTATAAACTATCTAAAACTAAGCCATTAAACCAAACATCATTTTAGATATTTTATAGATAGAATAATAGTTTTATCGATTACAGTTTGGTATAGGCAGGGCTTAATTAATTAAAAAAAAAACTAGCCAACACCTAGAAAACAAGCATATATGACTGAAAAAGTGTGCAATATTTTTGTCGGATCGCTCATAGCATACCTAAACTATTGTGGTTTGGTTGGGCAGGGTTTAATTGAATTTTAAAAACTAATCAGCACCATCTATCTGAAAATTATGTTCTTAGATTAATGAAAGCAAATAAGTATGGCTGACAAATTTTAGTTTATTTATGTCGAATCTTACTAGCTTACTTCTACCCTTCGCTACTGGTATCTACAAGGGAAGTCTAAACTTTTCCATTCAATTTCATATAAACATATTTTTCAATAGCTTAATAGTTAATACCCTCCTAAAAACGTTACTATTTTACTTAGGCAATATTAATACCACAAAACGCAATTAGTCTCAATATAATATGCTTTTTAATATTAAAAAAAAACATATTAAATAGTTCATTTCGAATTTGGCTGATACCATTAGCGTAGAAATTAAATATTGCACGACATTTCCTCAATGCGTAACTAACTTTCTTCTCGAAAACTATAAACAGTAGCGGTTCAGGAGATATTCACGCCCTTTTAACTAGAATATAGCATAAATTCTATATTATTAAAACTCAACAAGTGATTTATTGGCAGATTACTATGTGAGAAACTATGATTCTATTTAATTTTCGGTAAAATACACATTAGGTAAGTGTAATAGCGTTTTTATTGGCAAAGAATGAACTTTGTCAAAATATTATATTTAATTACTAAACTTATCGATTTATATCATGGAAAATATAGATTCTAAAATTACGAGTCTCTAAATCACCAATATGAAACATTTTAACAAAATAATATTTTGAAAAGATACTTTATTCAGGGATACCTTATGTAAGGGTTTACGTAGGGTGTTGATTTATACTTTTCACTTATTAAAAACACTGATTCAGGGACATTAAGTATATTTCGCTTGAAAAGTAACAATTAATTACTAACAACGTTTGTAAACGCACGCTTTGGCGTGAGAAAGTTGCAAATTGTATTTTAAAGGCGACGTTCAAGGCTCAAGGGTAGATTACCGACTGACCGTACTACCTACTCTCGACCATTCATCCGCCCAGAAACAGATAACGGTAACTTTCTTTTTCTTTGTTTCGCTGTGCATCCTGGTCTTGCTTGATCGCTGGCATCCTTGACTCATTTACAATTACAATAATATCATTATATTCCCAACTCTGTCGATTGGAGGATTTTTGATGGGGGATTTAGGCATTATGATATTTGGTATCACTACCTACATACCAAAATATGTACATATATACTTACTATCCATTTTAAAATGACGTCGTCATAATAATATGTATTCTTCTATGGTAGGTAGGTAGATAGATGTATTCATATTTTTATGCGATCATGAAATGCTAATTTCTAAAATGAGAAAAGACAGTGCATCATAATGACAGATAGTTACAACTTTCCTACACATTATACCGACAGCCAGATAGGCCCTTGATTCAAGTGCGTAACCCTTTTATTTTAATTGTCTCTACTTTATCTAACGCCCACGATGGCCGTGCGGCTTATAATGTCGTGAGGTTTGGCAAATTCACATACTTATTGTTTTTCAATTTGTGTTTGTAGTCAGAGTATGGATCTCATAAGTTGATCAAGTAGCTAATACCTATTTCTCGTAAAAACAAAAATCTGTCGATACAAGCCTCTACTTTATGGAGGCCCATTATGATCTTAATAGGATCAGACATGGTCTAGTGATTTGTTTTTAAAATTTGAACTTTTACTAAATAATTAGATGCAGTTTTAATCATTTATTAAATGCTTATTCCATAAACCGGTCCTGTCAAAAAGCACCTGCAAAATAATTTACATAATTGTCATTGCTCAAAATGAAGTAGCAAAATATATTCAATTGGAGTTTGCCTCTTTTGTAAGGTGATTTGTGACAATGGAGAACGGTAAATCGTGACAGTTGCGAGGCTCGAAGCTTCCCAGATAAGTATCAATTTAAAATATCCAAGAAACTGTGACAGTAGATACCTAACCTACCTAGATCTATTTTTGATATTAATAGAAATTTTACTGACTCGAATTAAATAATCATTAACTACAATCCAGCCTACATACACTGATTACATTTTTTAAATTTCTATTATACCTACTCGTACCTACTGAGATGTTAGCAGATAAGCACTTATGTATATTAATATCTTTTACTTTTCCATAGGCTGTTCAATCTGTTTTTAACAATAATATAATTAGTCTTGCGATCGAGAACTCCATGAAATCGTATTACATTTGTTGTAGTCATCCTTAGAGGTTGTGATTCTTCGACTTATTTAGATTATTGAAAATTTAGAACAATTATTCAAGTATTCAAGATCTGTTTAATGATAATATCACAAGATTCTCTGTTTGGAAGGTTTTTTCATCATATTTCTTTTGAGGGTGAAATTCACAAACTTTTTAGTACGAGATCTTTAAAAAAACCTTTCTTCTGAAACATTAAAAAGTTTGTTTTCAATTACCACCAAATCTGACACATTTCGTAATAATGCTAAATATTAATTTCACTTAAATGGCCGTAATCCTTTGCAAAGATTTACTCTGTATATTACAGGCTGTATCCTTTCAATTTGTTTTAACCCAACCTACCAATTTATAACATATTTTTAATCATGACCCCCACAAGAAGGGTTGGCTAACTCAGGGACCCGTGCTCAAGGCTCGAGGCCCGGAGTGACAGATCGACCAGATAAATGAGATAAACACACATCATAAATTTGCTCTAATAGTAATAAAAGTTGCCTGCGCCCCTATTTTACTTGAGGGGTTTTAACATTTTTAAACGTGCGGTTGTGCAATGCAATTTTTGATTATCCTGTGTCAATACAAAAAATGATTAAAAATACATCGAATACCCTTAATTTTACCTGGAACATCATTAGGAAAATGTTAGTGTAAATGTAAAGTGTAAACCAGGGGTAGTCAACCTGGTCCCTATCGGCCACTACTCTATGAAAACATCTTCTTGGCTACGTGTTAAAACTGTGAACTAACATGCTCCTCCCATTTTTAACCGCACTTCCATTATAAACTAACAAGCTCCTCCCATTTAGTTGACAACAGCGCCTTCCTTCACGTTGCCAAGAAGATGTTGTCGTACAATAGTGGGCGTTCCAGCTTTCATGGTGGGCGGTAGGGGTTTTAAAAAAAAATCATTATTAGTATTTTCTTTATAAATCACCATTACTGTGTAACCGGTGGGCGGTTAGAAAATTTTACTATTAATAGAGATACAAAAGCGGGCGGTAGGTATAAATATGTTAACTACCCCTGGTGTAAACCGTCACACTACCTTTAATCTTAGCAATAGATAGGGGGGCCCGCTTGAGGATGTCGGGGCCATGTATTTAATCCCAGTGATAAATATTTCACATCACAGCATATAGACAAGTATTTCATATGAATTACTTAACTATACATCATGATTTAAGTGGCGGATCTCAAGGTCCAGTAATTGGTATTTCATAACAACCATATAAACTATATGAAAGAGAAAGAGGCAACTATTCATAACATGTTTATGAAATATAATTATTAATTATTCAATGATTGATTAGGCACATTTCAAATAAAATTTAATCGTCTTTAATGAAGTAAGTACTTACTTATACCAATAGCGAAAGGTGGGGGTAGGCTGTTAAGATCCGTCATAAATAGTGCACATTAAACTTTGTTAGTCATAAGTATTTGTTTTTATTGAACTAAGACTACAATAAATTTACTGATGGTATTGGTTGGTAGTTAAAAATCAATTAAACCATGCCTACACCAAACAATAATAGTTTTGGTATACTTTGGGCGATACTACAAAATTTTGCACACTTATTTGTTTTCGTTGGATTAAGAATATGTACCCTACACATATTGTTGGATATATTTTTTTAAATTCATTAAGCCTTGTCTAAACCGAACTATACCTAATAGATAACAAATATTATTCCATCTATAAAATATCCATAGTTATGTATGATTTAATTGCATAATTTTAGATATTTTATAAATAGACGTGTATTTTTTACTATTATATATTAAGGCTTATTTTCGCAGGGATTCTATAAATTATAGTCTTATTTCAATGAAAACAAATACGTATGACTGACAAAGTTCAGTGTGCACTATTGATGGCTGATATTTATAGCCTACCTCCACCCTTCGCCACTGACTTATATACTTAGATATTTTATTATTATTGTTTGGTATAGGCAGGGTTTAATTGATTTTTAACTACTAACCGATACCGTCCATAAATTATAGTCTTATTTCAATGAAAACAAATACGTATAACTGACAAAGTTCAGTATGCACTATTAATGGCTGATCTTAATAGCCTACCTCCACCCTTCGCCACTGACTTATACTTAGATTTTTTAATCACATTTATAATTTTATTATTTTTGAAATCCGGCCACCAAAGTGTCAAAAAGCCAAAAATTCTAAATCTAATGTCACAGTGGTGGATTGAATTTATTTCGTATTCCAGGCGCTCATTAGCGTGGTCTCAGATCATACTTTGGAGTCGAGTAATTAAAATTAGATTTGTTGATCATCCTGTGGTGACTAATTACAATTTACTGCCGCTTTTCGTGTTTTTATTTCTCTCCGAAATCTAAGTAAGAAGAATTAGATTTGAATTATAAGACAGAGGGGCAATTATATACGTGTTTTTTTTTGTCTTAAATTGAGTAAACCGTAATCAGTGGTTTAATGCTCTTTTAAGGATTTAGATTTTCGCAATCGTACGCATTTATAATATACCTATTATTGTTATTTAAGCGTTGACGAAATTTTGTGGGAGAAGTTAATAAGTACGTATTATAAAGTATCTATCTGTGGTTGCTTATGATGTTAAATAATTATTTTTAGTTTTTGCCTACTTTATAAAAGTAATTAGCTTTATTCTATGTTCTGTATTTTGTGTGACTGCCTTACATATTATTTTATCTGTGATGAAACAAGCTTCAAATTATAGTAATTATAAGTAAGTATGTATAAAAAGTCATTATTTTTCATAAAAATATAAACATTATGTCGTTTCTGTTCTGACAGAACACACTAACTGGAGAATACTAGTTTTGAGTATTTGACTTTGAAGTTGTTAAAATATTTGAAATGGTCTGTCATGTGAGTTTATTAAGTAATCCTAAAAAGGATGACTTTAAAAAAATAAAGACTGTTTATTTATTAAGAAGGTTTCCAGACGGTAAAGTTTGAAATAAGGAACATTTTGGTATAACTAACTCAATATGTCATTTTTTCGAATTAGTGTATTCTGCCAGAACAGTGACGATGTATTTGGGAGAATAAATCCTAACATAGGTACCTAAGCATTGGCGGCTTAATCCGGAATAAACTAGCAGGTCAATTTTGAATATATTATTTTAATTTGCCTTTTCGTTGTATACTGAAAAGACGTATTGCAAATTGACTTTTTATACATTATAGAATAAGTGCTAGAAATTGTTATAGGTAGGTACCTACTTACCCTTCAAAAAATGTCCGTTTTTCATAACGCCAACCCATCGTTAACCGAAATTGCACACAACGCGTTATAATTTTTTGTAAATTAGGTCCACTTTTCTTTCTTTGCTTTTTGAAAAATCATCAATCACACGATTATAAAAATTGTCTATTTTTCCCACATATTTTTTTTCAATACTGAGCAATGCAAGAGCGGTCAGTCTATCTTGGCCCATCGTATTGCGTAGAAAGGTTTTTATTCTTTTGAGAGTGGAAAAACATCTTTCACTTTCAACTGTTGTCATTGGTATGACGCAAATAAATTGGAGAACTTTGATCGACTCGGAAAATGTTTCGTTGAAATTATTGCTGAGTAAAAAATGTAGAAGAGAAACTGCACTATTAGCGCCATGCAAATCATCTCGTTGATAAAACACCAATAATTCATTTTTTAACTTGATTATGTTTATTTCTTCTAACAGTTTTACCAAATTTACTTGACGTGTGGGAAAATTATTTTTAAAATCAGTGTAATTTTCTTTATTGAACAAATCGGATATAATGAGATGATCGTTGGATGCGAATCGTGCTTCCATTTCCATTATAATTGTATCACAGACTTCAATTGCTACTGCGTGCGTACTAACTGCTTCACAAAAATGTTATAAATCACTAAAAACCAAACGTTGTGTGTATATGCAATAACTGCACCAAAAACTCCTTACATATGATTAAAATAAGCAAAGGCATTCGTCAAAAACTGTCAACGAATCCGAACCGCATACACAGTTGCGTCTTGAGACCAATTATCTAGTCAGTGTTATCATTCTGTTTCATTTAATTAGGTGAAAAAATCTTTTGTCTCACACTCGGGCATTGCCGATATTACAGTAATTCACGCACCGTTACAAGCTTCGATCTCGTATTTTGTGTTATATCGATCTCTGTCTTATGTATGAGAAACGAGAGAGAAAATTTTATAAAAATATTCAATTTGGGTCAATTTTCAGACTGCCGGCGAACACAATATTTTTATTCGGGGAATTATCGCCCAAACAAAAAAAAACCCAATAGACTGGGTCGACACAATATCGCGCGCCCTATAATTTCAAATCCACCGATTATTATTAATATTATTATATATGACATTGCACATATTATTAATAATATTATGTCGATTGTAAGGTATTTATTTTGGCAGGTCAATGACCGAATGACCTAAGCAAGAAGCCGCCAGTGTACCTAAGTAAGCCGTATCTACACACAGTACACGTAAAATGAGCCGCCGATTATAATAAATTGATCGCAAATAAAGAAGTCGGTAATACTTAAATTTTTGCTATTTTTATTTATTTACTTTATGGTTGTTGCTTTATTCAGAACACCACTGTTGCAACTCATTTAATTATAGTCTGTAAATATAAAGAAACTGGAATCGGAACATACTAACAAACATTATTTTAGTGAAACATAGTGACAAATAATATTATTATTGTTTGTTATAGTAATTTTATTCGATATCGCAGTAACTTGGTAATAGTTTTTCGAATAAGCTTGTAAATCGATCCGCTTTTTCGATAAATCAGATTATGTTTTTTACCGGTACGCATAGGTACTTAGCTAGATAAATACGTATCACTGCTTCAATTGTCATTATCATCGTCAGTGCTTTTCATCCCAAATATGCCAGGCTGGGTAAGAATAGAAGGTATTCGGTAGGAAAAATTACAGAAAAAATCAGTTGTCAATCGAAAAAAGTAACAATTGAACATTTTTAGCTCGGTTTGCGAAGAATTGTCGGTGCAATAAAAAATGTTTTTTCAGAAAAGCGACAAGCTTTTTACCTCAACCCGATTTTTTATTCAAGCACCTACCTATCTACTTCAAATTAATGGCTATCAGGATTCAAATAAGGAAACATTTTCTTTTGAAGTTCCTACTTTTCCATTTTACGTATATGCGTCAAGCGATTTTAGTAGTATTTTTTGAAAGTACCAAGTTAAAGGAACATTACAAGAATTAATAATTTTAATAAAAATACGTTTTTTTGTACTGAATTAATATTTTATATTAAATAATCATTGTACCGTTCACCCCAGAGGTCCCTTTGAGAAATGTCCGCCTGAGGTGGACAAAACCGGTACAATCATTTAATATAAAAATTAGATTCAGTACAAAAAAAAATGTGTTTAAAAGTTAAATTATATGTTACTATCGATAGTTACGTGTATATTATTATTTGCATTGAAATTAGTCACGTAAATAAAACGCGTATAAATTTTTTGGTAATATTTGTGGACACTTAGCGGGCATTGTATTTTTTTTACGTTTTATGGATTGACGGTCATTAAAAATAAATCAAAGCTTTCTTCAAAGCTCTGGTCTCTAGCAACTCTCCATTTTTCTTGATCGACCACCTTGATATTCAGTCGTCTACTGCGTGACCAAGACACCGTAAATCATGCAAATGATATACTTGTTGTCTACCTGCGGGATCAAATCCGCGACCAACGGCATTATAGTGAATCACCCTACTAACTCAGTTACAGTAGATGCAAATTATTATTTGATTAAAAAGTAGACTTGTTTATCTAGTTTTTAAAGTAAGTTCATTTTTTGGCAAAAAATATTGCAAAACTAAAATAGTAAATCACGTGACATATTTAAAACGGGCAATAAGATTAATGATCTGCAATTGTGCCCATTCCTTTGTCTAGGGACACAATGTAATAAGACTAATTTTTGAAATTCTAAAAAAGTATTATTTAATAACATTAGTGGGAAAAATACACGACCATTTTGTGGGTTAAGCAACGTTATAAAACATCCATTAAATTATCTATTCAAATGTTTTAGTGAGCGTTCATTTTTGTTTTATTTGTTCATTTCTGTTTTTTTAATAAGCGTGTCATTAGATTTGGCAACATTTGTACTGATTAATATTTTATAAACTATAAGTGACCTGACCTGCTCATAACGTCACCAGAGAAAGTTTACCTGAACTTTGGAGCGGGAGCTTTAACTTAGGTAACAATAAGGTATAACGTACTAGCGGATCCTGAGCGAATCCATAAATAATGTGTAAAAAGTTGTTTGGGGACGCGGGTTTGGGTATTGCGAGAAAAAGGAATGACCAACGACAAGAAATGGGATAAATTAGTAAAATAACTCTTCACGCGGAAAAGGAAAAGCAAACTTATTGGCAAGGGGATATTTAATTTTAAAACGTTATTTATAAAAATAAATAGATAAACTCTCTTAGTTTCCTGTTGCCACATTTTAACTGATTTAAATCATTTCCACCACAGAACAGAATTTCTGAGTTCCCTGATTTCCACAATCCAGCGAGTTCCGAGTTGAGTCTTTTGGATTTCATAGCATGGCTGTATTTGTCTAACAGTTATATTGTATCCCCCGAGCGTTATGTAAAAGAGATCAAAACGTGTAGGTAGCATGATAATATGTAAAGGTTCGTTCATACTGGGAATTACACTGAAAGATTGCCAGGTGAGATTTATAAAATTTCCCACAAAGATCTAAAATTTTCATTTCAGACCAAATCATATTTTGCGAAACAGCGTAACTTCAAGAAAAACAATATACACCAGACATCAACATAAATAAAACCATAATATCAATTAAAATTTCTAAGCATATGTTAATAAATATAAATAATTTTCCCTTTTTTACCTACTAATTAAGATGATTTACTTTTTCTATACACATCCTATCCACCCCTAGAATCCGCATTTGATTGTATACAGAGAAGTTTTCTGCTTACATTAAAATTAATTTATGCGAAGATAATAATTATACATTTTGTTATAAAATCTTTGGTATATATCTATGAATCAATAAATTAAACAAAATTTTAAAGCTTAAACTACATATTTCTGATCTTAAACTTCAAGGCAAACAGAGGAATATTATAATCCTTCCAAGTATTCTAAATTTAAATTTTAGACGATACATGGCCGGATGCAAGAAAAACGAACATAGCACATAATAAATTTATAATAATAAGCTTCTGAACAGTTCAATTTCTGCATGTACAACGTTTTTTGAGTGAGCGTAGACTCAGCTGTATAAGTAATATAAATTTAATAAGATTTTGGATATCTAGAGCTATCCACAGGATCCACAAGGAAACTCTGAAATGCCTTCGACGCCTAATAGATGTATGAATGGTGTGGATGAAAGAAGTGTCATTATAATATTTTTGAATTGAGGTTATGATCCAGTTCAAGTTCTGGTCTGGAAAATTTTCGAGAAAATTGAATTTTTTTTTATCTCAAGAATTTGTCTGTAACAATGTCGAGAATTCAAGAAATTTTCACAATAAAGCAAAAAACACTTTGATATATATATACTTTGATATGAAATCTGATGAATGGAAAATATTGTGAAGAGAAAACCGCCTCAACGCGAAAAACAAAAAAGTATCTGATTCTAGATTTTTTTTTTAGAAGAAAACTGGCCAGACTGAAAGTTTTTAACTCTTGAGAATTTTAGAAATCAGTAATAAACCAATCTTTAGAATTAATTAATATTCATTAATTTTTTAATTCAAAACCTCAAATAATCACTATCTGGTATATATAATATTATATATTTTGGAAGGTATGTATCGTTAGATAATAGATAATATAATTAAATTACAAAGGTCACAATATTTTTAAATATTTTTTACTTAGCTACTTACCAAGAAAACTACACTGGGAAATTAACATGTTGTGTTGAAGTTCTTCATACTGTCATACCTGCAATCAAAATAATCACACATTAATTTTACTTCGTCAGAACACAAAACATATATCTTCACCTTACTACTAACTAAAACCTCGTAAGTCCGATATTATGGAAAAAGTTTGTTCAACAAAATTAAAACAAAAAACATTATAAATCATATCAATACCTCGGCTCTCTAGACTAGTATCCTGTCCATATATCAACAAATTTTAAAAACTCGTAAGTCTCGTGATTTCAAATATGGAATTAAAACCTCGTATTTCACAACTAGTGTTAGTGTTTTTATTACGTTTACTCCTTCCCCTCAACATTCTTATCAAACAGACTTACGAGGTTTTAATAGTAATGTGACTATATTATACTATAATATATTTAAAAAAAAAAAAACTGTAAATACGACTTATCTATTTTTGAGTTTATATTCCGAATTTATTACTACCACCCTACCGACCTTGAAATTATCACATAAAAAAGCTAATAATTTGGCGCGCAAAAGGGAACTTCCGGTTCATGTCAACGATCGAAATCAAACGATAAAAAAATCGGGTGTCAAGTCACAATGCGAGCGCAATATTATTAGTTTTTTTTAGTTTCACCTCAGACCGCCGGGACGGTTGTCGCCGGGATACGAACCCTGTTATTAGGATGCGCCCGACGATGGCAGGAAAGATCTTATTTAGTACCGTCGTCTCATCTGGATGACAATTTATTTATTTATTTACACGAAGAGCGGTATTACTTTGAGTATCATATCCGCTTTTGTTTCTTTCAAATTGGACCGAATTAAATCCGACACCCATTACTGTTATAAGAAGCCGCAAATAAGGGGTAGTTAAATATTGTTTTGCCCAATTAATGAAGTTGCCAAATCCTTGTAGATTTTACTTCAAGTGAATTGTGAACAATCGCATGATTTCGAGACATGTTTTCACACATCAAACGTCTAATATAATAAACATAATGAAACAAGAATATTTTGACATATTTCTGTGAATAGAAGGTTACATATATATTTTTTTAACTTTTCTAATTAGTTATCGAATGTTCAGTGTTTTTTTTAATAATGTCAAACAAAATCCACGGAGTTCAGTGCGTAAGGTGCTGGCCTTTCATCTGGGGGCTTCAAATTCGATTCCTTTTGAGATCACATAAAATGTATGAGATTTTCTCAAATACTGTGTGATTGTGATTGTTTCACTTATATTACTACACTACTTTCATTGGGCCTCATCGCCTGTTGTAGTGTTAAAAAATACGTAGGTACGTTACATAATCTAGATATATCTCTCAGAGTAGGTATATATTATGATGTCTCTTTGATGTTAGTTGCAGGGATTTTATAATGCTTTGTGTATTTTTTTACTGATATATAAGTATGTATCTTTTTTAATATCGTTGTAGGTATAATTTATTAATTATATACTTAACTAGTTTTAACTGTTTTGAAGCCTCTTTTAAAATATTTTGATGAACCAATTGCGTTATAGGTATGCTTCAAAGATAATCGTTATACGAATTAGGTATCAATGGCAAGGGGTGGAGATAGGCTGTTACGATTCAACATAAATAGTGCACACTAAACTTTGTCAGTCATACTTATTTGTTTTCATTACACTAAGTATACAATTTGCAGATAGTACTAGTTAGTTTTTAAAATTCAATTAAGCTTTGCCTAAACCAAACCATAATAATTTAGGTATGCTATGGGCGATCCAACAAAAATAGTGCACACTTTTTCATTCATACTTATTTGTTTTCGTTGAGTTAAGAATACATATTAAAACAGTGTTGGTTAGTTTTTTTTATAATTATTAATTAAGCCCTGCTTCAACCGATATATACCATAATCGATAAAAAATATTTTATAGATAAACAAATACTTTTCGACTATTATCTACTATGGCTTTGATTAGGCGATTAGGGTTTAATTGAATTTTAAGAACCTAACACACTACCCACACATTATAGTCTTAGTTCAATTTAAACAATTTTTCGCTTGACTGACAAAGCTTAGTGTGCAATATGTATGTCAAATCTTAACAGCCTACCTCCACTCTTGACCACTGATAGGTATCCTTATCCTGAGACACTTAAAATATATCATAGATAATAAATTAGTATACCAAATTAGTCTATTTTCTAAAAGTTACAAAACTACATAAGTAGACTGTCCGATAAGTACCTATATAGTTTTTTTTACCTGTATTGTAATATTGAAACGGATTAAAATAAATAGAAACTTAGTCAAAATTACACGCATAAGTGATCTTTCAAATAAGTTATCATAAAAACACGACTTATTTTGATATAGAAAATTTCCTCACAATGCCACAATAATCATCAATAAAAACAATCAATATTACTGAATTCGTTTGCTTTAACAAAACTAATTTTTTTATAATCTCCTTGGTAGGTCTTTTATGAGAGAGTCATCATGGTTGCGGCAACGGAGGCTTCAAACTGACGATCCGCAGTCGGATAATTGTTAATAAGAAAAGATATTATGTTACCTAGAAAAATTACCTACTTAAGAAATTAGAACCAATTATTGGAGTGGTTTAATATTTAGATGGATATTAAAGTATATTTAATATGGAAGTCAATTTATGTAATATAATTTCATAATACATAATAAATCCATTAAATGTCAGTGGCGAAGACTCCATACTAGGCGAATATTTGAATCTTACCTTCTTAAGAAAAATAGTTTTTAATTGCATATTGATTTATTTATACAATCACTTGATTATATTATATTCTATAAAATAATTTATTTTGCCCACGAGAGATGCCGTATGTGTAGGAATGTTTTACACAGCTAATAACAAACAATCTGCAAAGGTTTTAAAAAATATACCACAGCGCGCCATCTGTCTTGACGTAAATAAAGGTCGGATTATGTTTCAAATAATTCTCAATGTTTTTCATATGGACTTTACGTCACGTAGCCCCACCCAGTCTATTGAATTGTATGAACTGAGGTAAGCTCTGATCGCAGAGCCTAAAACTAAATAATTAATAATTAGATAATTTAAAAAAAATAATTTCTATGGTGTTTAATCGAATATTAATAAATAAAGACTGTTTTTCAAAATAAAAAGGACTTTTATCTTATGATTTTTGATGTGTATAAATGTTTTGAAAAATTACGTAATTTAAACTGATCGCTTAATTTTATGTTCTCAGTGAGTTTTTGAAGTTTCATTAAATTCGTGTGTCGTTGTCATTAGTGCGTAAGTAGTATTATCTTCTTATTTCTCGTAAGTATACCTGACAAGTGTGTTCTTTTTATCATATCTCCACAGCCTACCTCTTTCCAAAAGTCACCCTTCGCCACTGCTAAATGTATATCTGTTTATAAACGGTGCGTGTGCCTTTTATGTACTTTATAACAATTCATATAGTTTCAAATATAAAACAATTAAAATTTGATAAAGTAAATAACACATACAAATTAAAAAATAGTTCAAGTAAAATAAATAAACATTTAAATTATAAAAAGGGTAAATGAAAAATTTACTATACCTACTTATATATAAGACGTCACCTGCCGAAACGAATGTTCTATCTCTCGTTCACAATAAGAGCATTTATTAATTATAAAGTACTATAGGTGCTTTTAAGTAGTACGTATTTTAATATCGTCTTTTTACATCCATACATATTATGTCAAACAATCCATGGAGGAAAGCGACAATAATATTCGTTTTCGCGAACTGATACGCTGTTGAGGGTCTACTCAAAGCAAAAACTTATTTTTTATAATTATTGAGTGCCTGAACATGATAAGTATTAAACATGTTAATAGACGAATATATCTAAATGTTTGATTTATAAAATTTAACATGAAATGAGTTTGTATGTAAAGTAGGGATATGAAACTGTAGGTATCGTACTAAAGAGCTTGGGGCATTTTATATAGTTATTTGCTTCTCCATTGACGAAATTCGATGCGCCTCATAAAACGTTGTAAGTATTAATTTGCACACCATAATAGATTAGTAGCTTAACAAATATTAACACCCACCCTGATAGTAAAAGATGTGAGTTGGAATGCAAATTGATCCAGCATTTATAATGTTTTTTAATATGTACCTACTACGTCTCTGAGGTTTTTATGTTTAGGTTTAAGTATCATCATAAACCATGGCATACTTAATACAGACCGTGGCGCTAAACTTTAAATTTCGAACGTAGTGTTAGTTATATCTTATACTTCGAATGGAATATTATGGCAAACTGTTTGTAGAAAATGTGATTCGTTAGTTAATTAGTTAAGAAATATGCAATCAAAGATCTTCATTTACTGCGAACATGTTACCATAATTCATTCGAAGTCAATCAATAATTACTAGCACAACCATAAATATCGAAATTTAGTGCGGCGCCCTTACTATAAACACATTTTTATATAAGTAAAAATACTATCAGAAAAAAGTCCTTCAGTCAGAAGTATGACGATTAAAATTTCAATTGTTAGCTAAAATTAATTTGAAGTAAATTTTAATCAAATACCCATAACAACACTTAAATTGTATATTTACATTCAATATATAATTAGCTTACTTACCCAATAAATTAAAATTAGTCCTACCTATCTATCTTTGTTCTAAGTTTTTCTACGAATTCATGTATCATATCGATGTTGTACTTATCTGATTTAGATATTAGTTTTTAATTTGGTATTTGAAATCCATATTTACCTACTAAGCAGTAACCACACGCTAACCGGATGGAAGCACGGACACTAACTACATGAGTAAACAATTTTCAATTAACCCCTTAAAGCACCATCACCATTTCCGCCAGCAGAGATCTTTTAATTCAGATAGCCAAATTGGCATTCAATACTTATGACAATAAAATTGAGCCTAATTAGATTTTCATTTTTCTATTTAGTATTATGTAATTTGCGTCGCGATATAGGAAAATGTACGTAAATTTCAAAGTTAAATCTCATTAAGTGGTATTATTTTTTTTATTTTTAAATGAAATAAGTATTGTTGTGGTTTGACAATTTTTAATAGGTGGTTTGGTAGTCTAATAACAATAGCCTTGGTTTTATTATACTAAAATTTTATGAAGTATTTCACAAAAAAAACAATTTCCTGGAAGTTCTTTATACATATTATCAACATTTATAAAATAAATATTGTAACTATAAGCCTGCTCTCACGTCTAAACTCGCATTATATGCAACATGTCAAATATGTCGATGTGACATCATCGTTATTCACAAAACACACATTGCCAAATGGAGCTCCGCAGATTGGTCGAATGCGACTTTTTAGTTTGAAAAAACATCTAGTTCTGATATCAACAAATCGCCTTCAAACCTTCTCAGGCTGTGAGTCGAAGATGCCAGGTCGCATACAAACACCTACGACTTGGTCATTCCTATACGGGCTTGCCGATTGCCGCATCCAATAATCGCATAAATTGACAAACGATAAATGAAGTAGGGAGTAAAATCATGGTAACGCGCGTGTTTGAACATGTACTGTTTTAAAAAAATCAGTTAGGTACATGTTCAAACACGCGCGTTAACATATATAGCAAAGCAAAGCAATAAATATATAACAAAGCGAGAGGTTTAAAAAGAATACTATTTTATGTAATTAAAATACTTTATGCAGTCATCAAATGTTTAAAATAAATATAAAGGATAATAACGCTTCAAAATTATATAAATAGATTATCTACAAAATTTAAGGAATGTCCAGGGTTATGCTCTGAAAATACCATAAAAGCTCCATTTTGACCCACGTGGGCCCTTAATCTAGCAGTGGATCGACTTTCTAATAATTAACATAAGATACTAATGATTTAATGATTCCTATCAGATCTGGCTTCCTCCGTTTAGAAGGACGTGTCCGTGCAATGTTTATGTTCTGATATCGCGAAAAGTAATATCAGTGAAGGTTTCAGGACGTTATCATCTTTAACAAAAAAAAAACTTGGCGCATTGCGTCTCGTGGGTGGGGGGCTCCCTCAGATGTTGGTTACTTAAACCCTGACGGCTAAAATTATTAAACATGGAACATGTTTTGCCTACTGATTCTCTGAATGCTGGTTTTCCAAATTCGAAAGAAAAATTATTTGTCAAAGTAACCGAATCCAAAGGATTCAAACAATTTTACTTTTGACCCTGACGGCTAAAATTATTAAACATGGAACATGTTTTGCCTACTGATTCTCTGAATGCTGGTTTTCCAAATTCGAAAGAAAAATTATTTGTCAAAGTAACCGAATCCAAAGGATTCAAACAATTTTACTTTTCTGAAAATCATGTTATTACAATAATAAAACTAAGAAGTAATAATAACAGACAAACAATACGTTGTACAGAATGTAGGCAGTAGGCTACTGAACGTAAAATGAAAATAATTAGCGCGCGTAAGTAATCGGGGCGTGGCGCGGGCCGCGGGCGGGCTGCGCGTCTATAGTTATTCGACGTCTATTTTTAGTAACGCTTTTACGTAGGAGACCATGAGTAAAATATGTCACATGTTAAAATAGTGTTTAAGAACATTGTGTGGACATATTTTAGGAATGCCGGACCGCCCCCAAATTATAATAGTATATATTCTCACCGTCTTAGCATCTACGAACAATTTTTTACATATGTAGGTACCTACCTATACGGGAATTTCTCAAAAATTGTTCATGACAGAAAAACTTAACATATAACGTTGCAAATTTTAAATATTTACAAGTATTTATTATATCTGGTGCCTAGTACTAGAAGTATCAGATTTTAGGCATTTAGGCAGAAAGTACTCTATTTTTTTTCTTTTACGACCATAATTTGATTCGGGATAAAGCACCAGCATCGAGAAAGACTATTGTGCAATTTACATTAAAAAAAAAACTTTTTTATTATGTAAATATCCACCTTAATACCTACGTAGTACGTCAATGATTTGTACTTTCTTTCGCGGCTTAATAATTCGACGAGTTCAATTTTCTACGCAGAATTTTAAAAATATATGAGTCGTATAGTATCAAAAACAGATCTGTGCGTTATTCATCATTTCGAGAAAATTACGAAAAACGTTTTGTTGGGTTTTTTAGTGTTATAATAGCATGCAATTTATGCTTCTACATTTAAAAATTATAAATTCAATTCAAATTCAACAGTTCTACTTTTGTTTCCAAAGTATTGAACAGTTCTATTTCTGATACCTAGCTCTATTTCCCATCACAATTTTATACCACATAGATATGATTTTGATTCGAATATTATATTGCTAGTCGTACATTATGGTCAGAAGAATAATTTGGCATACTTAGTTAAATTTCGATATATTTGCAACAGACTTTTGATACTATACGACTCATATAAAACTTACTGTTTTGATGAGTTTATGATCAGCACACCAAATGGTAAAAAATAGAAGTAACGCTGGTGACGTGAAGGGTAAAGTTAATCGATTATGGTACCTGACGAAAGTTTATTGACGGCTGCGGTGGCATCATCGGATGCCAGAGTAGAGTAATTCTTCCTGGTTATGCCTACAATACTTTACGTGACCAGTTTCTAGTCAAACAGACGACCAAATTACGAAATGACCCAATACCAAACGTATTCTCGTAACGACCAATAATTCGAGGCTAATTTGATAATGTGATATTAAGAATTTATTCAATCAATAACGCTGGGAATACATTCGACTCGCTTCGCATTTGACGAAGGTATGCATTACATAATAGCACCCTCGCAACTAAACTGCCGCAATCCAAAACCGTCAAACAGAGAAAATCAGCTTTGAAGATTTTAGCTTTCGCATTTTTGTACTGTGTATTTGAAATATGTTTAGATATTGAATGAAGGTTTAACTTGAATTTGATGACTTAGAGATATGAAATTTTCGGTACATACAGACAATGAAACGTAGTAATTAACTCAAAACACGTAAATTTGGACTTGTGGCGGTTTAGTTGCGAGGGTGCGATATACTTACATGTCAGTGGCAAGAAGACATATCTGTCAAATGAAGGTAACCTATGGTAGGTAACTGAAAAAAAATCCTAGGACAACCATATTTACGGGACTTGAAAATTAATTTTGTTTCATCTTTCAGTATTTTGTTTTTGACCATGTCCGATCCTAATAAGATTTTATGGACCTCCACAGAGCGGCATTGATGCCGAACCGGGAATCGACATTTCTATATGAGATGTTGTATCGGAAATGGATGGTCGTATAGTATTGCAATCAAATGCATGTGTATATTCTCAGTGTATGTCATTTATTAAATTGTTTTTTTTTATTAATTTGAGTAAAAAAATATTAATATAAAATATCACTAAATTGTATTGAATTGCAACTTTTGTATTTTGTCGCTACACGTCTTTAGTAAATACACAATAGCACTGCATTTTACCTTAAAATAAATGATCTCTTTTGCAATAAACTTACAAAACATCGCAACTTAAATATCCGTATGTGTTTAGTTCTTTCCATAACCTTAGAAGTCGGTTGTTCTAATAAATAGGTATTATTTGTCTTTGTGTAATAAAAGTTATTATAGACATTATTTTATGTCATCATAATAAATAATTACAAAATAAAAAGACCTTTTTATATACAACGTTTTTAAATTTTCTGTTGAATCATATAAACTTGACTTGACTAGCTTAATACTTTGGACGCGGAAGACGCACACGGCGCGTAATGACCAGGCGGCCGATCGATGTAATTAACGTGTATTTTAAAGGGGGCAATTAAAATCTCATTATCTCTTCAGCAGCGAAAGCGTTAAGCGGTCAAAAAAAATTGTACTTGATAGAAATAATAAGTATTAATATTACTGAAATGTCATTTTGACATTTCATATTGATTTCCATAGTTAGTAACGCACGTATATATTAATAATTTAGTTGCTAGGATTCCAGACCCCTAGCAACCAATAATAGTGGATTGGATTAAGGATTTCTTCCGAAATAACTTTTCATACAAAACAGAATTAACTGAAAATTAATTCAATTCTACTTAAAGATGGCTAAAAGTATTAAAAGAATGCATTAGCATCGTGTTCTGATAATATATTCTGAAAGTTTAAAATGTCTAGCTAGTCGGGAAGTTAGTTAAAAATCAATTGCAAGATTTGTACTGGATAAATAACCACCGGACAAATAAGAATACGATCTAATAAAAACGTTGTAAAATACATGTTTATAGCTTGATATTTGTTAATTTTCTTATTACTATTATTCAATATTGACTATAACAATATTGAATGTTAGATTCTTAGTAATTTAAAAAAAATATGTACCCACATTAGGTTCAGGGTTGTAATGCTGATGATAATGATTTGAATAATGTAGCCTTGCTGGTGCAACAACTGAAACAGCTGTAGATTTTTGCATACAACTTATTTATGTAATTATACATCGTCACTTCAATACTACAACTAGATAACTCTGATTTGGTCATTGTTGGGAAAATGTAATTTAAACTTTACTTGATTAACATAAATCTATAAATATAATAATTATTTAATTTATGGAAAATTGTGTCTTTTTAATTGGGAATAATTAAATAATGTTCAATTTTAAGAAAAAATATTGTAAATATAATATTATTTATTTAATGCATTTATGGTTTTAAGGTTATCTAATATTTTCAAACACAAAATTATTAATACAGTTCCCATAAACTTCTGACTCATGTACCTAGTCTATTTTGTAGAGAATGAAATGTAGAATCATATTCAATAGCTATCTCAAAAACAGTGAAAATCAAGTTATCTAGCTGTGGTATTGAGGTGACGATAATATACCTAATACTGCGATACTGATGTCTATGTTTTATCTTTATTTAATACCTCTATGGTTTTAACCTTTGTTAACCTAAAAATCTTTGTATCGCAATATAATAAACAATTAAAAGAAAATTGTGCTATTTGGTAAAAATTAAAACTATCTACAGAAGTACATAGGTAAAATGTATCGAACCAATTTAAAGCAATAAGAAAAAGTACTACGGGAGAAAAAAGAAAATAATTTGTTTAAAACTATTAGGTATTATAACTTTGTCTTATTTCTTGATTGGCCAAAACCCATGAAAACGTTTTTCATTGATAATCGCGAGCGAGGCTGTATTTCAGCGAAGAATATGAGAAAAAACGTTCACGCATGCGCAGTCGCTGGTCATCGGATATCAGAGTCTTCTCATTAATTGACCACGACGCCAGGTCTTGCGGTTTCCATCGAGATGCAGCACGGTGAACGTCATCACCACCATCGCTGAAAACGGTCCATTACCGTCTCGTTATAATGTATTATACTTTGTAAATGTTGTTTCATTCATTCATTCATTTTGTGCTTTTTTTCTTACGAGTAGGGAACGATCGCTCGTTTCCAATATTTTCCCACTAGAAAAAAAATCGGTGTGTACTTATGTACGCGCGTTAGAAGTTATACTTCTTTGGCGTAACAAAACAAAAACAAAACTTGTAATAAACTAGATTCTTTGACTAGCTCTTAAATATCTTGTTAAATTATACACTCAAGAAAAAGGACCGCTTATTGGATTGGTACGCCTTTGGTTTATTTATATACACTTTAACTTATATTACTAAATTATATAATTGTTTCTCGTTGTTTTTATTTTTAAAGTACCAACTATAACTCTGACGTTTAATAATTTGTTTACGTAAGGAATTGCAAATCGCCGACAATAATAAATTCGCTGCCTAGGCAACGGTACAATTCTAAACTATAATATTATACTGTATGATCGTCATGATTTCAGTATCATACTGTGGCGTAAAGGTAGTGCTTTTTGTTGATAACCGAACAATCGGTGGTTCGAATCTAATCGAGTGCGTTTTTTTCGTGAAGAAAAACGAAGTATGTGTTACATGTCACACGCCAAAAATACACTCTGATCTGATTTCCCAAACGCGCCAAAAGAAGTATAACTTCAAAAACTTATTTGTAGATTAAGCAAGATTGAAGTCAGATATATTATAGTCAGAATACTAACCGTGGTTATAAAGATTTCGTGGATAATAATTATGTACTTAGAATTCTCGCGACCTCTTTTTGTGGGAAACAAGTAACATGAAACCATTCTCCGTATTGGATGAAAAGCTATTTTATAAATCAGGAAAGACCCTTAAATTTTTATAAAATAAAATTCTACAAGTGGATTATCATTTAATTGTATCATTCGTTATATCACATCAAATTACACCATATAGCCATATTTTTTTAAATATTAATAACCATCAAGGAAAATAGCTCCGCATGCGAATTTTTTCACTATTAGAGCAAATTTATGATGTGTGTTTTCTCACTTAACTGGTCGACCCGCCACGCCGGGGCCCCCAGGCTAGAGCCGAGACCCCTTGTGTCGGCCATGCTATATGTATACACTTTAAAAAATAAATATTAATAATCGTATTATAATATGCACATTAAACATAAAACATTACTATTATGAACATCGTAGTTATAAGCTCAGCATAATTCTATGTATAGATGTTATAGGTATCTATATTTAATTGGATATAATTTTTCATCATTTATAATATCTAATAATAATATATTAAAAAAGATTATTACTAAAACGTGAAATATAAGCATAATTGCTGCATTTGTGTAGTACCAACTCGTGTTATTGAATAATGTTAATAAAAAATGAATTTCATCTAAAATTACGACTAAATAAAACCAATTAGATACCCGCAAGAGACTTTTTTTGAAGAGTCGGTATTTTTTTAAAGCGTTTTTTTTTCAGTGAACTTCCGTGGTGACATACAGTGGCGGGCTATACGTTTACAAAGTGAGGGGTAAAGCCGAAATTTAATTCACTGAAAAGGAGTATTTTTTTTTATAATTTTGTATGATGTAATTAATTAATATGATGTAATTGAATGACCCACGGTGGCCGCGCGGCTTAAGCGTTGGACTATCACGCCGTGGGTCTCAGGTTCGAATCCTGGATCTGGCAAGTACACATATTGTTTTTTAATCTATATGTGAGTCAGGGTATGGACCTTATAGGTTGAGCAAGTGGCTGACATCCATTTCTCGTAAAAAACAAAATTTGTTAATACAAAACCTCTACTCTGTGGATGCCCATATATGATCCTATTGGGATCGGTCATCAAAAAATTGAATAATAGAGAAATGAGAAATAGGCTAGCTATAAACCCGAATATGGGTTGCATTTTTACTAGATAAATAAATAAATAAATAAACAAAAATATATATATATATATAATATAATTACTAGTGACGAAGAATAAGATCCAACATAAATAGTGCACATTACATTTTATCAGTCATACATATTTTTTTTGATTTCATTGAACTTATACCTAATAAAAATATAGCTGATAGAGTTGGTTAGTTTTTTTAAAATTCAATTAAACTCTGCGTAAACCAGTGCTCGAAATGGAAGATTTTACGAACCGGAGCACTCGATAATTTTCTGAAAATATTTACATAAGTATTTATGTAATAATTGTATTTGCATTATATAAAAATATACAACTGCCAAGCTCAGATGGGGTATGTAACTGTCTTTAAACTTGTGGCATGCAAGATAAGAGCATAATTTTGTTGGTGTTACAGACGAAAATCAAAGTTTTCTTCTCGTTATACTTAAATATTTTTTTTACTTTGATAACGTATCATTTTTTAAATACCAATATAAAGTAAATTAATATTATTAGGTAATTCACGAACCGGAATGCAATATTTTATTTTTCCACGAGACGGAACAATAATCTGAGGAATTTCACAAACAGGAGCTACGCTCCGGTGCGTTCCGATCCATTTCGAGCGCTGGCGTCAACCAAGTTACAACAGATAATAGTCATTTATCTATAAAATATTTTAAATTATGCCATTAAATCGTTCACCACTTTACATAATGTTGTAGATAAAAGAATATTTTTATATATTATGGTTTGTTTACGGCTAACATGAATTTAAAAAAAACTAACCACCAACATCTGCAATGTGTACTAATAATTCAATGAAAACAATTAAATATAACTGACAAAATCTACACTATTTTTGTTGGATCTACACAGCCTACCTCCACTATGATGGTTTGGATTAGACGGGGTTTATTGAATTTAAAAACTAACTTGCGCCATCAGAAATTTGAACCCATTATTAGTTTAATGAAAACTAGTAAGTATGGATTTAGTGTGCATTATTTATGTCGGATCTTAACAACTTACTTCCACCCTTCGTCACTGGTACCTACTCTTGTCAGAGTGAAACATGACTTCGTTTAAAAAATGTGAACTAGCTACCCCCTCTAATGCCACTCCACGTGAATTCTGATTTTAAATAATGTCAAAAAGCAACAAATAATGTCATTATTAGACAGTGTTGTCATCATATAAATATTACCGCACATTCCGGAAATCTAAGATATTTTATATGAATATTTTTTTTAGGAAAATGAAACGATTTGTTTGGGATAAAGAGATACATTCACTTGTTCATTCATTCACATAGCTATGAAGGTTATCTAATGATTTTAATTTTATAAAAAAATGTTTAGTTTTGCTTAACTTTATAATAATATGACGACTGTTCATTCTCAATAATCAATTAATAATAATATGAATGTTATTAGATAATTATAATCTCCGATTTTATTAATGGTTATTATTTTCAAACCTAGTAAGAATAAACACCTAATTGATTTTATAATTAAGGTGTGTTAGTTATTTATAATCTGTTTCACATTATTTAAATATTATTAATTAAAACCTGGTCACATTAGAACATTTTTCGCCCGCAATAATGACACCACTAACAATATTTTAAAATCTCGAATGTAGCGATTTCCGGTTCAAGTCTTTATGTAAAAGTCCAACAGTAGATACCAGATAATTCTCAGTCAATTCTCTAACATGAAAAGTCCAAAGATTACATCACCAAAAATCATCTAAAAATCTTTTAAATCAAATGAATTCATAATACTGTGAAAAATATATAAAATTCATTAATTCAATTCGCTAATGCTAATGAATGTTTTTTTTTTCAAAACAATAGCACAATCTAAACTTTTACGTTCTTTTATATCGCTACGGAAAGCTCTTTATTTTAGCAAAGTTGTCATTTGATTAAACTTTCTTTAAAAAGCTCACATTTATCGTTACTTAAAAAAAATACTTTTTCTTTGAAAAACCACGCATGAATTTACGCGAAGATAACTGTGATAGGGAAACTCACGATGAGGGAATTTTCCGATTGACTGCTATTTCAACCATGTTCAATAGGAAAAGTTACATTCTTAAATACTGTGAATTATTCATTGAATATAGAAAGATCCTGAAGTCGGCTAGTAATTAAACTAACCACCTAATACTGTAATATATTGGTAACTTAATTCAAACTGTAAAAGTTGTTCGCCAATATTAACAAAATTGGATAAACGCTTCAGTCCGAGCCTACATTGTATGGAATCCAATGGATGTGGATCCGAGTTCCGCCCGGAATCAAGTTTTCAAGATTTTTCTAATAGGTAAGTATGTGTTATAATAATATCAGTTAAAACGCAACAGTTAAAAACGCCACTGTTGATATTCGATTTTCCGTTTCATCCATGTCTCTAATTAACCGGACAGATGCGGTGGGCACAATTACAAGACAAACATTGTTTTTCTTCGCTGGCAATGCAATACGGTATTTATTTTGATGGCAACATTATTTTTTGATTCTGACGGATATGCTGGTGCCACCTAGTGCTTGATACACTGGAATGATTGTTTAATTTCAATAAATTACCTACATAATCATTACAAAAAACTGTTGATGGAAAAAATATAGGGGTATGTTGAAATAAAATTGGCTAGTTATTGTTACTGAAATAAATTGCCATTTGCAAAAATGGTTAATAGTCTCTTAGAATTTTTCTTCTTTTTCACATTGAAAACGTCTTGAGAAAACAACTATATCATGTCATGAACATAGCATATAAATTGTAACGTACAAACATCTAACATGTAAGTTATACCTGTTCTTATAGGATAATGGTTAATTAGCAGGGCCACCTCGTTCATACGTGCGAAATGTGCATTAAACACGGCCGGCCGACTTTGGAGTGTGGTAAAAACTATTTCGGTTTTGTTTTCATTTTATATGTAGTACCTACCTACATACATAGTAAATTATTTAAATATTTGTAATCGTCGACCTTCACAAAAATATCTGAACAAAAATCAACAAAATTAACTACTTATCATAAAACTAGTTTATAAAAAAGAATATATGTCCTTTTTTAATGTAGTTGTTTCTTAATTCTTCATACATTTTAATTATATATTACAGGTAGATATTATATCGACTACGTTGATTTATTGTTGCCGCCTCACGTACCAACCCATATACATCTTATTTAAATTTACATACTTAGTACCACATTATTATTCATAATGCTGTCTTTATAAGCAAGTATACATATTATTATATCCTTAATTATACGTAAAACTAAACTGTGAAACTAAATTTATTACTCGATGAATTCGATTTTTCGTTATTTTTTTAAGGTTTTTTGATTTTCGCATGGGGGCGGCCGAGTCACCAGGGGCGAGCCTGTTAGTTAGCAGTAGATATAATAATATAATCACACATCAAACTCATGGCACAACAGCCTAGGATAATTGAGCGTAGTTATACGCAAAGCAGCCAAGCCACACAAACCTCAAACAGAGATAGAAGCACTTTTATGTAAAGTGTGTTTCTTGAAATCCACAAAGCCTCTGTATACTGTTTATACCTTTTGAATGATAGATATTATATACATATAAGATTTTTTGTAACTTATAAAGAGATAAAAGCATAAAATCTATGAAATTTTGGTGTTTTAGCAGTCCAGGCTGTTTTGGGCAAAACTGGTTTTTTAGAATGTTCATTCATGAATGCAGCCAACTCTTATTTTTGTAGGAAAAATCGTTATTTTTGCATTGAAAAAACGTTCTAAGTTATTCAAGTATTATGGGAATTTCAAAGTTCTGAAAATAGTTCGAAAAACTTGTAAAGTATACATTAATATTTAGCTGCCTGGCACTAATTTTTATATGAAAAATCTGTATATTATATTATATATAATAGTAACATATAATGTAATTGAAAAAATAATGTTTATAAATTGAATGTAGAAAAACACCCCTTACAGTCAGGATTTTAATAATTAGGTAAGTACATAATAATAATCAATATTATAATGTGGCTGCTTTTTGCAGAACGAATATGGCATATTTTAAGAATGCATTTATATGGCATTTTTGTATGACATCAGCTTGGTTGCTTTATGCAAATCGGAAATGTCATATTCTGAGACTTGCGAAATCTTTAAAACGCATTTATATGAGATTTTTGTATGACAGCAGCTTGGCTGATTTGTGCAGAACGTAAAACAAACGTGTGAGATTATGGATATCACAATAACTCATTTTTTTCAAAATTGTGGCTTGGCTGCTTTGTGTATAACTACGCTCGATTGGCATTGGACTTAAAGCTTTCGACTGTCTTTCTGAACAGAATTTAAAAAAATGGAAAGGAAACCAGAAAAATATTTATTTTTGTTATCGCGCTGTGAAACGAAAAAGATTGAATAGCAATGAATTATTATAATGTATTTCTGTTTCAAGCCAAATTTTCAAGTAAGTCCTCGGTAAATTGAGTCGTTTAAATTGAATTTATCACAAAACATCATCATCATCGTCGCTAGGTACACACTTAACAAGAAAACATGTTACCCATTTTTTCTTTGGAGATGCGGTTTTTGGAAATTACCCGTTCGTGTTTTGCAAACGAGGTAGGTATTACGGTTTACGGAACGATTTAAACTGCAACAAGCATACATAATTCGGAATTGACTAGTATTGTCTTATTTTTATTGGTTACATATAAATTGTACTTACGTAAAACATTTCACCGTGTCACAGTTCGCCGTGGACTTTTTCTATCGGGAAAAGATGACCGTATACTATAATGTTCTCCAATTTTATTAGATTCAATATGAACATTAATTCAATTTTCGTGGCTGATGTTGGCAAAATTCATGAATAAAATTCAAGAATGAAAACCTAACCTAACCTAAGAAAAAATTGACCATTTAGATGGCTAACTTATTTTAATTTTTATAATAAGTGCTAATATTTCGATACAAAAAATGAAAAACTACCCTCGATTGCTGCCGATGGCGGTCGACAGCAGCCTTGTGTATAGAATAGATGCGCAGGGGTGGATTGCTGGGTTATATGTAAATTTTACGTAAAACATTTCACCGTAACACAGTTCGCCGCGAGCTTTCTTATCGGAAACTGATGATCGTATACTAGGTATACGGTCTCCAATTTTATTAGATTCAATATGAATATTTATTAATTCAATTTTCATAGCTGATTTTGGCAAAATTCATGAATTCAAGAATGAAAAACTAACCTAACCTAATAAAAATAATCCTGTATATCGGCTATTTTCAAAATTTGTTTGCTGCTGGCTTCCTGTAAAAACCAACAAGAATCGTGTTTTATTTTGGCATGAATTTTATGTCAGTACTATACGATCCAAAGAGGTTGGACGGCCTTTAATATACGGTCATATATTTCCGATACAACAGTTCACGGTGAAGTGTGATACGGCGAACTGCATACGTACTAGTTTCCGGACACGCTTTTTATTATACACACAAAAAATCAATTTAAAATATCAACTCGTTTATGTTGCTGACTAAAATACAATCATACTTACATAAATATTTTGTATTCATTTTCTAACTACTCACATAGTTAAATGAAATTTTAAATATCACTGATATAATGAAAATAATATTTTATAAGTATAGAATAAACTATCTGCTTTTCGCAAGTAACAAACTTCACTCGATATTGGTAACAGGTAAAATATAGCAAAATGATGAATCGGCGCATGCACAGGTGCTTCACTTTTTCACAGCCATTTTTTTCGGGTGACGTCACTGTTCCGGCATGGTCGCGCCTGTGTGCGCGGAAAAGAGTTGCAACCCAATATTTATGTCGCAGTCGATTTTATAATATGTAATAACGAGCTAATTTGTAATTTATACTTTCTATATTAATTTGTACCTAACCGATTTTTTTTAAACAGTACATGTTCAAACACGCGGGTTAACATCATTTTACTCCCTACTTTAATTATAGTTTGTCAATTTATGGCTACGGCCGTATGTTGTAGCTTAACCACTGGGGAATGCCGAAAGAATAAGGTAGTATTTCAAAAAAACACTACCTTATTCTTAGGTCAATAATTATTATAAAGCAATCATTATTCATAAGATGTTTATCACACTTGAATGGTCAAAGACATATCTTATAATGAGTATCTTTAGAATTATCTTCAAATGTGCTAATTTTGCCCATTTTTTGAATAATAAAATGCCTAATTCTTGTCAAATTTGGGATCACAGAGATTATCAGTATATTTTTTTATCGTAAATAGTTCACTATAATAATGTCAATATAAATTATACTGATGGTTTTATAAATGCGTTTAAAAATTAATAAATGTAAAAAATCTTAACACCACTGCACATTTATGTACTGAAATATGACTATATTCTAAAACATTAGAGCGAGAGGTTTAATAGAATACCATTATGTAATAAAAATACTTTATGCAGTCATCAAATGTTTAAAATAAATATAAAGGATAATAAGGCTTCAAAATTATATAAATAGATTATCTACAACGTTTAAGGTATGTCCAGGATCATGCGTTGAAAATAAAACAAAAGCTCCATTTTGACCTACGCTGAGCATGTCCCCCCTTAACTGACATTTTTCCATTGTTATTAGATTTTAGATTAGACGATTCTTAAAATTTTTTTAATTCATATGAGCTAGTTATTTTATCTTAATTGTAGCAGTATTTGTTACATTACAACTATTCTTATAAAGCAAAATTGAGTGATGATGAAAATGAGTGTATTTTCCTTCCAAAACTTGTTGGAGCATCACCGACCACAGTGTAGTGTTAAAAAACCACAATGCACAATTGACCCGCGCATCATTCACGACGATAATTCGAAGCGGATGTCCATCATACCACCATTTCACCGTCTTTCATCCTGTACGCAAGGTAACTCATCAAGTCAAATCATTCATCGCACCTGCGGACAAACGCCCGCACTAACTCATCTTCATATGAATTAACCTGTTGGATATCTGAGTGAAAAAAATATTTTATTTGTTAAGCATGAGTATCTACAGTATCATCTACTTATTCCGGGTAGTAAACGACAATGCAGATTAATAATAATATTACCCTGATAGTGGACGACCATCTAACAACTAAGGGATGACTTGATGGTAAATTAAGCGTAGACAAAACAACTAAATTATAAGTACAGACCTACAAACTTATCTGTAGAATGGCCAAAAATAGAACTACTAACTACCATTGGTCGCCATTTTTAAATTTTTATTCGAATGTCAGATTTTGTCCAGTTACGAGTCTTGATTGGGTAGTTTTCGACAGTGGCTCCCCCATTCCGTTCTACAGATAAGTTTGTAGATCTGTATGTATCTTACAAGACCTGAACAAAAACGAACCATGAGTGCGAGTGAGAAAGCATTCGGCACGCTTATATCTCCGCAATATGCGTTAGAGTAAGATGGAATTTTTACGGCTTAATTAAATATTTTTACGCGTCGCCGGTAAATATTGATTTTAATGACTTTCAATCTAAATTCATCTAAAAACTGCGAGCACGTGATGCTGAAATTTATTGTTTTTGTGTTAATTAAATATAAAGTTAATGTTAATTATTTTTAGTTAATTAAATCAATAAATAATTAAATACTGAGAAGCAACATAATGGTATGACATTTCATAGTTAAGCTAATAATAAAAAAATTGACGTTTTACTGTGCGTTATACGCAAGAAACACGGCTTCCTTTTGCCGAACAATACCCACTGTCTTTATATTATTACTCTGAGGTATGTTAATTAGAAAATTTTAGCTGCCTCTTTGTTCACTTTATGGTTGCTGCATTGTTCAGAATTGAAAAATTGTGGAACTTATTAAATTGGCTATGGGTAAATTTGGATTATTCAATATTCAAAAATGTAGTCTACAAACAACAAGTCATGGTTAATTATAAAACGTTAGGAGTTATGGTAAAACTATGTCTTTCGCTATACAACAATAATTAATGTTTTGTTGTTCCATAGTAAGAAGCACATTTATTTCAATATTTCAGTGAGGTACATAATACTTTTTATTTATAAATATTGTGAATCTGCTCACGTAGAGCTGAATTTAATATTTAAGACGGTCAATAACACCAACATAATATTTGTTATCCGATAGAATTTGTTTTATTTGGCTACCCATTGGCCGATATAAATAGTCAGTATTATCAGTTATTTTAATTAAATTTTATTGTATAGGTATAACCTTTTAGTTTAAACTATTATTTTTGAGAACAAAAAGCTACACAAAACCGTCTTATAAATTTGTACTGAGTCTACCTAGTCTACTGTCTGGATGCGGAAGCTAGATATGTTAGAAATAATATGATAGTTTTTGACCAATTGGTCCAGTTCTCCCAGCATCCAGTAAGCATGCTGTTCAATCACCGGCATCAAATCATAGTAATAGTAATACGTATCTACTCCCCCTGTAAACGACTGCGAAGATCAAAAATTCAGAATTAGTTTATTTTTATACATAAAATCATACTAAGATACCCAGTAATGTGAAAATTAGCGAAAAATATGAAAGAAGAATATTGCGTAAAACCTTTTGACTAGACAATATGATCTCCAGATTAGACAACTGAATAAAAATAAAAACAGTTACCTCGCAATAAATGCAATCACGGGCGTAATAGAAAGAATGTTCGACGACAACACCACACAAACTTAACATAGACCACACCAAACATGCTCCGCACCACACTTGGTTTTAATCGATTGTATTACGAGGTCCTACGTTTGGGTGTAAATCATCAGCAATTTTCCATGCCTGTGAATATTTCAGGAGCAGATACCCAAGACTTAAATCGCCACATACTCAAAAAAATATGCTTTGACTGGGTTTACAGAGAATTTCTAATAAAAAGTACTCACGGTGAGCTAATATTCTCATTAATATATAGTACAACAAAACAAAGCTAAAACAACACGGACATACAAAACTATGTAAAGAGATCTTCACGTCTGCAATAAGATGTGGCAATTTTTGAAATGCAACAAAATTGGTCTTTGTGGTGACCAGTCGGACGGAGTCTTTTCCCTTTCAAAGCACATTTTCAGATGTTCCCGAGAACAGGACACCAAATAATATCCATACTAACTTCAGTGAAAGTGGTTTAGAACTTAACATCGAAAGAGGACTGAAAAAGAAAAGTAAAGTTCTGAAAACTCTACATGATTTACAAAGGAAAGATAGGGCCCAGTGAAAGACACTTAGCGTGGAGGGTTAAGGCTATACTTCAGATGGGGCACGGTCTAAAACAATCGTGACTACGCGACGCGAAGATTGTGAAAACGACGCGTGCAGAACAAAACATAATTCGTCATAAAAAGACAACATGCGTCCATTTAATGCTATGTTTATTGTTCTATTAGTAATAATAATAATATATTCATTGACATGTTTTCTTTTTCAAGTAAATGGGTAACATTTTTTAGTCATCTTTACACGATTTAAGAATTAATTCCCCCATCGCCATCACAAAACAAATTGACTTGTTCACAGCTCGACTTTCGCTCTCCGATTGCCAGCGAGTCCAAAATTTCGTCGCACCTATAGTTGAAAATTATTTGCCGTTTCACTGAAGTAGGCTCTTAATTGCGTTCTGGGATATAATAATAAAAGAAAAGAATATTACCACAGAACAGAAAATAAACAGAATTCCGTTATACTATATTCAATACTCTACATTTTGATGCAGAGTTTTGCATGTAAGAGTGTCCTACGAAAATGTAACACGCAATATCCAGTGCAATGGTGTGTGTAATACACCAATTTTAAATGAGCGTCAATCATCAACCGAGAGCAGTTATGACTGTTATCAGTATTCGACATATGACGCATTCTTGACACGTGTTTAAGTTTATCCCGGAATCTTCCTTACTCGAGATCGGTTACCTGGTACTCCTTACACATTAGGTATTTCAGTTCCCATTACTTCTGAGTTCCCTGAAGATTACGCAAGCAGCAAATAAATAAGTAGATATTTTTATTTTACTAATTTATTACATTTTAGATGTTTAGAGGGTTAAGCACCTTTTGCGCCCCTTAATTGAGTCTAAAATAAATAAATAAAAATAAAATACCCAATTCAAACAATCTTTAAATTGTGTAGCCCGCTTGATTGCCGCTTAAGTGACTGTAATGTCTCTTTTACAAACATTTTTTTCAACATCCTTTAAAACCTCTGACGGAAACGAAAATGATCACGAACACCAAATTAATATTGTCATCAAATACAATTACGCTTTTATGTATTTTTAAATGCTGGTAATTCAATCTGACACTAAATACCTATTTGTAAAGTGGGTACATACATATTAGTTTTTAGGTAATACCTAGTAATTAGTTGATGGATACTTTTGTGTTTATTGCGTAGTTAGTTTAGTATTACAAGGTCTTATGTTTCATTTGTACAAATAATTTAAAAATAAAACTAATTTGGAAACGAACTTCTTGATGCTATAGAAAGTAATGCATATTATAGCTGTTAAAAATGCAAATAATTGCAGTCTTAGTTTCAAAACATTTAGATATATGCTAGAGGTCGTCCGGACTCTCTTTGCTTTATTCTTGTGGTATCTTTTCGGGTTGCAGCTGTCTGTTTGGGGACAGTATCCCATGGCCCCCACATCCTGAAGCGTGCCGCCAGGTCAGAGATTTTGGCGGGCCCCCTACCTATCGCTGAGCTTAAAGGCAGTCTGACGCTCCACAGTGACGTTTTCCAAATGATATAAAATTCATTCGTGTATATTTAACGATTTTTAACACATCGAATTATGGAGTTGTCGAATATCAACACACAAACAAAAATAGTATTGCACAACCTTATATTTTAAAATGGTAATATCCCAGAAATAAAATAGCGCCGCAGACGACTTTTTTTCTATTAGAGCAAGTTTAAGATGTGTGTTTATCTGGTCGACCCGCTACGCCAGGCCCCCCTTGAGCCCAGGCCCTTAGGCTAGAGCCCTATCAGTCCCCTCATTGTGGGGGCCATGGGGGACACTGATGCATTATTGCAGGCGTTTGTAAGATTATTCATTTACATATTAATATGCTGACTGAATTGTATTCAAATAAAACTTTTCTTGGCATTGTAATAAGTAGGTGACCATATAATATTTCCGTTAATTAAAAATATATTATCATTAGATTGCACAAATGTCCATAATTTAAAATGCCTTTTATTACAAGCATAATATAATAAATAATATTAGCTAATGAATTCTTAGTAAATGTATTACGCTTAGTTGAATTTTTATGACCATGTCCTATCCAATAGATATCATAATATGGGCCTCTACAGCAGTAGCGAACGGTGGAGGTAGGCTGTTAAGATTCGGCATAAATAGTGCACACTAAAATTTCTCAGTCATACTTGTTCGTTTTCATTGAACTAAGAATACAATTTGGATATGGTGCTGGTTGGTTTTAAAATTCAATTGAACCTTGGCTAACCAAATCATAATAGTTTAGTACGGATTTACAACCTATGGGTCATCAACCCAAGTAGGGTCACCAAGGATTTTCTGTGAGGTGGCCGACTGAAACCGTAAACATGAAAAAATATTGATTTTTAACTAAATCGCTGCACTATAGATCTACCATCATAAATTGGCATTTCAGCGAGGGCGCTAGTATGACATTGAGAATATTACCATAACTAACAAAAAAATGGTAATTTATAATTTTTTATTGGTAGTAGATTTCTGTACAAATATTATGCAATCCATAATTCGAGAAACATGTTGTAAAATTAAATGGCGTTTGTAACAAATTTATCCTCGATAGACAATTATAGTTTCAAATTCGACCGGTTGCCAACTTACGATGGTAGATCTTTAGTATGACAAGGTCCAAACAACAAAATTAACATTTTGAGTTGGGAACGTAGTATTTCTCTTATTTATAATAATTACACAGCATTCCTGATGAAGTACAAAATAAATTGTTGGAACTGCAAAACGATTCATCGGCCCGTAAATTACTTCATGAAAGAAATATCAATCAATTATTTTGTGATATGTATCAATTATATCAAAATGTTACCATGCATCCCATTTGAGTTTTACTACCATTTTCCTTTACATATCTCTGCGAGAGTGGATTGTCAATGCTTCTTCATTAACCAAAAAAAAAACAAAACAAGAAACAGATTAAATGTTGAAAATGACATAAGTTTGGCATTAACGAAAACTCAAATGTGAATTTTGAACCTAGTCAACCGTCGCATTACATAATATGTCTTAAGTTAAAATGATATTGAATAATATATTTGCCTGCAAACTCTATTTTCGATACGTTTTATTTATCCTATCAAAAGGCTTTTTACATTTATTCGGAGTCGCGGGTCACGTGGGTTCTATAAAAACGTGCCCGGAAACTTATACGTATGCAGTTCGCCGTATCACATTCACCGTGAAATGTTGTATCAGAAAAATATGGTCGTAAATTAAAGACCGTCCAACCTCTTTGGGTCATATAGTAATAGTACTGACACAAAATTCATGTCTAAATAAAACACGGTTCTTGTCGGTTTACACTTTACAGGAAGCAGCAAACATTTTTTTTAAATAACCAATATACTGGATTATGTTTTGTTAGGTTAGGTTTTCATTTTTTAATTCATGAATGTTGCCAAAATCAAGGCTATGAAAATTGAATTAATGTTCATATTGAATTTAATAAAATTGGAGACCGTATAGTATACGATCGTCTCTTTCCGATAAGAAAGCTCAAGGCGAACGGTGCGACGGTGAAATGTTTTACGTACAATTTACATGTAACCCTATAAAATGGGGGGGGGGGGGCATGACTTTAAAAAAGTTGGGAACGTGTGTGTTAGAGCATCATAACGAAACAAAATATCTCTCCTAAAATGTTTAGCAATTGACTTAGATTATTAGCATACTTCGAATTCTTAATTTTAAATTTTCTTACAGAACTGTTGCCAATAAAAATCAATATACTTTCCTATATAATCTATATTCAAATTTTCCACCACATAATGAGAACATTTTTTTAATTCATTATTTTGGTCATGGGCTTTCAAATACTCATTGATGATATCATGATCGGTTCCAGTTTCACAGCTTATTAGTATTTATCGATGCATATTTATGTAACAGCATAAACCTTTTATTAGCAAAGAATTATCAGTGCCGGACTAAGGCCGTCACGAGCAATGCGTAGAAATTGTAATGAGATGAATATTAAATTTTCCGAAGTGCTTCGCAGTGACAATAATCAATCCTATTACGATGAAATGATACGCTTACCCGATGTCGATAAAACAAATAGACCGATAAACAAAACCATCGACTCTCAACATATTTTGTAAACACCTAATCAACAAAAACGTTGTATTTTTTCTTTTAACAGATATGTAAATAATGTATAATAATAATATTATGTAGTATTGTATCACATTTTATCGAATGGAAATAGATGGCCGTATTCTGTAATTATGGAGATAAAATCCATGTCTAAATAAAACACATAAAAGACGTAATAAAAATAACCGGAATTCAACGGAAAGACAGAAAAAATTGGTAGGTAAATAGACGAAGATAAACAATAAATGAAGTTATTGTATAGTTTAAATGAAATTCTAGTAGATGCTCGTAAGTAACAAGTAGGAAATAATTTCCGAAATATTATTCCCGATAGTATTAATTTGAAGAAAACAATATCGACAATATATTATCTTGTAACCCACATATAGGTATTTAAAATAACTTATTTTTCCGAGTACAGGTTAAAGTTTTTAATTTTAGTTTTAAATAAAAGTTCTCAATTTAAAATATGTAAAGTAACATAATTAATCTTGATATAAACTAACGATAATTATTACTGGTACCTATTTGGAACGTTTGAAAACTTTTCTGTTGTGTCACAAAATCCGTGATTTGTACATATTATCATACAATACGTAGGTACTGTCCTTATTATGGGCATAACAAAACTGTGTTTTATGATTAATATCATTTTGGCATCGATAAAATCATAAAATGGTACTTTCTTATCTAAATTTACCAAAATTTGTCTAAAAAGAGATTTACGAACGAGTTGAGAACATCATAAAAGTTGCAACACGAGTTAACACTTTCATTAAATGTCGGAAAAGCAATAAAGGCCAACAAACAGAACAAGTTGCTAACTTAAGTCCACATCTCATTAAAGTAATAATTAAGGTGGGCATAATAAATTATAACATAGGTATTTTATTTGCTTGGTATTTTTTAAATCCACGTATTAAAATTAGGATTAAAAAAATAGTCATAGTTTGTAACCACTCCGAAATCAATAACGTGGAAATTTATTTCAAACATAATCTCTTGCCAGGAACATAAAATTATCACATGAACTCACACAGACACTAGCAGGTCACGGAGCAACAACTGCCCAATACCATAAAAAGAGCGATGGACTCTCAGAACTCCAAACACCTCACGAATTATTAAGCAACAA
This sequence comes from Rhyacophila brunnea, assembly GCF_057557595.1. Taxonomy (NCBI): domain Eukaryota; kingdom Metazoa; phylum Arthropoda; class Insecta; order Trichoptera; family Rhyacophilidae; genus Rhyacophila; species Rhyacophila brunnea. Next base: position 367,799 of record NW_028232772.1, on the reverse strand, counting down.
AACAACACAAGAACACTACACAAAATATATAATTCTAGCCACAAAGAAAATTAAAGTCATACATATGGAGGAACATAATTAACTGCACATCAATGTGATTAACCCTCTCAACTACCTTGTATGAAAAAGCAAGGGTATAGATTTAAAAAAAACGACCATGAAAAAAACCTAAATAAGAAAAAGATTAATTTTATTAATAATTATTTGGGAACCATTCACTTTGTTTACTTGTCTATTATTTTGTTTATTTGTGGCCACTTTCTAGGCTTAGGCATATTATCTCTTCTGCGGTTCAAAAAAAAACCTAATTCCAATAATCGACATCATTACCAACAATATCCAAATGGAATATTGATTTCAATTATCGATACCGGGTGATTCGTTAGTAACTAAACTATTAATCAACAATATAATATGTCAATCAAGTTTCCGCTATTTGTGAAGGTGTATAATTTACGGTAGGTACCTATTTAATTGAAAGAAAGTGTATGTTGGTTATTGTATATATATATTATTGGGTTTTGATTAATCATATGTGTATGTATGTACTGTCCGACAACAAGAAATCGGCGATAACAGGAAGTCGCTGTAGTATATAGAAGACTTTTCAGTGACGTACCTGTGATGGCGTCAATGCGTGCCAAAAGCGTGTTTAAATGATGTATAGGCTCTCCTTTTAGATGCGACTTTTTTTCTTCTTCGCAATAAAGTAAAATGTTACTAATAATAATTCTCACGTCACTCTGATCGTTTTGGACAAAGTTTTATTATAAAAAGCTTCCAATTACGTAAATTAATAGATCCGTACACCACGGAAGCATACACTAAAATGATAAATTTGGGGGCGTTCCTCATTTGAAAACGGAAGTGGGATTAGCTGCACTGGAGGGGATTATTAGTTCACAGTTTTAACACGTGTATAGGAAGAAAATAAACGACTGTACGCACACAAGGTGACAACATCATAAAAACCACAACTTAGCTCGATGCATACACAATGCCCACTATTTTTAGGCCATGGCACGAAACTATGAAGATCGATCGTAATACTAGTTACTTCTTATAATAAAATATGCATTTACTTATACATTTAATATATCATATTGAAAGAATTAATATTAAATCTTTATTTTACCACAGGTTACTGCATTACAATAGAAGTTAAGCAAAAACTGTACCTAAATATACCATCATAAATCTCGTCCGATATTCGAATTTAGAACTAAGCTCATCACAGTATAAAAGGTATTGAATGCTATGTCAAATGTTAGCATGCGGCACCCTCACACAGCGGACCACTCCTAATACTGGAACTCGCCATTTAGTACCACGGCCTATATAGACGGCCTTGCTCATGCATCAAATCTCGGAGAACTAATATAAATAAAGTGGTTTTAATCGTAATAACATATTAAAATAATTGATGGTAATATAAATGATGATAAGGAAATTGGGGGGTCGATACCTAATGTCGAAAAAATAGGTTTTCTCTTATTTTTTTGGCCAGTCACTAGATACAACGCAATAACTTATTGATAATTGGAATCCGCCCTACTCTAACCTCCTGATTAAGGCATGCCAACAGTTTTGGCCTCATTCCAAGCTTAATTATTATTTAATATACCATACTAGTACTGAACGTGGAAATTGAAGATTCACAAGTTTTCTCTGAATTACTAACAGTACCTGTATATGATTATAATAACAATTTATTAAAATATTTCGCCTGCGGCACCGACGCACATTCCCATTAAATAAAAATCGAATTTTTGCGATGATTTTTCTACGAACTTTTCATTTTAAAGCTTCGCAGGTGATATTTTTGTGGTTTAAACAAAATAATTTCATAAACCTTTAAAACCGTTTAGGTTATAATTATTTTGTGTGCGTACATAAAATCGAAGACGTTAACATGTCTGACCTCTGTATAATTAATTGAATATATTTTTTAGTTTGTAGCATTTTCACCGAGAAAGTAGGGCAAAACCCCATTTTACATTTTAAATTTTATTGTTGTATACATCGTTCTAACGTTGTTTTTCATATGGTTGAATCTAAATACAAAGTCAAAATTGTGAACTTTTTCTCTGTGGTACCTTTTCTGCTGTAAATTTTCAGTTTTTTAAATTTAATCTCAGCATCTTAGAATTGGCAATTCTAGCCTGATTCTAATTCTAACCTGATTCTTATCACATCACGCCAAACAAAATTATATGTCCGGAATTTTTGTGATACTTATATCTTCTAATATATAAAAATTAATATTTGTTTGTTTGTTTGTTTGTTCGTATTTAATGCGCAGCCATACCGTTCATCCGATTGCGATAAAACTTTGTAAACTTATTGCTTGCACTTGCGCAAAGAGTATAGGCTATACTAATATATAAAAATGAATGTCTGTCTGTCTGTCCCGTATGCGTTCCTATACCATTCATCCAATTGCCATGAAATTTTGGTAAGTGGTTGTGCTCACGCCCGCAAAGGTTTATGAATTGATACAACTATTTTGTTCTTCTTTTTCTTCTATTCTATCTTCTTCTATTCGTATGCGTTCTTATACTATTCATCCGAATGCGATGACATTTTGACCAGTTGTTGTGCGCACGCCCGCAAAGGTTTCTGAATTAGTACAACCGCCTTCTTCTTCTTCTATTCGTATGCGTTCCTATATCATTCATCCGATTGCAATGAAATTTTGATTAAGTATTATTCTCACGTCCGCAAAGGTTTCTGAATTGATACAACCATGTCTTCTTCTTTTTCATCTATTTTATCTTTTTCTATTCGTATGCGTTCTTATACCATTCATCTGATTGCGTTGAAATTTTGACAAGTTGTTGTGCGCACGCCCGCAAAGGTTTCTGAATTAGTACAACCATCTTCTTCTTCTTCTATTCGTATGCGTTCCTATACCGTTCATCCGTTTACAATGAAAGTTTGGTGAGTTGTCGTGCGCATGCCCACAAAGATTTCTGAATTAGAAAATCATCATCTTCTTCTATTCGTATGAGTTCCTATACCATTCATCCGATTGCGATGAAACTTTTGTCAGAAGTTGTGCGCACACCTGCAAAGGTTTCTAAATTAGTATTATATAAAATACAAAGTTTGTTGTTTGTTTGTTCCATCCAATTTTGGTTTTTTACTGCATATTAATAACATTAATAACGTTTGCATATTTTGGATTCGATTTCAATTTAGTCTTCTTTTGTTTGACCTTAACTCCTATTAGAATTATTTTCATATTGCCATATTGTATTACACAGATATTTTAATATTAAAAAAATAATTACCTCTTATTATTTTTTAAATATTTAAGATAAATATAACCACGAAGCGATCCTGTGCGAAGCCGGGTACTTCAGCTAGTATTAAATATAAATAGACTAATAGTAACAAACTGCCACTATGCATGGGTTTTATAGACTATGAAAAGGCGTTCGATTCGATAAAGAAATGTTCAATACTCGACGCACTCAGAAAACAAGGAATCCCTGGGCGCTATATAAATATTTTCAATAATACATACAGTAGCGCAACAGCATCTGTCAATCTTCATAAACCATCGCGCAGATTTCCTATCAGCAAACGAGTCCGACAAGGTGATACAATCTCACCTAAACTATTTACAGCTACCCTTCAGGCAACTTGACTGGAATGACAAAGGGATCCCCATAAATGGAGAATACCTGAGTCATCTGCGCTTTTCCGATGATATAGTAATTTTTTCGCAAGACTCAAAAGACTTCCAAAGCAGAATGCAGGAACTCGCTGAAGTAAGCAACAAAGTAGGTTTGAAAATAAATGTAACAAAGACGAAAGTCATGTTCAACTGCTCTGCGGGCCAAAAAGAGATCCTCATCAATGGCACTCAGCTCGAACAGGTGAAAAGCTACATCTATATGGGACAACAAGTGTTTATAGATGGATGTATATTCGATGAAATTTTTCGCAAGAGTAAAGCTAGGCTGGAGTGCTTTTGGCCGCCTGAATAATGTCTTCAAAAGTGACTGTGACCTTCCACTGTGCCTAAAGCGCAAAGTATTCAACCAATGTGTGCTTCTCGTAATCACATATGCGTGTGGAACATAGACCCTAAGTAAAAGAGAGATCCAGAAACTTAGAGTAGCACAACGTGGTATGGAGAGGTGCATGCTGGGCATAACGCGAAAGGACAAAAAGAGGAATGAGTGGATAAGGAAGCAGACAAGGGTTTGCGATGTAATAGAGTTTATTAAAAGCCTTATATGGAGATGGGCTGGACACATAGCTCAAAGAAGAGACAATCGTTGGACAAATCTAGTCATCCAGTGGTATCCAAGAAGTACAAAACGTCCGCAAGGTAGACGTAGAGGCCGCTGGATCGATGAAATGATAAAGTTCTGCGGAAGTACGTGGCAACGCAATGCACATGACCGAGAGAAGTGGAAGCAGCTTGAAGAGGTCTTCATCCAGCAGTGGATAGATTTAGGCTGATGATGATGAGACTAATAGAGCCTCCCAGGGCCGCGCCAAAGGTAGTAGCCGCCCGGTTGCCAACCCAAAATTGCCGCCCCCAAATATTTAAAAAAAAAATGATTAAAAAAATAAAATGAGTATTTAATTGTCTTCAAAATATTTATATTATATTTAATAATATGATCGAAAATTGCACCACAGGTGCATGTTTTTCACTAGCTATCAAACTATCTTATTATCGCTCAATGGCTCGATTAATTTCCTGCCTGCGATGGTTTGATTTTTGTAGAAACCTTTATGGCTATTATGACAGGATGGATACCAAACTGATCTATTGAGACTTCGAGAGAATACCTAAGTATATTTTTATACATATATGATACATGCCATTAGTCATAGATAGGATATATTAAACTAATAATTAGGATTATAATTATAATATACTTACCTATGTTTAAATTTATTTTCAGTGTATTTTGCCGCCCGACACCCCGTTTGCAAGGGCAGTCATAATCAGGTATGTACATACATCCTTATTTTTCGCGAAGAATTGTGATAGGTAAATATGTACTATGCAGCATTAATTATTAGTAAAATGTAAAATATTCTAATTAACAATCGAGTTGCTATACATACAGTACTATATGAGACTAGCATGGTCCTTTCTACATACTTTCGTCGATAATCAAATAATGAAATAAAAAAAAAACTAATAAGTATAGTATATAATATTAGTTGTATGATATTAAAATATATCATAATAGTCATAATATTATTATGTAACTCGTATAGGACACACGATAATAACTCAATATGAAATGTTAATTCATTACACAATGTCTGCCATTCGTCCAACATTCAATCACCAAACAAATTATACTCATTCCATTATTAAAAATGAATAAATAATAACGTGAAGTGAAATGCTTCCAATAATACAAAGAGTCTTTTTAATAATTCACATTCCGTAATTCATGAACGCTGACCAACAATCTGATATTATTGTTATTTCATACTAATTGACGTACACCCGGATGAAGAAAAAAATATTCATAAATAGTTTACATTTCAATTAATATTTGATATAAAAATACAATAGAAACCATAATGATCCCTTATTTAAAGTCCACTGATTCCTGTTTGTAGGTAGGTATAGTGAAACTACGTTAACCACGGGTGTATAATATCGTCTCTGTTCTGGCAGAACACACTAACTGTAGAATACTAGTTTTGAGTAATTTGACTTTGAAGTTGTTAAAATGTTTGAAATAGTCTATCATATGAGTTTATTAAGTAATCGTAAAAAGAATGACTTTAAAATAAAGACTGTTTATTTATTAAGAAGGTTTCCAGACGGTAAAGTTATAAGGAACATTTTGGTATAACTAACTTAATATGTAATTTTTTCGAATTAGTGTCTTCTGCCAGAAAATTGACGATATTATGTTCGTTTAATTTAGAGCAGTCTTTCTCAAAGTGGGTGATAACGCCCCCTTGTGGGCACTGAAGGCTTTCAGGTGGGCAGAAGAAGGCTTAAAGAAAAGTAGAGGGCGTTAAGGAAATCTAGAAGAGCGACGGCAGACAAATTCTATCTATAAAAATCCGATGGAATCTAGACACGACACCACTTGACATGCGATTTACCACTCGAATGGTTGGAATCCCAGTTAGAAGAACTTATAGAACTGACAACAAACGAATAATTAAAAATTAAATTCAAGAATGGCTACCAAGATTTTGGCTGCATAAGCAAATCTCTTAACTGTACCCTGGGTTATAGTCGGTTGTTCAACGATTTCTGATAGCATTCCCTCGTCATTCAAAGCTTTCTTTTAATGTTAATATAAATACTTCTAAATATGATTAAGTATGAGTTTTATTTCCTCTCATTGAAACATTCTTTGATCTCAGAAATAGGAAAAGGGTCACACTCTATCTATTCTATCCATACAATAATTCATGTTAAAAATTATATTTGCAATAACTGTTTTTAAGATACGCAACAGATGGTAATGAAAAAGGTATGTTAAAAAAATATGGGGGGTACTATGTAGATTTTTTTTAAATCTCAAAGTGGGCGGTGGTCGAAATAAGTTTGAGAACCTGTGATTTAGATGTTATATTCTGGCATTTGCAGCACGTGGCCAAGCCAGGTCCAACGTGATTAGAGACTACTTGGTGTATTCTCCTAGAGTCATCCGCCGCACACCCAGTATCCATCCCAAACAAGGCCTGAACAAAAACGATGCATAAGTGCGAGTGAGAAAGTATTTGGCACCCTTATAATCTCTGCGATACGCGCTGGAGTAAGATAAAATGTTTACAGATGTGTGAGATGGCTTGCAATGGTGTCACTGCCAAATCTTAGTTTGTTGCATAGCTAAGTGTCGATAACCTGCGAGCGCGTGTTGCTAAAATTGATATTTTGTATCTGTAGTCTAAGATCCCAAGCATCTGTTCTCGAAGCTCAGTCTACGGTTGCCCTGAGGGCACTGGGACAACTGGACAACATGACAATTGGACGCTGTACTGACGAATGAAATAACGTCCATTAATGATATAAATACACGTTCGTTACGATTTCATACAGAAAGTAAACGAGGGAGTATAATAAGTTTATATTTACTACTTAGTAGTTTTAATTGATTTTGCTCTAAACATGATGTTTTGAACTTAAACATAATATGCACAATTAAATCATTATATACGTGTGCATATTTAAATTCTCACATAGTATTAATTAGTATAATGATATATAAGTATTAAATATATATTTTTATAACGTCTATTTATTTTCGAATTTCATTCGATTGCGTAGCGCCTAGTTCTCCCGACGCCGAATCGTCCTAGACCCGCTCTGAGCCATCGTAAGATGCCATGATTCGCTACCCCAAAACAGCACCATCAGAATGCAAGTGTCGAATGAGCGGCATTTGATTTTGTACAATCGTGAGTCCTAGACACTCCACATCGAGTTGAATGTTGCTATAGCCATTCCCATTCGGATAGCGAGCTCTCTTTGTAAAATGCCATCTCTCATAATTCCGGTATCCTGGAAGGCCGATAAATACTATAAAGAGTCTATACGGTGGATGCTGGTATGACCTGGAACGACACAAAAATATTGGCTAGCGACATGGATTCTTGGAGACGCCATGTGGTGTCCATATGCTCCAGCTGAGGGGTTAAGTATATTCGTTCAATGGAAATCGAAGTAAAACGAAAATTGATACCGAGGAGCTGAAAATGGTGAAAAGAGTGTATTGCGCTCTCTCTGTATCAGTCAGTCGAGATAGTGGCTAACGTCTGCATCGCATATTGGAAGCCAATGTCCTACCAGTTGTTTTGGTTTTTTGTCTTCAATAAACACCATTTTCCGTAATAATTTCTTGATTATTGGAACCTGCCCTACTCAAGCACACCTGACTAAGGCACGCCAATGGTTACGGCCTCATTCTAAATATGATTAATTAACAATACTGAACGTGTAAATTTAACAATCAAACATTGACTATCCAGTTCTACGGAACTGCAATATAACAGTACCTATAGATGAGTATAACAACATTGTATTAAAATATTTCACCTGCGGCACTGACGCACATTCCCATAAAATAAAAAATCGTATTTTTGCGATAACTTTGCTACAACCTTTTTCATTTAAAGCTTCACAGGTGATATTTGTATGGCTTGTTTAAAACAAAATTACTCCACAAGCCATTAAAAGCGTTTAGGTTTTAATTTTTCATGCATTAATAAAATTGAAAAGACGTTAGTATAATGTAGTAAGTAAATACCACTAATTTAAATCATTTATCTTCATTAATAATATAATAATAATTTATTTGACTGTCATATCTACGTGGTTACTGGCTAGCATTACCATATAGTGGGCAAAACGTCATATAAAATCACAGATTTATGAAGAATATTTTATTTTATTTTTCCCTCATTTCTGGTTATGTATATTTCCATTCATATGATAGATTCTTTGTCTCACCATCTCGTAAATTGAATTTTGTGTTCAAAAAATGGATCTCTTTCATCACATCCACGCATTGATGAAGTATATAAAATATATTCGGACGCTCTAAATTTCCCAATAATTTTTCTTTTGTTGACTATACATCATTTCAGTTAGTAAGTTTTCTGGTCATATTATTATTAAATTAGTGAACGTATATTCAAAGGAATAAATACATTCTGGAAACATGACGGGTGACCAAATTAGGCAAAACTTTCTATAGTTTTTCTTTCAATTGTTGAAATAGAACGAGAAAATAATATAGGTACCGTATATTATGCACATACACGAAGCTTGACTAAAATTTAAAATTATTTATCTGTAACGTCACATAAATTAGCTTAACGGAAAAGAGTTTATTTCAAATTAATTTAGGATTCGTTTAAAACATAGACACAATAATAAAATTAACGAAGCATGTTTTTTTATATAATTTATTTATTTATTTAGTTTAGTTTGTTTTAGCTTTATATTCTTAATAATACATAAATATCACGTCGACCAAAAATAAAACTAATATTTATAGACTAATATTAATATAAAAAATATGTAAGTATTATAAATACAATCATATCGTATGTATTTATCAGTGGTAAGTACCTACCTAGGCTGTAGAGATTCGACAGCACTAAAATTAAATCATACTTATTTAAACTAAGAATACAAATTGTAGACTACGCTGATTTGTTTTTGAAGTTATACTTCTTTTGGTGCGTTTGGGAAATCAGATCAGGGTGTATTTTTGGCGTGTAACACATAATTTATTTTTTCCATCACCGATTGTTCGGTTATCAGCCGAACGCACTACCTTTACGCCGCAGTATGATACTGCAATCGTGACGATTATACAGCATAATATTAAAGTTTAGAATTGTTCCGTTGCCTAGGCAGCGAATTTATTATTGTCGGCCATTTGCAATTCTTTATTCAAACAAACTATTAAACGTCAGAGTGACAATTGGTACTTTAAAAATAAAAAAAACAACGAGAAACCATTATATATAATTTAGTATTATAAGTTAAAGTGTAGAGAAATAAACCAACGACGTTCCAATAAGCGGTCATTTTACTTGAGTGTGTAATTTAACAAGATAATTAAGAGCTAGTCAAAGAATCTAGTTTATCACAAGTTTTGTTTTTGTTTTGTTACGCAAAAGAAGTATAACTTCTAACGCGCGTACATAAGTACACACACCGTTTTTTTTTTTAAATTTAATTAAATCCTGTCTAAATAAACTGAACCATAATAGTAGAGGTAGGCTGTGTTTTTATTTGTTTTCTTTGAATTAAGAATACAAATTGAAGATGGCTTTTAAAATTTGATTAAGCTCTGCCTAAACCGAACAATAAAAAAATATTCTTCTATCTATAAAATATCTAAAATTTAATATTATGATTTAATGCCATAATTTTAGATATTTTATAGAGAAGTATAATATGTTTTAATATAAATATCTATTATTTTTTTCTTTAATTGATTTTTAAAAACTAACCAAAACCATCGGCAATTAATTTTATTCTTTGTAGTTCAATGAAAACAAATAAGTAAAACTGACAAAGTTTAGTCTTTACTGTTTATGCCTGATTTTCACAGCCTTTTTACACTGAATTATTTACATAGTTTTAATATTAAATGATTAAAAACCAATGAAAACATATTATACCTATAAGCATTTTTTCTATAAATAAGCGTTGTAACTCTAAACGGTTTTGTAACATAGGTAATGTCATTGGGTACAACTTTATTCACGGTGAAATGCTATACGAACAAATTTATTTGATTAAATGGTATCTAACCATCTGTTTTCTGTACAACAGCTCACTGTAAGTTGTGATACAGCGAACTGCATACGTACAATTTAAGACCTACTATAAACAAGCACTACAATTTGGCTATCAACTTTCGGTAGAAGACTACACGAAAAAAAATATGGATACATGTTAATTTAATGTGAATATACAATAAATCGGATACCTATCGTCAACAAATTTTCTTTTGTATGTCCACAAATTCGGTGGCGGTCAGACTGAGTTATCAGATCGTCCTAATGTGCCACGGGAGAGTAGGCAGGGGACAGAATGCCGCCCTGGTCCCACTTTGTCCCCCAGCGATCGCTATCTGCTGATCGTATCGCGACCCAGACGTAACAAGACTCATTATTTGATTACAAATTAGGCACGACCACTGGAAACCTTCCCAAACAATCAGAGAATTATGATGTAATGTTGTGCCAATCGACTTTGCGCCACATCCCTTACTGACTTACCTCAGTAAATACAATTAACGGCCCACATGCTCAGCGTAGATCAAAATGGAGCTTTTATGGTTTTTCAGAGCATAACCCTGGACATTCCTTAAACGTTGTAGATAATCTATTTATATAATTTTGAAGCCTTATTATCCTTTATATTTATTTTAAACATTTGATGACCTAACTTTAAATTTTGTATTTACACATACTTACACATGCAACCTTTTTTTATTTTTATATTAAAAATTTGTTTCAAACTTTTACCCACTAACCAAATATTTTTTTCAAAATTGAATTTATTTACCCAGTCTCTCAAAAGGTTGCAAACCACTAGTCTAATGTATATATAAAAACATGATCTTAAGTAAGTAAATATATTTTTGGTTTTTCTCTAGATATCAAATTATTATTAATTATAAATTGTTTTTAAGTCATTTAAAATGAAAAATTATTGTAGAAATAAAAGCGAAGTAATCGTTTGTTTTCTCCAACGTACCGACCGTGCATGTCACATATGAAGCATTTAATATCAAAAATCAATAATTAGTCACATATATATATGGTCAAAATCTAACCTACCTATAAACAGACCTCGAAATGGAAAATTTTATGAACCGGAGCGCTCGATAATTTTACGAAAATATTAACATGTTAATCTAAATGTATGTGTATTCTATAAAAATAAGTGTGTTCGATTTTTATTATATGGCATATCTAGCTCAGACGGCCAATTTATTTAGTAATACGGTGCTCCAGTGCGCTCCTATAGATGCATATTATTATATGTGTAATTTTTCACAATATGTAAATAATGGTCTTTAACTTCTAAAACGTCAAAAATCACACGAAATAAATGTTTTTTTTTTTTTAGAATTATTAATAACCATGTCCTTGCTTTTTCGTACAAGGTGGTTGTTAGTAATTTTGAACAATCACAAACACCCAGGCTTTGAGAAAAACACATAAACGTTTTTCTCATGACCGGGAATCGAACCCAGAACTCTCGGGTGGAAGGCCAGCGCCTTACCCACTGCACCACGAGAGCCGCCTGAAATAAATGTTTAATAACATAACGATTATTATAAAGTGGTATAAATAATTAATGTAGATAAGTCCAATTTTAAGTGTCATGGATTTATTACAAAAAGGGGTTAATAATCTAATATAAATGAGAATTTTGTTCTAGTTTGAAAATAAAATATAATATAAAGAAAAAACTGACGTTACAACCAAACTTATATTGAATTGTGGACTTGTTATTAGACACCCGATATGTTCATATTATTCATGAATGTATTACTTAAGATTACGGACTTAATACATGGAAATAGTTTATCACATTGTAAATTCATTACTTACGGATGAAATAATACATCTACACAGTAAAATTAATTCAATGGTAATTTACATTTAGGCATTATGTTTAGAAAATGTTATTATCTTAATTACTTTTACGAGCCAATGTAAACTAAAACGTTAAAGAAATGTTTAGTATCGATTCTTGGCCACTGGTTCTAATATACAATATTGTCAATAATAATATTAAATTACGTACGATATTGAATTTACATTATTCAGAAACACCTCAGAAACATACATATTAGATTAAACATTCAAATTTTTACATTAAAATTCTCAATAATATCTGCAAATCACTTATAGGTATATTTAAATGCACAGTGATTTCATAGTATTTTTTTTCAAAACAGCTAATAGATTATTGACCTACAAAGTGTAACGCTCTGCCAAGTGCAGTTTTAGTTTGCTTTCGTTGATTGGAGGTCACGATTACGTATATTTATCAATCGCGTGACCAATCACATGGAATTATATATTATATTATAACTTGTTATAACTTTTGATTTCACTCATTTCACAAAATTAACTGAATAAATACATTACTAGTTAACTACGTGAAAATCCCATTCAAGTATGTACGAAAAATATCTAAATTCTCGTGTGTAACAGAACAAGATTTCCTGAAGTCCTCCTATAAAGTTAATATCTATTCCCAACGTTGCCTGTAATTTTTCTATTGTGTGTGCGGATCATCAACGCATATGAGCAGTCGTGCCGTCACCCGGTGCGGTAAATTTACACCCCCCCCCCTACAAACACACACATATAATTTTTTATTATACCTTATATTTTTAGGGTATTTATTAATTTCAGTGATTTTATTTAAAATAACACTAACAACGACAAAACTGAAACACAATCAAATTGATCTGGATCACTATGTGCAAAGCTAAATCGGAAAATGTTTGAATCGAACGGGACAGATATAGTGATCCCGCTCGACGTAAAATTTCACCTGCGTGCTCGCGTTAGTCGCATTTTACTTTCGCTTTCCAAGAAATGAGTCGAAGAATTGTGCATACGATGGTTTCGTGCATTCGAGCAAAACTAAAATCTGGCAAAGGAAACTTTCTTTTACAATATTTTTGTGTGAGGACTGTGGGAGGGGATAAAAACATGTGTGCGGACACATTCTAATAGGTGTGGTAGCACACACGCGCACACCTTACTGGTTACATTGCCTATTCCCATCTTTTTTTTAGAACTGCCAAGGAAATATCTGACGTATGATTTAAAATTATTATTTCTAAAATTAATTAGTAATGAAGTCATCCAAATATTCTGAATGTCTTCTAAAACCTTCCAATAAATCTTTTTCATGTTTTGATATGGTACGAGTAAGTATGTAGTGCCTAATACAAGTAACAGTAATACTATTTTCATTTGTTTTATTCGTCTGTCATCATCTTCGAAATAATGTTTTTTTTATAATTGGAACTGCGTAGAAGATCCGTGCGTATTTCAGATTTTTTTTTTGAAAACATAAACATTGTACAAGATCAATAATTTATTGATATAGCGGATGCATTATTAATATTTGCTTTTATTGTTAATGTTATATGTGTTTACTGAACCTAATAAATAGATTAACTTTATACTCCGATGTAGATCTTGGCCGCCTCACGAAGATGTATTTTAACAAACGGTTTTTTTCTTTATTTTGAGAAATGGATGTTAGCCACTTGCTCAACACATTACATGTCCATTATTTATATCCATACACTCAATGAAGAACAAGATGTGAATTTTCCAGACTCGGGTTTCGATCCCGAGACCCACAACTTTATTAACGACACGTTACCGCTCGTCCATAACTCTGTTCAACCAAATCGCTTCGGATGTTGATATACTTACTCCACCTACGTGAGGATGACTATAGGTGGGTGTTGATTTATAAATTCTTAAAATAGGATCTACTTAGCTCATTTAGAGTGCTTCCATGCTTTATAGTTTATAACTTTTATAGTTTTTGTAGGTACCTTTTACTTTGTGTTCATACTGTTTTTTGTGATACTGCATATATTTATTTCTTCTTTAAACTATTTTACAACGTTTTTCTTAGCTCGTATTCTTATTTTTCCGGTGGTTCTTTGTCCGGTACAAATCTTCCAATCGATTTTTAACTAACTTCCCGACTAGCTAGACATTTGAAACGTTTAGAATATATCATAACACGATGCCAATGCATTTTTAATACTTTTAGCCATCTTTAAGTAGAATTGAATTCATTTTCTGTTAATTCTGTTTTGTATGAAAAGTTATTTTGACACCTTTATCCGTTGCTACGGGTCTGAGGTCCTAGCAACTAAATTATTAATATATACGTGCGTTACTATGGAAATCAATATGACATGTCAAGTACAAGTTTTTTTGATCGTTTAAGCTAGTCAAGTCAAGTTTATATGGTTCAACAGAATTTAAAAACGTTGTATATAAAAAGTTCTTTTTTAACCATTGCGGGTGCAACCAAAAACTTTAGTAAAACAATATTAATATTCATAAAACGTTGATTAGACAAAATTAAAATAATATTAAAACATTAATTTACCTATTCTCTTCTAGGTATCTGATACCAGTAACGAATGGTGTAGGCAGTTAAGATCAGTCACTAATAAGCACACTAAACGTTGTCAGTCATATGTATTTGTTTTCATTGAAATAAAACTACAATTTACAGATAATGTTCGTTAGTTTTTAAAATTCAATTAAACTCTGCGAAAACCCAAGACATAGTAATAATAGATAGTTTATAGTAAAAACAATACTCGTCTATCAATAAATTAAATCATAGGTACATGACTTTGAATATAATATAAGTTTGAATATAATAGTAGTTTGGTTTAGGCAGGGCTTAATGAATTTAAAAGAATGAACCAACAATATGTGTAATATGTATTCTTAATCCAACGAAAAAAAATAAGTATGATTGAAAAAGCGTGCACAATTTTGTCGTATCGCCCAAAGTATACCAAAACTATTATGGTTTGGTTTAGACAGGGTTTAATTGATTTTTTAAAACTAACAAACACCATTTGTAAATTGTAGTCTTAGTTCAATAAAAAAAATACGTATGACTAACAAAGTTTTTTTTTCGACCATGTCCGATCCTAATAGGATCATATGGGCCTCCACAGAGTAGAGGTTTGTATTAACAAATTTTGTTTTTTACGAGAAATTGATGTCAGCCAATGACATTATTAATGGACAACTCACTAAGTACAGTAGCCAGCAAGTAAATTCGCTCATATTGACATTCGCACATGTATAGGTAGACGTCACGCAATTTCCATTATGCGATATCACGCATCGGGAATTTATAGCAATATCACCTTTATTGTAATGGCGTTAAAACAGTGTTTATAGTGTCAATATTCATTTGAGCGAACCCGTTCAAACCGAACCATTCGGCAGACCCGACAAAGAGCATCGGGAATTTATAGCAATATCACCTTTATTATAATAGCGTTAGAACAGATTATGCCATCCGGCAGACCCGACAAAAAAGTGAGTGTCATTTTTTTGTCTAGATGCTTCGTCCATATTAATGTCATTGATGTCAGCCACTTGCTCAACCTATTAGGTCCATACCCTGACTCACACACAAATTGAAAAACAATATGTGTACTTGCCAGACCCAGGATTCGAACCTGAGACCCACGGCATAATAGTCCAACGCTTAAGCCGCGCGGCCACCGTGGGTGTATTGAACAAAGTTTAATGGGGACTATTTATGACGGATCTTAACAACCTGCCTCCACCCTTCGCTACTGAGGTATTCTTACTATGTTATATCCGGTCGTATTTTTTTCTTTACGTGAAAGTATTTCAAAGTATTCGCGTTACTTGTTGAAATTAAACTATACTATTTTCAATTTCTCATACTACAACTACCTACTCGCCATTATTATTTAAAGCTTAAACTACTATAACATTATTCCATCTAACCATTTTGTAGATGGATTTCATATTACTTCACACCGTGGTCAGTTTAATAATCCTCTCGAACCAGACCTATAATTTGAGGAGTTCAACTGATAATACGAAAGTACAGTTACAACAATTGCCAATTTGAAATTCGCACCATTTCAATCCGCATAGTTTGAAATAGCTTATACTGATTTGATTCCCATAACTGTTATAACATTTTAGATACATTTTAGTCTACCGGGTAAAGTGGGTTTTGTTAATGTCTTCGAATTTTTTACTACACATAATATCTACTATTCAAACTCAACGATGTATTATTTCTAGTGGATATATACAATTAAAAATATATACGTAATTATTAGGTAGTGTTAGGGTGCAAAACATCCTGGCAGCAAGAATCAGGGAGTAGAAAAAGTCCGAAAATAAATATCATTTAACGATTTTACTAAAAAACATTATATATTTTATCAATTATTACATAAACTAAATCTTACGATATATAATATATGAAATACTAATGTACCTTCCTTGCTGCAGAAGGTCGGCACTTACCACAGGATGGAAAATCGAAGATATAGTGCATATTTGACAAATATTTCCCACGTATTATTATATTTTAATTGAGAACTAAAATTTCCCAACTATGACGATATATGCATCACAGTTACATAAAAATAATTACAAGATAAAAATAATTTTTTATATACAACGTTTTTAAATTTTCTGTTCAATCATATTATAAACGATCAAAAAAATTTGTACTTGATATAAATAATACTGAAATGTCATTTTGATTTCCATAGTAATGCACGTATATATTATTAATTTAGTTGCTAGGACCCCAGACTACTATTATAGTGGATTGGATTACGGATTTCTTCCGAAATAACTTTTCATACAAAACAGAATTAACTGAAAATGAATTCAATTCTACTTAAAGATGGCTAAAAGTATTAAAAAAATGCATTGGCATCGTGTTCTGATATATTATTCAAGTTTTAAATGTCTAACTAATCGGGAAGTTAGCTAAAAATTGATTACAAGATTTGTACCGGACAAAGAACCACCGGACAAATAAGAATGCGAGCTAAGAAAAACGTTGTAAAATATTCAAAAGCACTCTTTCAAAGTCTCAAAAGTATGGGTCAATTTCATTGCACATTACCAAAATATAATTATATGTAGGTACCTAATTTTTTCACGGACAATAAAAAGGGTCAAAAAGGGCAATAATCATGGACAATAATACTTTTTTTAAATATAAATTGTGTTTTCGTACTCCATTGACCTCCCTCACCATAATATATGAACAGAATGTTATATACCAATAAGTCATAATTCTATCATATCACTATTTACCTACTGTTAAATAAAAAAATATTGTGGGGGCGGCAATTTAAAACTGAAACCCGGACGGCAGCCGCCCTTGGCGCGGGGGCCTGGTGATTAGATTCCGACCACGGAGCACATCGTGAAGTTCTGTAACATTGGTCGAACGTGTAAGGAAAAATATGCACTTCTTATGAGAGCATCAAACTTGTTATCTTCTTCTTCGGCCATATCCGCCCCTTAGTTGGAGCATTAGGACACCATGCGGCGCCTCCAAGAATCCATGTCGTTAGCCATGCTTCTTACACCCTTCCAAGTCATATCAGTAGCTCCGCCGTATATACTATATAGATTGTGTTAAGCCAGTTGAAGCCGGTTGGCATGAAGAAGAAGCAAGCCAGGTTGAGGTTCTCTTCTGGCATCCGCAGCACGTGACCAAGCCAAGTCTAACATCGCCTCTTTGCACCAAACAGCCTCGCATTAACTTTACGTACCTACATCATTATGTGCGTACACCCATTGTCGATATTTTAAAAGAGGATCACCTGAAATCTATCCCCCCAACAAAACGGCAGCTTAATTTCTCCCCTTAAAATTTTAATTAGTTCAATAATTTTAAGTAAGGTCAAAATTATGTGTTTTTGAGGATGCTGGGAAATGCAATAATTATTGTCCTCTCATAGTGTGGCCAAAATACTTAGTTTTATAATTTTAGTAATATGCAGAACTTCTCGGCTATTTTCTTTCCTGTTTATTTGATATTTAAATAGGCACGTCATCATTAGCTACCACAGAACAGATAACAAATAGAATTCCGATAGGCTATATACCAATACAGTAAATTTTGATACATGGTTTTGAATGTGTGAGTGTCCTACGAAAATGAACCACGCATTATAGACGTGCGATTGTGTACACCAATATTAAATGAGCGTCAATGCATAAACCGAGAGCAGTTATCAGTATTCGACGAATGACGTATTATTGACACGTGTTTAAGTTTTGGAGATCGGTTACCTGCTACTCCTTACCCGTTAGGTATTTCTGTTCCCATTACTTCTAAGTTCCCTGAAGATTACGCAGGCAGCAGATAAATAAGTAGATATTTTTATTGTACTAGTATTTATTACATTTTAGATGTTTAGATCGTGTTTAAATTTATTCCGTATTCTTCCTTACTCGAGATCGGTTGCCTGCTTCTCCTTACCCGTTAGGTATTTCAGTTCCCATTATTTCTGAGTTCCTTGTTGACATTGATATACTACTGGATGAATCATATGCTTCTTAAAATGACGCCCGATTTTCAGCGACTCGGCCAATGTTAAAACTTACTGAGTAAGCCCGATCTAGCTTGCATCTTACTCTAACTAATAGTCAGCGCATGACGACTTGATCTGTCTGCTTTGGGTTGCAGCCACCCTTAGGTTCACTATTCCAAGAACGTAAATTTAGTTTTACAGCCAGGGCAATACGGGTGAAATTCGGGAATCCATGTTAACGGTCTTAACGCATTATACCTACAAGGAAATATTATAAGACGATATTCGTAATATCTTTTGTGGTACATTTTTAAAATGACACTTGTATGGGAACTCCTCATCTAGTAGTATATCAATGCTTGTTGACTACCCTGTCAGTCTGAGGGATTTTTAGTATATGTACATCTATCCAACCACATCTCGAAGACCTCAATAAATAATATTAATATAAAAAGAAATCACTGGGAACGGTCAAACTCGTGTGGGTAACGTTTGATGTTAGACGAAATTATACGTGTCCGTACTTATTTGTAGATGTCTTATTAGATCGAACATAATGAGGATAAATTTTCAAATTACCTCCAATACTTAACACATTAAAAAATAACTAAATAACATGATACACTTTTTCAAATATCACGACTTAGTTTCGCGGATTCGAAGCGTTAGTATCGAATTAAATCTGTTCTCCGTCACACTTGGTTATGTTTTATAAGGTGCGAAAGGGATCAGTGATCTGTTTTGTGTTATCCAATTGAACCACGGATGGTATAACACGTAATCACCAAGTGGGAACGAGTGGGCAATGGATAAGCTTAGAGATATCATTGACCGTTTATTGTTTTCCAATATTAAGGGTGCCTGGGGTAAAATGAGTCACAAAATATTATTTTTACTTATTAAAATGTTGGTCGTGTACGAATTTTTAATTTATTTGTTTTAATGCGTATCATTATATTCAAAAATAATATACCTACACATTTAGGTATACGCAAAAAGGTTGTCATTTAATTTTAACAACCTTTCTCTAATCAAAGATAAACAACAAATAACATTAATTATTATAAGAATGTAATTAATACATCAAATTACCTAATAAATAAACAGATAGGCACCACACACTACGCACAAGTAAATATATATATTTAGCTACATATATGAGCTACTTTTTATATAGCTACCTACGTGGATTGGGTCTACTATAAGTATAAATATTAATTAGGCTAAAAAAAAATATACGTAAGTAGAACAGAATTCATTATATTAAATTCGGTATATTAAACTACAAAGATATGTTAGTTGCCCAGAGTCATAACGTTCATATTCCAAAAATCGAGTTTTGAAATAATCCCAAAAAACCACCAGAGCACTGTTTTTTTTTTGTAATTAGAAGAAAAGTATTGAACTCTCTTGAATATTAATGAGTGAGTTGATTTACATTATTATTTTTTTAAATATATATAACAATTCTAAGACTGCAGACACACAACATACCTACTATAATAAATAGAGTTCCCTGATTGGTTAAAAAGGCCTTGATGACAGAACTGACATTATTGATTGCAAAATGTGAGTTATGACTCTAGACGACTCATATCTAGGTGCATGTTTTTTCTACTCTTCCTTCGGATTTTAAGATAAAATATATTATATAATAAAACTATTCTATAGTGAATACTTTCACAAAACAATATGATAATATAAATGATATGTTATTGCAGAATCTTTAATAAAAATGGATAATCTGAAATAATCAGTTTTAAAATACAGACATGAAAATTAAATACTGTTATAGGTTCAAAATGAATGAATGAATGACAAGTCACCATTAACAAAATAAATGGAAAACTTAGTCATCGAATTCCATAATCTTAATATAAGTTTGTATACTTTAATAAATTTTGCCTCGTTTAACCCTACTTCCCCTTTTCAATAACACACCCAACCATATAATTTAATCACATTACATTCAAATTTTCACGGCCTCAATTTAATATAAATGTTTTGTTCTCTGAATCGTTGCACTTCGGATTCACAAAAGGTAAACCACGACCATTCCAAATAACATTTACCTTTTTAACACTAAGAATAGTATCACTTTGAATGTAACATCTTAGGAGCAGTGTAAGATGAGCGTTACATTTATTTTTGTATTAGCACAGTCAAAGTGATTTTTTACGGTGATATATGCGATTACATCAGTTAGATTTTGATTTCAGAATTGAGAAGTTTTATTAAGGAACATGTAAAAGGTATCGAGATTTTCTTTGAGCAGAACTTCTACGGAATTATTATTGTTGAAGCACAATAATATTATATTGATTTAAGGAATGTACCTAAGTAGATGCAATTTGTATTAAAACGTATCTACCTGTCATTTATTTTTTTTAAATAATGAATTGTGTCGGTACTCACATCAGTAAATTGATCCTCTTTGAACATTAGCCGAATGTCAACTGACTAAATTCCTCCGATACCTATATTATAGCGCTTTACGCTGTACTTTACTTTGAAAAATAAAAACCGTTCTCCGCCAGGAGACGTTGATAATCGGTAGATACAGGTAAAACGTTTCGACAGATAGGACGTTATTGATGGACATAATGTAAGCCAGGGATTCCTAATCCTGTCCCAGTGACGTCCCTAGACAAAATGCAGCCCCTAAGCAGCGTCAAAATGCCACCCCATTATACAGTATTTTTTTATTATTCTTCATGACTTCAATATCTAATAAATTCATTATTAACAAAATATATACTTACCACAAAATTGAATTTAAACGTCATCTCTACTTCAATAGACGATATTGCGAGTCCACGGTTTCAGATATATTTAAAAATATACCTGACATCCTTTCAAAACTTGCAAATGACTAGCAAAAATATTTAGATAAATGAATTAGGTACCTACCTAAGTATGTACCTATCTATAATTCGAATATAATTCGCAAATCTGCACGTGTCATTGCTGGTCATCAAGGAGTTATGTCCAAAAACAACGGAAGTAAACTAGACATCGCGAACCCGACGAAAAATTACAGTCTTGTTAAACTTTTTATGCTAATTAATACATTTTGTTTCCAAGCAGTGAGCTGAATTTTTTAATGGAAAGATATTTCCGTTATTACTAAGTTTAGGTACCTACCTATTCCTATATATATTTAATGATTCTCCTCGATTTGCCGCCCTTCGAGTAACTGCCGCCCCCAAGCGACGCTCAATCTGCCTACCCCCACGGGACGTCACTGTCCTGTCCACACGGCGTAGGTGCCCCCGAGCCTTTTTGCGTGCCCTCGCCGACTTATTTATGCTTTTTATATATGTAAAAAAATATATATAATTATTGTTATAATATTTTAAATCGGTTACATAATAAAAATAATTGCAATTAAATTTTTGTGTCGGTTGATTGGATTTATTAAATTTGTAGTGTATGTGTGGTTGAAAAATTAACTTAATTTATTTCAGAAATGTTTAAACTGCATAGATCTTTTTGGCACAATTTTATAATATTACGAGAATTGAATTCCAAAAGATTCTAACTCACATTAAAATGATTGTTTTAAGATTTTTTAATCTTCAGGTACTGGTAAAAACGATGTTGCATAGGGCAAGGGCTCATTCTACTATTTTCCTTCAGTAATATTTTTATTTAAAATTATGTGGTTGTACGATACAATTTTCAATTGTGTAATACTCGACAACTCCATAATTCAAAATCACTAATATACATATTAATTTTTCCGCGTACACCATTTGGAAAACACTGCTTTTATCCTTAGCGATAGGTAGGGGGCCCGCTTCAGGATGTGGGGGCCATGGTTATATTTATAATTAAAACTACATATTTAAGTTGTGCGTTTTTGGCTTAGCAATCTGAATAGAATAGCTAGTTGTAATTATTTTGTAAAGGGAATAAAACATTATCAGAACGACCCCTGTCACAAGGCCCGGTCAATTCCATATTATTTACTCCATAATGTCTACTCATTGAACGAGAATCACGACGTCCCGTATTTAATCAGATCGAAAATGTACAAATCGGTTCGGTTTTATTTCATTGCGGCGGCTCGAGTCTCGATACTTACTTGAGAGACTGACTGCCCGTAATGGCCGCCCTAATTTGCCTAATGTCCGTGCGTTTACTTTTTTTCACCGTGTCCGATTAGACCCCAACTCCCCAACAAATTCAAAGTAGGTGTGCATACATTTATATTATTTGGTGCCAATTACCTTATACAATATATGGGTGGTTCACAATAATTATGGATCAAGTCAGCGCCATCTTTAGATTAATAAAGCCTGAGCATAACTTTTTGCACAAGCAACGAGTTCCACTGTTCAGCTGTCAAAATCAGATCCCAGATTGCTTGACAAATTGATTTCTCATTTCTCGTTGCAAATTAAATTATAAAAAATTCTCAAATCAAATATAATAATATTAACTATAAGTGTTATTTATAAATAATATTCATCAGCTGTTAAAGTCAGACTAGTCCTTTACACAAAAACCGGTGGTAATATCTATTTCCAAAAAATATGTCGCATTGATCTATGCATTACATTTGTAGAAGGTGTGTTAATGCTAGTGTATTATTTATCATGTAACACATCTTTCAAATCAAATGACAGGCCATCCATAGACAACAACGGGAGGGGCGGGAAAAGTAGGACCAGTCGTTGTGAATGTATCAGCTTTCTACTTGAGTCGGTAATGATCAAGTCCAATGTTCATTAAATTTGATTTTTCAGTGACTAGATAAAACAGATTTCTGTATCGTATCACAATCGTAGCACTACAATTTTCCGCATAAATGGAAATACTAGTATTGATAAGAGATCAAATTGAATGTGAATGTCCATTTTGACAGGTTCCTTCAGCAGCATAAAGAGGTATTTACTAACATTAATTTGCTAATATTAATAAAGCCTGAATATACTTTATGTTTCGACTATTTATTTTAATTGATCCATGTACTATCAAAATATGGTACTTAAGTATTTATTATCCAGTGAAAACATTCCTGAATTTTACAAAATGAATTTTAATGTAGCTCTAAATATTTCAGGATCCGTTTTAATGGACTTGAGCAATAATAATTATGAACCACCCATATTTTTCTTGAATTATCTGTAACGCATGAGAAGAAATATATGAAAATCTGTAAGACAACGAAACAAGGAGAAAACGTATTAAACATACACGTAAATACAAATTCTAAATTTGAAAAATATAAGTATAAAGGAATCGTTTATTTAAATCGGGTCGTGAAATAAAATAAATTACATTTACTCTCATAATAGTATTAAACGATATTACAATTTGGCAGTAGATGATAAGGAGACAGACTGTCGTTGTTGCATGGATGTTTGGAGGAGAGTTTATTGATTGTTTCAAGAATAATAAGGATGATAACGTGAGATTATAATCGCATGTAATGATGTGCCTACTGGTAAGATCGATGTGATCAAGAGATTGATTATATTAATGAACTGAGAGACTTGATTAGAGTGGAATTACATTGACTAGAGTGAAGGACTCGTGACAATAGTAGTGCGTCTCGTGGCGGACTCGATGATTTTAGTGAAGATTCATGCATTGTCCTTCCAATTTACACAAATGTAGTACATAGATTATAAGATATTTTGTTGGAATTAACAAATAAAAACAGACCCTACTGATCTAGTTACGATTGAATAAATGCTGACGAATATTATCGCTCTATTGTTTTGTTTTGACAACATACATATTATTAAAGTATGTCACTTATTTAGTGCTGAGTAGTATGATTGCTACACAATTATGACGGATATGTATACCTAAAGAAATAGAAGAAAGGATAGGAAACACCATTTTGTAAATGAAATATCTCTGAAAACCTCAATTGTAAAATAACGGATAGTGGTTGGGCCATTTATGTTCCTATTCCACTCCTTATCTCCTCATCCACCTCCTAATCCCCAATGTTATTGTTACCAGACAATCAATAAACAATTACGTGTGATGAGAGACGGTGTTACAAAGAACATTCAGTTGCATTTCGATAGCGGACGTGTGCGGGTTTCTAATAGCTTTCCGTCGCTTAAGTGATTGACTCAATAGATACAGACTCATGCATAATATATCATCATCATTCATACACCCTCACATATAATCCATAAAACGGTGCCACAAAGTGTGTGAGTGCACGAACCGGGTGACCCAAAACAACAATACCGCCCAAATGACAGTTAAAACCAGACCACGGAGCCATCAAACATCAACACAAAGGTCAGTGGCTGGCAATCTGTTCCATCGCCCCCACCCCTAGATCCGACCTTCTCATCTTCCCTTAAAATAATTACAGTCCACTTAAAAAGCTCAACTAGATAGTTTAGAGTGTATTTAAGACAGTCGATTCAACGTCAATAAATTCGTGGACTTCGCACAACAGCAAAATACAATATCAGAACAAAAATATGTGTGTAGATAGGGTGAACTGAGCTTGTTCCGTGACACTTCCTTACTCCGTGATAGTCCATTATTTTTTACAATAATAACCTAACCAAAGAATGTAATGTTTCTATTAAAAGAGTCATTAACATAAATAAATAATCTTTTTAATTGCACACACTGCTAAAAACGTGATAATTTAGCAATTGCACGTTTATTAATATCTGTAGGGCCTTCGCCGAATTTCTATGGGTCAACCTTTAGTATCGTGTAGGTACCTAGTATGGGTATTAACATCTGACTAAAGTCTGTGAGAATCGCCCTCATTGCAATGTAGGTTGAGTCCAGTTTTATGTAGGTACATTGCCACACACAACTGACATTGGGCTACAGGCGCGTTGGGAAGAAAACAAAGTAATAGCGTTTAAAAATTGTCTGTAATTACAATGTAAGAAAAAATCTTTTTTCCATCGGTTTCATTTGGATTTATCTATTTATTACGAAAGTATTAGAAAATTGTATGAGAAGATTCATTTAATTGTTCACACAATATTTCGTTCAATACGTCATTGGTTGTAACTCAATATTCTTTTGACTCTCATGAAAATCAGGTATTAGATATTAACATAGTGGCATAATGAAAAACTTGTAAAATTAAAGTATGACAAAAGTCAATGCGTCAGAATTACCCCTCTATTCAATATAGTCAACGCTCACCTCCCAATGTTCAATATATTATGTACCATTCATTTCTTTTTCTATAGGTACTATGTGGCGCTTTCTAGTGTGGTAGTACCAAAGTACCAAAATCAAAATCGATGGTTATTTTACAACGTTTGTATTAGCTCATATTCTTATTTGTCCGGTAGTTTTTTTATCCAGTACAAATCTTGCAATCGATTTTTAACTAACTTCCCGACTAGCTGGACATTTAAAACTTTTAGAATATATCAAAACACTGTGCCAATGCATTATTTTAATACTTTTAGCCATTTTTTAAGTAGGATTAAATTCGTTTTCAGTTAATTCTGTTTTGTATGAAAAGTTATTTAGGAAAAAATCCGTAATCCAATCCACTATTATTGGTTGCTAAATGGGTGGTCCTAGCACTAAATTATTAATATATACGTGCGTTACTATGGAAATAAAAATGACATTTCAGTATTCTATATTAAATTTGTTTGTTTGTTTAATAATAATTCAGTTTGCATAATACTTTAAAAACGTTGTATATAAAAAGTTCTTTTTATTTTGTAATTATTTCACAATATGATTCTGAACTGACTATTAAAAAAAATAATCGAAGCCTAAAATCCTGGAAATATAAATAGATGCTCGTATTTCTGTATTATTAGAACAAGAATGTAAACTAAAATTCGACCTGAAACACTAAAAAAACACTAAAATGTAATTGTGAAAAGTTTCATGTCTAACTCAAATGGACAAAGCAAACGTTCATGAATTAGCTTATTCATGAATGATTCGTGCTGACAAGTTACCATGTGTATGTTAGTACCTATGACATTGTATATATTTGTATAATCAACATACATAACATTTTTATTGGTGATATATTATCCTTATACAGTTTGCATTTCTCTGGTGGGCAATCTTGTTTGCGAGCAGCCGTCAACCCAATCTCTTAGCGCCGTGTTAAACATTGATTTGCAGATAATGCCCTCCTCTGGTCGATACATCCGTCCGTACAATATAATCATACCGGAGACTGGACCGAGCAACGATACCTACCTACTTATAAAATCACAGTGTCGTCCCTATGTAAAATATAATTATTTTCATTTTCATTTCATTTATCGTCAAAATTTGCCAGAATCCAGTTTCAACCGAAATTGTGATGGATAATATAAAAGATCACTCCAAGTTATAAAGTTTATAATATATCGTCGGTGTTTTGTAAAAAGGGCGAATCAACCATTTTTGCGAAATCGATATTTTAATAAAAATACAATATGTACCCCACTAGCTTTGTTGTGTAAAAACGGCGAATTTGTATCTCCACACGAAAGTACTTAAAAACGATAATCGACTAAAATTACGAATAAAAAGCAAATGATACATATTAGGCCTTTTAAAACATTATATAATAATGCCTATTATAATGACAGTATTCTTTCTAAGCTTTATTTTAAACTTGTTAGATATTTATAATCATCCACAGGTAATAAACAAATAAATGTCAAAAGTTAAAAATCCTCCTCCTGTAAAATAGCATTTTGGTTATTTCGCCTTTTTTACAAAACACCGACGATATTTTCTCAGAAGTGTTTTCAAAATTATCTTTGTTCAATAATTAGAATGTTACATTCTTAAATCTTGTGAATTATTCGTTGAATAAAAAAGTAAATAATTAAATATTATTAGCAAGTCCAAGGAAGCTACAACACTAAAATATCTTGGAGTGATCCGTGACGTCGGTTAGTAATTAAAGTAATACCTACTTTGATTTAAAATAGGAAAGCCGATAGCCAATAGTAGCTCAATTTATAAAGCACTTTGGAGAGTATTATAAGAGCCATTAGCTAAAATTTGTCGTAGGTAATTAAGTATGGTACCTACCTTTAGCATAGTGGTCTATGTGCGTGGGCGCGAAACCCGAGAGATGCAGGTTCGATTCCGTCTTATTTTTTTCAATTTTTTTTTCTATTGGTTATATTATATTTTCTCAGAAGTGTTGTAAAAAATTTGTATGTTCAATAATTACAATGTTACATTCTTAAATCTTGTGAATAAAAAGGTAATTAATTAAAAAATAATAATTTGAAAAAGTGCTATATTCTCAATTTTAACACGTCGACCAAAAGATACCCAAAATTCTCCATTTTCGACAACACAGTCACACAACACTCTGGCCCTTTATCGACATTTTTAAAAGAATTGGCTACTTACTATATTGCAAATTTAATACCTCAAAAGACTAAAATTAAGCCAGCTGCTCCCTTTTATGATATGGTCCGAATATTAACTACTTGCCTATAATAAATTTAATTTCATTACTTTACTAAACAAACTAAGTCACATCATTCTTTTATTTAAACAAGATAAAACTTTAACACACGTACGTCACTGTGTATGAGGTAGGTACTTATATTGTATTGGTATGTGTGGATAGTATTAAGATTGAACCGTTTATATTCCAGCTATCATTACGTTTACTCGATTATTTTGAGGAAATCGATTGGAATTCAACAAACCGAGACTTATCATTATTGTTTAAATCAATATTTGAATGTTTATTTACCACGTGTGAATGTAAAATTGATATTGTTCAACGGTATGGTATTTTTTTTCACCTAATAATCAATGGGATGGTATTATGGATACAATATAGCATGTATGAAACATGTACTCGACCTAGAGAGATAGAGATCATATTAGATTATATATAACATAGCTATTGTAAATACCTATATGACTTTCAAATAACGTGCAATCAAAGTACAAACAAACTAATGACTTATTGAGATGGAAAGAGTTTAATGTTTTTTATTCAAGTAAATTTTAAAATCAAGTGAAAATGTTTCTGTCAAAAACCCGTAAACATCAGTATAATTATAAAATATTAAAATTATAATATAATATAAAATTCAAAGATGGTGAATCCTCTTCTGTGTTTTCCCTTAGAACATCACTGAAGCATGTTACAGTTTCGCATAATAATTGCCATTTTACAACGTTTTTATTAGCTCGTATTCTTGTTTGTCCGGTGGTTGTTTGTCCAGTACAAATCTTGCAATCGATTTTTAACTAACTTCCCAACTAGCTAGACATTTGAAACTTTTGGAATATATCATAACACAATGCCAATGCATTCTTTTAATACTTTTAGCCATCTTTAAGCGGAATTGAATTCATTTTCAGTTAATTCTGTTTTGTATGGAAAGTTATTTCAGAAAAATCCGTAAAAAGTAAAAGACTGTGGAAATCAAAATGAAATGTCAAAATGACATTTCTGCATTCTATATTTGTTTGTTTTTTATTTACTTCATAGCAAGTACAAGTTTGAGCATATTGAGCATATTGAGCATAATAATTCAACAGACAATTTAAAAACGTTGTATATAAAAAGTTCTTTTTATCTTGTAATTATTTTATTATTAGATTAAATTAGGGATCCCATAGGCTATTTTTTGTCTCACTCTCAAAAGTTTAGTCTGCATCGCTATACTAAAAGTGTTCATTAAGGAAAATGATGGCTACGATACTACGTCATCTATTGTAGCTGAAAGTTGATGTCGACAGTTCGACAATAATTCATGTAATATATTTTTTCATATAAATTAAGATTGGTTGTTTGATTTCTCAAGAATTCTAGTTATTTTCTCTCAAAAACACGATTTAAAAAAAAAGCTTTGATAATAATATATTAAGATGTTTTTCAGTACCCACTAATAAAATATTCCTTTCATGAGTATATTCGAAAGCTTTGTTAAGCTTTTGAGAATTAAAAAAAATCCGATTTCAACTTGAGAAGTAGCGTTTTTTTATTGTAAATAATAAAAATTTTCTCTAATTATTGTGGATCTCAGAGACTGGTTAAAGCTCACTACTCAATCATTCTTAGAAGCGACAAATAGAAAAAAAATATGAATACAATATCGAAAACTATACATATATATATATATATATATATATATATATATATATATATATATATATATATTTATAGTCAAAGAGGAAGATATTCATTTAATATAATTATTGTAGTTTATTGAACAAGACATATCATGTCAAAATATAAAATAATTACATTTTGGGTATATAATTGAAAACACAAATACTTTAAAGTTTAAAGGCTCACTAAAGTTTCCAATCCATGAAAATCATCTCCATATTATCAAATCGTCTAACTAACGCCTCGCTCGCGTCGGTAATGCGTTTCCCTGCCTTATCGTTCAACCACAGAGTCGATCGCGTTTTTTCTCGCGGTTTCATGCAAATTGTATTGACAATTCAAATGAGAAATGTAAACTGCGATTCGCAAATTGGGGGGAGGGGCTACAGCCGCAAAAAAGGATAATCAAACATAATCCCTTACACCTGCTGGTGGAGAAAACGAACGCTTTGATTATCGGGAGATATAAAAAACTGTATCAATCTTTGTATAAAAGGGATACGGCACATAAAAATACCTAACACTACTTTAAAAAATCTCACAATATAACTGATTCCTGATAATATCTGTTATAATATGTTACGATCCATAACCGTCAAAAATCTTTGAACCCACATTATAAAACTAACCTTACAGTATAAAGGTAAAGCATAAGCATCAAAAAGCGACAGTTGGAAAGAATGCGATGGATGAATAGTAATGAAACTGATAAAACTCGGCTGAATGCTGGATGAAACAACACTAAGGATAAACAGATCAGGAAAGATGTTGAGTGATTGTATGATCAAATCTTAAATGTATGACCCGTTTATACGTGCATGGATTTACTGCTGACAGTGCGTATTACCGCGGCAATATCAAAGAAAATGCTCGTGTAAATACTTCAGAAGTTTCTGAATTTTCACGAAATAACTGATACTTGCATGGCGGTGCGCATGCGCAGTAGAACGATAATAGCGAACCTGTTGGACGAAATACGACCTACACTTCAGAGGACATTTTGACGTTTACCGATTATCTACGAACCTCTCTGGATCTGTTAAATAGCACCATACAATATCAACATCGAGTCTCACTTATGCTTGAAGAATGAGATATATATACATATATATATATATATATATATAACGTATAAACAGTTATTATCGCGATAGTATCAATAATTATTATTTGAATTGGCCGAATAGAAAGACTCAAAAAACTTAGACCTAGTTTGTAATTACCATCTTTTCACTTAATATAATATCACCAAATACTCAATTATTTCCCTACAAATGCGGTAAGTACACTAATAGGTTATCAAAAATAATTAAAAACATGCGATTTATTCAAACGATTTTAAGTTTACATATATATTGGTTATACCTAAAGTTATATATACTTAAATTGTTATACCTATAGTAGAATCGCAATTGTATGGGTGTTGTTTGCTACTAGTGAAACAAACATTGTACATTGTAGCAAACTATGTCAATACAACTGCGAATCGTTCTCAATGTCACTGTAGAACGATTCCAGTACACCTAATTTAAAAAAAAATGATCAATTCAAACTAATGAGAGTTTATAAAATTTTAGATTTAAAATCAATTTGTATCAGGTCGATGACAGTAGACACATTATTATGCATTGATACAAGGATACCAATTATACAGTAGTTTTCATGCAGATTTCCATAGCTTATATTTTTTTATAAAATCTGCCAATTTTTATCTCTTTTTCGTGTGATTTTACTATGCGAGTATTTTAAATTAAAAAAGCCACACTACAATAAAGATATTTATAAGTATTTGTTGATTATTAAGTATAGTTTTTTAATATCTGCGATTTCTTTATAAAATGAATCCTATCGACTGAGGCTTCTTATGGAAAATAAAAACAGTCAAACTGCTATAGTCTATACATACAAAGGATACCCAACCTTTTTGAAGTTAGCAGCTACTTGTTATCTTAATTTTTATGGCAATCGATTTCTAATAAGAATCTTTTAAGAATTTTTGTTGTCGCTTTTTTAGTTTTTCAAAGTTAAAAATATATTCATTTTAAAAAGCAAAATATCGTTAAATATCGTCAAAAATAAAATAATAATATTATATTTATACCTATGTATAATTAGTGAGATATTTGACATCGTATATCATTAGCAATATTTAAATAATTCGGCATATAATTACTTTTTGCAAAACGCAAACAGTCACCAATGTGATCATCTGTCAAACATGTTCAATATTTGGATTTAATAAATTTCATATGAGAAAATGGAAATTCATATATATGTACTTACCTAATATATGAGTTGCCTAGAGTCATAACTCACATATTCCACAAATCGAGTTTTCAGATAATCGCAAAAAACTACCAGAGCACTGTTTTTTGTAATTAGAAGAAAAGTATTGAACTCTCTGAAATATTAATGAGTGAGTGAGTCGATTTACATTATTTAAAAAAAAATATGTATATAGAATACTCCTATGACACACAAAATACTATGAGAAATAGAGTTTTCTGTTTGGTTAGGTTATATTCATTGAAAAATGTGAATTATGACACGAACGGTCAAATCTGCCAACGATTTTCACATGGTTTAAGTGACTTTTGATAGCCAACTATTTTTCTTAATACGTATAGATAATGCCTTTAGAATCACTTGGTATATTTAACTCAAAAATGACAAAATTGCAAAATGTGAGTTATGACTCTAAGCAACTCATATTATCTGTACTTTCATGATCTAACATAGATATAAACATTCAAAGATAGACGTCTTGTAAATATGACTATTTTTCTGGATTCAGTACTTTCCATATATTGAACGATTTCAATTGTGTAATTTTATAATTATTCAATCAATTGTAATTCAAAATTCCCCACATCCATCGGAAAAATTATTGAGATGGTAGAAGCTAGACGTTGGAAATTATTTTCATTCATATTTAAAGGTGGTAATAAGAAACTGTATACCTAACTGTAGAACAATATGGAAATCATTATTATTTTTTAAATTCTCAATTGTAATTATTGGGAACGACCAAATTTTGCTTCGCGATCGACATTTTAGAGACCCGGGGTTTTGTATTGTTGTTTTTATTTAATAAAACGCAATTTTTTTTATAGTACTTATTCCACTTTTAATTAATATATTAGGACCGGTTTCGTCCGCTTCAGTCCGCTTTCGTTTAAAAAAACGTACACTTGTGTTGACGTGTATCTAATAATATCAAGGCCATAAATTAATAAAATGTTAATCTACAAATAATAATAAAACACAAAGCATGCATTGATAATAAAAATATACGTGTTGTATTAACACAGTATTGATTAGGGTTTCCAATTCCGGGAAATTGCAGGATTTTAAATTGTAGTATTTAATTATTTCTGGATTAGACTTCACAGCGATTCATTGAAGCAAGAATCAATACATACATTTCTTTACTCCATATTTTGCGTGTTAATCTCTTTAATATAATTATAAATGATACTATTTTGTTTATTTCCACCGGGGCTTGAAATGGACCGGAGCGCACCGGAGCGCCGTTCCGGTTCATGAAATCGGCAAAATTATCACTCCGTCTCGAGGAAAAGATAAATTGACCGTCTGAGGTAGATAGGTCATAAAACAAAAAAAAAATTAAATACTTACTTATCTAAAATATACATAAAATTAGATATCTCTGTTAATATTTTCGGAAAATTATCGTGCGCCCTGGTTCGTACAATTTTCTATTACGAGCGTTGATTTCCACCCTACCAAACGGATAATATGGGCCTATGTGTTACTGTTTTAAATAAAGAACCGTTATTAACCATTCGCCCAACCCATTAAGTATGTGCACTCGATCAAATGCATATTAAAATATTAGGGTGTCCCTACATTACAGTTTCATAGACAACCACTCTACTGACTAAGCCAACCGGAATGTTCATTAGTAAATCTTGTTATACCTAGTACGTGGGATTATTTGGGATTGCGCGTTATTTTTTCATTAGAAAAAAATTATATTTCTTAACGAAAAGAATCTTTCTAAAAAAAAATATTTTTTTTTTTTGGATTTGGAAATACTAATCACTAAATCCCGGAATCGAAAACTAAGTCCGGGATTGCAGTCCCTTGTATTGATCAGACAGGAACACATTATTACAATACATATTAATAATTTGTTTCCTTATTTCAACAAAAAACGGATTGCGGCCAAAGACATAATAAGCATTGAATTTTCACAAATAATAAAAATCAATGAAAAGGCAAATTTGTT
Organism: Rhyacophila brunnea; assembly: GCF_057557595.1. Taxonomy (NCBI): domain Eukaryota; kingdom Metazoa; phylum Arthropoda; class Insecta; order Trichoptera; family Rhyacophilidae; genus Rhyacophila; species Rhyacophila brunnea. The sequence continues at coordinate 333,874 of NW_028232772.1, read as the reverse complement.
TTGTACGTTTCCATTGCGAGGAATTTATCAATTTATTATTGTAGAATTGATTTCACGATTTAATTTAATCTGTCATTGTCGTTATTTACCAGTTTCGATACGAAAATTGTGTGCAACAATGCTTTATTATGAACAAATCAATGCATAACACGAATGCTTACATAATGTTTTATACACAATAGATACAATTATACAATCACCTTATATACATACGTATTAATAATAAATTAAATTGGTTTGTATTTTGTATTGCTTTTAAACAATATGATTGTTGTCAACATCGTTCAGGAAATCAATTGTAATGAGAAAAATGTAGATAACTATTTAATTACTTCATTGAAAATGGATGGTTATAGATAGATGCACCAGTGGGTCTATTCTATACTTGTCGACCGCTATAGTGATAAATATTATCAAACTTAGGGTAGGTTTATAATATCAAAGTATTAGCACTTATTGTAACAATTACAATAAGTTGTTTGTAATTGTTGCAATAAATGCTAAATTTAACAGCAGCAAGAAAGGTGCTGTGAAAATATAGCATTTATTGCAACCATTACAAACATCTTATTGTAATTGTTACAATAAGTGCTAATACTTTGATACAAACCTACTTTAAGTTTGATAATATTTATCACTTTATAACACTTTAGCGGTCGATAAGTATAGAATAGACCCACAGTATACGTTGTCTGCTGATTACGGGCGCCACGTGCTAACATTTGACATAATATCATTCAATACTTTTTATATGTACTTAATGGGATCCACTTAGTTTTAAATTTGAACAACGGACGATTTATGATGGTAGGTATATCTATATAATAATATGTATACTGGAAAAAGATGGCCGTAAAGTATTAGGATTTTAAAAAAATACGCGTTGTTTATAGAATATTGGAGACAGTAATATTCCAATTTTATTAGATTCAATAAGAACATTAATTTGATAGTAATTGGTATCAAATTCTGATAATAACGCTGTCATTAGTATCAGATATTATTTGATAGGTAAGTACGAGCACCTACTTGCTAACTTAGTTTTGAATCAATCAGAATTTTATATAAATATATAGGTACCTACGATATGATTTTATTTACAATTTTCTTTCCTACCTACATATTGTCTTCTATCTTGTTTTACGACATAGACCACGCTGGAAAAATTACATAACATTTTAAGGTAAAAATTAACCAATTCACATTAATATAATCAATATTTCATATTATATATAATCATTTTTTCTAACGTCAATTCAATGGTTATGGTATGGGGGCGGTTCAGTACCCAAAACATGAATTTCCATACATAGTTTGTTGGTAATGATGATATAAAGTATGAATAAATAGAAACTTATGGCGTAATGAACTTGTAGTTGATGACTGATAAAGATGCAGTGAGCAAATAAACAATAGCCGTCCACGACGGTGATGTCATGGTTAAATATATATATTTTTTTTAATATATTTTATAAGGATAAAACTTATTCTACAATTATATACTGATTCGGTGAATGCAAATTTCTTTGTTACCATAATCCAGTAGCGAAGGGTAGAGGTAGGCTGTTCAGATCCGCCATAAATAGTGCACATTACACTTTGTTAGTCATCCGTATGTGTTTTTATTGAACTAAGAATACAATTTACAGATGGTATTGGTTAGTTTTTAAAAAATTAATTAAACCCTGCCTAAATCAAACCATAATAGTTTGGTATATTCTGAGCGATACGACAAAATTGTACAAACTTTTTTATTCATACTGATTTGTTATCGTAGGATTAAAAATACACATTATTACACATAGTATTTGTTATTTTTTAAATTCATGAAGCCCTACCTAAACCAAACCATAATATATAAAAAAATATTATTCTATCCATAAAATATTCAAAGTTATCAAAATTTTAGATATTTTATACATAGACAAGTATTTTTTGACTATTATCTATTATGGCTTGATTTTCGCAACACCATATTCTGTAAATTGTAGTCTTACTTCAATGAAAACAAATACGTATGACTGACAAAGTTTCATGTGCACCATTTATGGCGGGTCTTAGCACCCTACCTTCACCCTTCGCCACAACCATAATCCTTGAACTAAAAAACTCAATATTTTCTGATTTTTAGTCTAAATATTGTAAAAACTTTATTATATTGAAAAATATAATATACTATGTAAGTAGAATGATTTACCAGTAAATAATATTTGTATGACTCTTTACATTTTACATCATTTGCAATGCATACAAAGTTAGTCCAAGTGTATACAAAATGTTGTATTCAACTTCGAATCCCAATCATATGTAATTAATTATTTATCAAGCCATAAAGGGAATAAATCGTTTTACGGCGTAATTTGAAGAAAATTGACTCAATTAAATGTTTCTATAATCTTTTTATATGGCAACCTACACCAAGGCTTATTGCGACTCAATTACACATGAATAACATTCTGTATGGTATTCCTGTTACTGAAATAAAATCAAATAAAGCCAACTACTGAATATAATTGTTTAATGGGGTTTTTATGTTTGAAAAATACTTTGATTTAATGCCCGGTTCGCATTAGTTGGTTCTGTTTCATACGTTTAGCTGTAAAATATCGTTTTTAGTCTTATCAACAATCTTCTAAATATCTATTTAAATAATTTAAATATAATTACTTCATCGTCTATCGATTATTATTGTGACTAATCTAAAACCTATGTAATTTACAATTACTTTCTTCTATTCAAAAGTTTTTCCAGGACCTATGGAAACATTTCAATCTTTTATTATCCAAATTATAGAAGTTACAAAGAAAACCCGCTACTTTCATGATATATATCCAGATACGATTTTATTAATAGGACCATTTACATAGTTTTTTTTTTTAATTTGAAATATATTTAAAACCTAATACTTATGGTCAAATACATTCACATCACAGAACAGATTAATAAATATAATTCAGATAAGCTATACCGCAGTACACTAAATTTTGAAGCAGGTTTTTAAATGTGAGAGTGTTCTACGAAAAATGATCCACACAATATTATAGACGTACGATGGTGTGTGTTGCTACCTTCAAATACCTACACCAATATTAAATGAGCCAATGAGCGTCAGTGCATAAAACGAGAGAAGTTGTCGGAACGAACGATAAGCTTATAATGACGTATTCTTGACACGTGTTTAAGTTTATCCCATATTCTTCCACACTCGAGATCGGTTGCCTGTTACTCTACACCCTTTAGGTATTTTAGTTTCCATTACCTAATTCTGTACTCCCTGATTCACATATTGGAGATAGTAAATAAAGTTTATTAAAACATTTTAGGAATGGACTAAAAGTTGTATAAGTAGGTAATTACAGCCATCTCAAAAATTGATTTTCTCAATCAAAAATAAATCCTAATTTAAAATCTATTCAGTTATGATACTTATACATAAACGGGATCCGACAGTCAGTTTTATATTTTTCTTCTTGCTATAAGTACCTACATAATATCTTGTTCTTTTTCAATACATTTTAAAGATTACTAAATCGTATTTAAAATGAATCCTCTGCTGCTTTTTTTAATCACTATCTATCAATTGACTAGAATTTCTGAGTTATGTACCATTTTCAAGGTGTCAAACAAACCTTTTCTTAATATAATGTAAGAACCATACATATTATTTTAGACATTATTTTTTATTTTATTTTTATTAATTTAATTTATTATTTTTATTATTCTTAAGTGGCTCTAAATGCCAACGGCACTCTGAATAACACTTTTAATTCACTAAAAAATCCATATGTAATTAAATATTATAATGTAAATACCTATAACTACATTAAGAGCGTACATAAGTGAAACGACAAATAATTTTCAACAGTATGTTGGACGTAATTTCGGCCGCGTTGCCAGTTAGAGAGCGATAGTCGACTTGTGAGCACGTCAATTTGTTTTTACTGGAAGTGGCGTCGGAGGAATATATTCTTAAATCGTGTAAAGATGTTCCGCATATACTTGAAAAAGAAAACATGTCAATGAATATACTATTATTATTAGTAATATAACAATATACATAACATTAAATGGACGCATGTTGGATTTTTATGACAAATTATATTTCGTTCGGCTCGGGTCATTTGCACAATCCGCGCATCGCCTAGTCACGATCTTTTTAGAACATGCCTCAGCTGAGGTATAGCCTTAATGTATACATTAATCTCAGCTTCTCTTGATCTACTGCTGAACGAATGCCTATTCTACCTGTTTCCACTCTTACAACTCCTTAATCGTTCATTGTCAAGTAAATTTGAATCAAACCAACGGACTCTTTGACTTCGCTTGGGTGCGATTGGGTGAAATTTTTATTTTTCTAGGAATGATTTGTTTCTCAAACGATGTGGCCAGCCCATAACAGTATATCTCCGAATAAATGTATAAGGTAGACTAGGTATAATAGGTAGGTACCTGCATAGGACATTATAGTTATCTCTTCTTGGTCGTGCACTCATGGCTGAGGATCGTGACCACATTTAAATTTTGCCATCCTTTGAGCGACCAAGACTTTCCATCCTTCTCGATCTTCCGCTTTTCTCAGGGCAGAATGGATGGTGCCCCCAGTCAGCTCTTTCACTTGGTCATCGCGCAGACGCTCTTCCTCTGCTTTGCTTTCCCTGGAGGCTACCCAAGACTACCAGTCTCTCCAGGTTGTCCGGTCCGCGTTATACTATTATTAAAATATTACATTGTAAACCATATTTCATATTACATTTACCTAAACCAAATTATATTTGTTACATTAAGCTCATTGCTCTGCTACCTTGAATTTATTTAAAGAGCAGTTTTCCTGAGTAGCGAAATCCCAGGTTCGAATTAACCGCAAGCAAATTAAAATTATACGTTTACTTTTGAGGTTTGTTGCGCAAAAAACAGACATAAAAGGTGAATCCAATTATCTATGTCCTCCACACAAAATGTTTGCCTGCTCATGACATGTATAAATTCAAACGTTAAGACATTATTTGACATTTATTTACAATTCTATTAAACAGGCGTAGGTAACATTTTTTTTTAAATCTATCAAAAATGTTAAATAAAATGTTTTTTTTTTCAGAATAAAAATAGTACTCTAATATTGGTTGTGACCGAGAAATGGAAGACCTAAAAAATGTTAAAGAAAAATCGGCAAGATGAGGAAATTTTGTAATAATGTCAATTTCTCGAGAATCTCCTGATTTCTCGAGATATCAAAAAACCAATCGCGAATTTTTGAGTAAACAAATATTCTGAATTTCGACAATTAATGTTAAAATTCAAGAAATCACAAGCTCTAAATATTAAAAAAATACTAACAACATAATTTTTACAATACTTTTATAAAATATATAGAAAAACACCTTACATATTTTCAAAAATAAATAAAAATTTATCAATAATTCAACTATTTTTTTTATTCTACGAATAATACAGAAGATTTCAGAATGTGAGTAACATTATTTATTGAACATATTACATAATTTTGAAACAACTCAAAAACATACAAATTAGAAAAAATCTCGATAAAAATATAACACCAGATAAAACACTACTGGTATCCATCGGCTTCCGGTCAATGTGATTTACCAATTTAGCCACCCTAATTATAACTGAGCGAAATGCAACTGAAGTGAACTATTTTCGATAACTTTAACTCCCCCCCCCCCCTTCTCCTTCACTACACTATGTCACAAAATATTTACCTCTTGTCTTAATTATGTGGCATTGTTGACCCCTTCCCAATCGCTAAAAAACGCTTAAGATCGTCATAACACGGGAATTTATCGCCCCCCAAGCTTTTCGCTATTAAAATAAAATTCAATTGAACGTTAACATCACAAAAAAACTCTTTTTATTTATTATTATGTACCTACATACATACATACACAAATTATAGTTTTATTTCAGACGGATTGAGCAGAGAATTTCTTGGATCGGTGTCAGCCCATAAACTTGTTAATGTCAGTAACCATGGTGATATATATATCAACAAACACTAATTAAAACACATCACCAAGTCATTACTATCGCTAATGTAATCTGTCCTGTGATCATAAATTGCCCCAATGACCAAAGATAGTCGACCCATGGTAAAAACCAACATGATTGTGGTCTACCAGAGTACACAGTGGTCCGTAATTAGAGTCGCGGTTTGTGAGCCAAAGTCGTGTAATTGAAAAGTCATAATATTTTCAGAAGCCCACGGTTAATTTAAATACCCCAGCCATTTTTTTTATATTCGGATGAATGAGAGATAAATAAAAAATGGCTACGCTTCAATGTTCGTTCGGAATGCTATCGACTTGATTGTTGTATTAGAAAAGTATGTCGGTAAAATAATAATTGTGTTTCATTCGTAATGATATTCTTAAAGAACGATTATATTCGTTTTTACGTCTGGTGGTATTTAATTCTCTAACGGTCTTTCTATTTGCTATTGAAATTTTCAATTAACTAGGTATGGATAAATGCCATTCTCCCATAGTCAGGGCTCGAAATGGACCGGAGCGCACCGGAGCGCCGTTCCTGTTCGTGAAATCGGTAAAATTATCGCTCCGTCTCGTGGAAAAAATAATTTAACCATCTGAGCTAGATAGGCCATATAATAGAAAACGAACACACTTATTTTTATGAAATACACATAAAATTTTATAAATAAAGTAAATATCTTCAGAAAACTGCCGAGCGCTCCGGTTCGTAAACATTTGCATTTCGAGCGCTGCCCATAGTAATAGCATTGCCGCGCTTCTTGGGATATCAATATACTCCAGTGGCGAAGGGTGACTTTTTGAAAGAGGTAGGCTGTGGGAGCAACCATGCTTGTCAGATATATTTACGGGAAATAAGAAGATAACCCAATATTACTACTGATGAATAGGTACGCTAAATCGAAGAAATTTCAAAAGCTTAATTGGTTTGTTATAATTAGTTTATAAAAATAAGCAATTGGTTTGAATTACTTATGTTCACTTACGCTCAAAATATATTACCTATCTTTGAAAATATCCGTTGTTGTGTATATATTATGTTCCAATTTATAATTTAACCCGTAAAACTAGACATTTTAAAATACTTCTATATTTAAAACACAGACTTAGATAGGTACAATATCAGATATATAAATTGTCTAATGAGTGAACTAATAGATAAATAAAAATCACGAGATAAATTATTATATATTTTTAACAACAATCAATACATATTTATGTGATTGAATCCGATAGAAATTATTTTTTAAATTACTATCTTCTTATTAATTATTTTGAATAAATGTGCTCTAGCGATGTAAACGCTAACGAAACAACTTGTAGATTTGTATGCGGGACGCCAGACATCTTGAAATTATGAGAAAAAAACTTCATATTGAAAAACCCGATGATTCACGCCAAAATAATCCTATACAATAATATTATGTGAAACGAAACGAGGTGTGATTTTTTTTTTATACTTTCGAGAAATGCCATAGATGATGCTTATTGAAATATGAGAAAAGATCGTAAAATTGTGACAATTATACGATAGATGTATTTGGGCATATTGAATATATTATTATTTGTGATTATATAAATACGTCAATATGAAAATAAAAATTATTTTTCGGGGGGACATGCTCGTCGAAGGTCAAAATTGAGTTTTTATTGTATTTTCAAACCATGATCCTGGACACTCCTTAAACGTTGTAGATGATCTATTTATATAATTTTGAAGCCTTATTATCCTTTATAGTTATTTTAAACATTTGATGACTGCATGGAGTATTTTTGTTACATAAAATAGTATTCTTTTAAACCTCTCGCTCTAATGTTTTAGAATATAGTCATATTTCGGTACATAACTGTGCAGTGGTGTTCAGATTTTTTACATTTATTAATTTTTAAACGCATTTATAAAACCATTAGCATAATTTATTACGAGATAATTTTTGTAAAATATTCACGATAAAAAATTATATTGATAATCTCTGTGATCCCAAATTTGACAAGAATTAGGCATTTTATTATTCAAAAAATCGGCAAGATTAACACATTTGAAGATAATTCTAAAGATACTTATTATAAGCTATGTCTTTGAACATTCAAGTGTGATAAACATCTTATGAATAATGATTGCTTTATAATAATTATTGACCTAAGAATAAGATAGTGTTTTTTTGAAATACGCCATTTCTTTTGTCATTCCCCAGTGGTTAAGCTACAACATACGGCCGTAGTCATAAATTGACAAACTATAATTAAAGTAGGGAGTAAAATGATATTGACGCGCGTGTTTGAACATGTACCGTTTAAAAAAAAATAAAAAAAAATTCGGTTAGGTACATGTTCAAACACGCGCGTTAACATAATTTTACTCCCTACTTTAATTATAGTTTGTCATTTTATGGCTACGCCCGTATGTTGTAGCTTAACTACTAGGGAATGACAAAAGAAATGGCGTATTACAAAAAAACACTACCTTATTCTTAGGTCAATAATTATTATAAAGCAATCATTATTCATAAGATTTTTATCACACTTGAATGGTCAAAGACATAGCTTATAATAAGTATCTTTAGAATCATCTTCAAATGTGTTAATCTTGCCGATTTTTTGAATAATAAAATGCCTAATTCTTGTCAAATTTGGGATCACAGAGATTATCAAAATAATTTTTTATCGTGAATATTTTACAAAAATTATCTCGTAATTAATTATACTAATGGTTTTATAAATGCATTTAAAAATTAATAAATGTAAAAAATCTGAACACCACTGCACAGTTATGTACCGAAATATGACTATATTCTAAAACATTAGAGCGAGAGGTTTAAAAGAATACTATTTTATGTAACAAAAATACTTCATGCAGTCATCAAATGTTTAAAATAACTATAAAGGATAATAAGGCTTCAAAATTATATAAATAGATCATCTACAACGTTTAAGGAGTGTCCAGGATCATGGTTTGAAAATACAATAAAAACTCAATTTTGACCTTCGACGAGCATGTCCCCCCTTAAGAAGGTAGGCTTTAAATAATCGCTTAGTATGGAGTCTTCGCCACTGATATACACATAGGTAAGTACTCTGCTCTCACAAAATTAAAAAGTATTTACACATATTTTTGTTAGTATGGAATTAAGGTTGGGATGATTTTGTTTTCTATACGTTTATACAGTTATGAGAAATATTGATACTGCACAAATTTTCACGATTTTTTTAAACACATAGGTATTTTACCATGTTTTTATTAGTTTGTATTCTTGTTTGTCTGGTACAGATTTTTTCTTGTGTGCCCAGTACAAATTTTTTCTTGTTTGTCAAAGATTTGTTATTGGACGATTGAAGATTTTTAACTAATTTTCCGACTAGCTGGACATTTGAAACTTTTAGAATATATCAGAACACGATGACAATGCATTCTTTTAATACTTTTGGCCATCTTTAAGAAGAATTGAATTCCACGTATCAGTCCACTATAAAAAAAAACAGTTAAAATATAAAATGAATAAAAGAAATAATTTAAATTAATATTTAATTTTAACCGACATTATAATAATTTTGATACATTTCTTCTAAATATTCTTAACATTTTGCATTATAGCGTGAAGCGATTTGAAAATATTGATATGTATCAATGAAAAAATGGAGTAGATTCAACACGGAAGTACTTAGGAATTAAAAAAATATAATACTCACTACATATTATTATTATACTTTTTTTTAAACTTTTTTTTGACCATGTCCGATCTTAATGGGATCATAATATAAGCCTCCACTGAGTCGAGGTTTGTACAGATTTTTGTTTATACGAGAAATGGATGTTAGCCACTTGCTCAACCTATTAGGTCCATACTCTGACTCCAAACACAAATTGAAAAACAAAATGTGTATTTACACACATAAAGATTAATAGGAAGTCATACATAATAATAGGTATATCTAGGTATTTCGCTTTTACTTACGTAAGTACGTCATATATTTCATTATGAGATTCAGTATATGTAATTGAAGAAAACACATTTGTAATAAAATCGTTAAAAATGTTTTTTTTTAATTTTTACCGCCCCTGAATCCTGCCGCCCCAATGTATTGCACCCCAATAAAGCGCCCCTAAAAATTGCCCTGGTTATTGTTAAATTATACAGTGATGGTTTTTTATTCAGCAGATGAAGCGATCGCTTGTTTAAAGAGTATGAACATCTTTAATAGTATATTGAGTGTCCAACATCAGTCAAAACAGAACACAATCAATGTGTATAAAAAGTCCTGGCAACATAACTTTCAATATTTATAACAATATTAATGATGGTTTATTACATCGACCAAATTTTCCCAGTGCCTAAAACCGTTACTGAAATCAAATTTATTAAGTACTGAGATATACCTAAATATCTTTAAATTTGTTTAGAATGGATTCACGTAGGTATTTATAGGTCGACGTTTTGGGCACGTTACAGAGGCCATTCTCAAAAGATGAGAATCTCCCAAAACTTCGAGGAAAGAATGTGAAAACACATCAATCTTTAAATACGATAACAAATAACGACGAAAGTCTCAAACATTATAGTTACATACACCACTTGACTTCTGTCTATGATATTTTATACTCGTAATTTACATACCTACTTATTTACTGTTTTCTCAGTATAATAATATGCTACTAAATTTTGAATCAACGTTACTTCGGTATGTAGCTACATAAGTATGAGCATCTGGCCCGTATTTTCATTTAACAGCGACATCTTTGCATCCAGCACTTAAGCACTAGACGTGCATTATTTGCAAATTTCGACTTAATCATACTTTCAAAACGTGACAAACATTATCGAATGTGTTCACCGTGACCAAAATTTGTTTTTGAGGACTTATGAGATTAAATGAATTTGATAATGAATACAATGTTTCCACAATTCATTTGATATTAAATTGGTATTGCAAATTGGTCTGTTCAACTTGACCTCGGATATGCTTCAATGAGCAATTATTATTAATTTAAATTGCTCGAGTTGCAACGAATAATTTAAAACGAATAAAAAATGTGATATCAGCAAATACCATTTTATATAATATAGCGAAATATTTGAAAAAGTACTATTGTATCGTTATCATTATTCATTACACTACAATCCCAAATGAGTTGGCAAGTAATATGTACAATAATTTACATGTACCTAACCCTTTAATTTAACCACTGTTTACTGACTTAATAGATAAGCTATTTTATAATGTACAGGTTGCATAAAAAATTCCCTGTCAAATAATTGTATCGATATCTATCTTGGACTTATCAAACAGATCAGTTTTTATCGCTGCATCTAATTTAACGCTCCAACTCGATCAGTCACTATTTGATCTAGGTACATCACTAATCCCATAATAAGTCGAAACTGAGGATCGGATTCCGTGGACGGATTGCGCACGCCTGCGCTTTGTTCAGTAAATGGCGTTCGTTAAGTAATTAGAGAGATGACTGTCCGCTTCCGTCCGTTCGCGGATCACTGGGCTGGATCCGGATGACCAGCTACTTGGCAGGAGGGGCACGTTGGTTTGGTCAAGAGTTGAGACTTACGCTTGTCTTATCCGAATGTTGGATTGTTGTGTTGATCCAAATTGGATACGCAGCTAGGGTGACTGTTACTAAAAATCTTTCAAATCATTGATTATTATTTGAGGACGTAGTTGAGGTGGATGAGCAACAAATGAGTGAAAAACTGAAGTCTGCGGATGATGTAGATTTCGTGTTTATTTGCGGTATGACATGTACATATAGACAATATTATACGATATAAGATAACCCGAGGCAGAGTGACACTTATACGATTCAGATAAAATGAGTGGTTTTTTTGAAATTTAGGCTTCGACGCGACGATACGGAGTGAGATTTGTTCTATCGTAATAATCTTTTTTATTGAACTCATCACGATAGAAAATGCTTATACTGAGTATCTCAGGTTTCGGTGAATTTTTTTTATATAATAAACATTAATAAATGTTGCTGAGGTGAAAAATTGCTTAAAACGTAGTAATTCGATTGTGTGAAAAAAGGTATGCATGGAAAATGCACGTAGGTAGGTACTAAACAAAATTAAAATAAATAATATTAATATGAAAATGAGTCGTGTGTCATGATTCTGCTAACTGCTGATGCTGAATTTACATCATTGGCTCCCAACTCATGGGTTGCATGATTATGATGAAAGGTAATATTTTCCTATACTACTGCCAGCTCTCCATTGGCGAGTCAAAAGTCCGAAGACAATAAGTCGTTCGATTTATCTATGCTCTGCTACTGATCAACGAACGAATAAAAAAGTCGAACTGTCAAAAGATAAAAGTTGCGATTATCGTAATGACTTCCGATAATGTTTTAATTTTGTGTTATTTGTATGTAAACTTGCATAAAATAATATAGCACTGAAAACAACACAAGTTTTACGTTTTCTTTTACGAATTTCATAAATACAAAAAAAAAAAATTGATAAATCTCTCATTTTCTAATGAATAAATTAATCAATAAAAATGTTTAAAACAATTACAGATTTATTTTCGGTCCGGATGATTGCATATTAATTAAAATCGAATTTGCATAGTGATCGACGTATGAAGTCTGGCAACTCGGAGGGTAAAATATCAAACATGTTTGAAATCCAACGAGCCTGGTCTGCGGATTTAAAAATCCGCAGATCTCGGATGCTCCACGCGGAAAAAAAAGTCCGAATACTGTAAATCGTCTGACCTGCGTGCCAATCTAGCGCCGGCTTACTAATTAATTATTCCATAAGTAGTAAAAATATCGCCTGCTGCACGTACCTATATTATGATTTAAATGTATAGTATAGTTATAGTATAATTATAGTATGGTTATAGTATAGTCCTTAAGGTTTGGTGGAATACCAGTTGGAAAACTTTAATGTAGAAAGATAGCCCTTAGTAATTGGTTGTGGGGCTGCCAAAAATTTTGGCTTGGGGCACCGTGTCAGAATTTGGGGGCCATGATATCTATACTTACTTACTATAAGGAATATTTCTTGAATTGTCGTTTAATTTTACATTTATTATACAGTTGGTAAGAATGGTCACACTTTTTCCAAATCGGAATTGTGAAGGAAGACGCGAGATGTGATCGATGATTGACAATTCTGTCCGCATGACAACACGGCTCCTTCGAGCGTGGCAATTTACGCACAGAGCAGGATTTCACTGCTTACATTTTCCGATTCTACTCAATTGTCAAGTTAAATGAACTGTTAGTTCTTTATCTTTTTAATAATGATGACATTGACATCTGCTATTTACTGCTACAGTTGGTAACATTATTTTTGATTAGCATTTGAAAAGTCAGATTTGTAATAAATCGTATTATTTAATTCCTAGGAAAAGTGCCAACTATTAGATGCATGATGTCAACCTTACCCTTTAATGTTTAATGTATATATTACTTTCCTGCTCAGTGATTTCCCGTAGGCAGGTTATGCGTTGCTTAGGGGCGGCAAATGGAGGAACGAATTCGATAATGATACAACTTTTGAAAGCAGTGGTAGACGATGCGGACTATGCAGTCGCTTCGTTAGAAAAAACCGACATCTTAGTTTTTTTAAATCACAAGGGGGTCTCCAAACTTGTCAGTACCACAGATCTCCATGTAAATAAAATCACCGTTCTTTGAGAGTAGATTTTGTAGGAATGTTTTAAACCTCAGTATATTGTATGTATGTAATTTTTCCAAAATTTCGATTACACCTACACCAGTCCTGCCCAAGGGCGACACTTCGGCTAGGGACGTGACTGTTTCTGATAGTTTACTATCAGTATAAATTAACAGTGACACCTGTGAATAAAAATAATAACAATTTTGTCAACACACTCTGTCCATTGCAGATAACTGCAAGATTTTATATAACATTTCATTCACACAAAAAAATAGGTAGGTACCTAATATACTTAGTTTATTGTTGAAAGGCAACATCATGAAATTAAGGTTCAAGCAAACTTATATAACCCTTTTACATTTTCAGTTAAAATTGTCCACCAATTATTCATTAGGTACCTACTTAGCTGTTTTATTATTCATTTTCGTTCACCAAAAAACTTTAAAATGACGTACGTATCTCGTATCCCATCATCATCATCATCAGCCTGAATCTACCCACTGCTGGATGAAGGCCTCTTCAAGCTGCTTCCACTTCTCTCGGTCCTGTGCATTGCGCTGCCACGTACTTCCGCAGAACTTTATCATTTCATCGATTCAGCGGCCTCCAGGTCTACCTTGCGTACGTTTTGTACTTCTTGGATGCCACTGGATGACTAGATTTGTCCAACGATTGTCTCTTCTTCGAGCTATGTATCCAGCCCATCTCCATTTAAGACTTTTAATAAACTCTATTACATCGCAAACCCTTGTCTGCTTCCTTATCCACTCATTCCTCTTCTTGTCCTTTCGCGTTATGCCCAGCATGCACCTCTCCATACCACGTTGTGCTACTCTAAGTATCTACTGAGATTTAAACAATTTCAACGAAACTTACTCTCAAACAGTGGAGGCGTTAAGTACCTGAAAGCGTATCATGCTGACAGATTTGCAGGCATCCTTGTGAGAAAAAACTCTGTATGATAAACCGCTAGGTATTATTATACAATATGTATTTCAGTGTATATTACAATACGTACAAATATAGCGATTATTTTTTAAACTAAGATGTTGATACTACTGACCGCGTCGTCTGCTTCATTAAAACCCGCCACTGCTCTAAAAAATTCTAATCTAATATTTATATTAGTTCCTTCATTTTCCGCATTTTATTATCATAAATTTATGATATTACGCATTTTATGATATGCAGCCTTATTCAACGCATGACCTGTTAACCCCCACAGGAAGACACTGAATACTGATCTGATGCTCGCGATTTCATCCGCTTAAAATAGAGAAATAAAAAGTAGAGTGAATGAATAAATATACTGATTTATAACTGTTGGATCTAGGCGCGCACTTGTACCCAACCGTTACATTTCTATTAATATTCAGTCAGTGCCTTTACACGTCATGTATGCCAGTATCGCTGTCAGTCGGATAAACCAAGGGATGGTATCCATAAAGCCTTAAGGAAATAAGGAAATGAATTAAAAAAAAAAAACCCCCTGCTAAATAGACTCATTCACAAATCCTGGTTTGAACAAAGGAATTATAATTATTTATCTTAATAGCGTAACATCCGAAAAGACAACACACCGGACATGACGTCACTGGTCAATCATGCGTATCACCGATAAAATTTTTATGTCCATGAACAATGCGTAATTTCTTGATGCTATAGGGCTATCTATTACCGATAAGACAGCTCACTGCGAACTGTGCAACAACAAAATGTAATACTAACGTACAATTAGCCTAATTGCGCATTGAAAATCGTCTCGACTAGGATATGGTCATAAATCAAACCCGATCCCAATGTTTCAATTTTCTTACACTCGCCCATGCTGGATCATGCCGGGATAATGACCAGAGATATCACACGGCTAGCTGAAACGAATGAAAAAGCACCTCTGCACATGCGCCGATACGTCATTCAGCCATTCTACCAACACCCCATGTAGAGCGAAGGCTGTTACTTGCTACAGTCAGATATTTTTAATATTAAAATTACATAAAGTTACATGATGTATTCTGTGAATGATAGCAAAATCTGTGAATAACAACAAAATCACATCGAAAAATTCGACGTGTTGCAGTCAAGACGAGTTTTTATGTGCGATAGGGCTTACATTTAACCACAATAACTAGTACTACCATCGTAACCTGTCATTTAGTGTCCTGCAAAGCTATTGTGTCAACAAGACGGCTATCGACAGCCAAATTGATAAATATTATATATACGCAATACCCAAGAGATTCAGGTACGATTCCTGCGGGGTGTCTTACTTTTTTTAAAAAGATTTTTTCTATTGGTTACAATTAGGGAATCCAATCCCGGGATCCCGAGCTATTTTCGATACCTATAAATCCCGGGATTGATAAACATAATCCCGAAAACCCGGGATCAGAATTTTGGCTCGGGATTGAATTCCCTAGTTACAATATATTTTCTCAGAAGTGTTTTCAAAATTATGTATGTGCAATAACTATGATAAACTACGGTCGATGTCCGCCTTGTGTATAAAATAGCTTTGCTGGTCTGACTATAAAATAATATATATGGCCTTGTATTCAGCGGAGGGTGGTGAGTTCAACATTTTTTTTGTGTAGGTATATTTGCAAATAATCGCTGATGATGCTGTAAGATTTAAATGAATTAAATTACGTGAAATTAGATAATAATTTAATCTCATTACGGTCGTTGTTCTTCGGTCAAGCGAGCAGTGAAGTGCCTAACGGGCGGATGTGCAATTTAACGAAGTATAACGGAGGAGTAATTAAAATCAAATACCGTCACAATGCCCGTGACATTGCACTCGCTCGTACCTATCGCTTCTCTACTGGAATCAATAACTTCGCTTGGCAGTGGCGTGCGTGGAAGCAGGCCACAGAACAGATTAATACATAGAACGTGTGAGTGTCCTACAAAAATTAACCATACACTATAGACGTGCAATACTGTGTGTTGCAACCTTCAAATACACCAATAATGAATGGGCGCTAGTGCATAAGGCGAGAGCAGTTGTCAGAATTAATACAAGCGTATTCTTGACACGCTTTTAAGTTTATCCGACATTTTTCCACACTCGAGATCGTTTGCCTCTTACTCCACACCCATTTGGTATTTCAGTTCCCACTATTTCTGAGCTCCCTGAAGTAGACACTGTTCGACAAAAACAAATAATATTTTTATAATAATTATAATTGATTTAAGTTTTCTATTATTCCATTTAAAGGTCAAGACACACAGCAACGCAGATGACGCTGCGTTAATGCATCCAATACATAAATTTATCTCATTGAAACGGCCATGGTCGATTACAAATCGATACATTTGGAATCAAGTACAACATGCGTTGACGCAGCGCCATCTGCACTGCCGTGTGACCTGGCCCGAAGTATTTTTTTGTAACCCCGATCTCACCTTTTAGTATCTTTAGGCTCAATGCGCACCCACCAATGTACCTAACCATTTTTTTTTAAACGCTACATGTTCAAAGACGCGCGTTAACATGATCTTACTCCTTACTTCATTTATCGTTTGTCAATTTATGGCTACGGCAGTATGTTGTAGCTTAACCACTGGGAAATATTTATTAAATTAAATTAAATTAATTAACTTAAATACTTATTTTGGCGTATTTCAAAAAAATACAACCTTATTCTTAGGTCAATAATTATTATAAAGCAATCATTGTTTAATTTTTTTGTAAATGCGTTTAAAAACTAATACAACTAAAAAATCTTAACACCACTGCACATGAACGTACTGAAATATTACTATATTCTAAAATAGTAGATCGAGAGGTTTAAAATAATACTATTTCGTGTAATAAAAATATTTTATATAGTCATCAAATAATGTTTAAAATAAATATAAAGGATAATAAGGCTTCAAAATTATATAAATAGATTATCTACAACGTTTAAGGGATGTCCAGGGTTATGCTCTGAAAATACCATAAAAGCTCTATTTTGACCTACGCTGAGCATGTGGGCCTTTAAGTGGCAGTGTACATTTGCCACTGAACTCTAAATTTTTAAGTATTGCTTTGTATCGTGTCTCCGTCACTGGAATTTAAAGCCATCAAACAATCACTAAAACAGACTATTCAAATGAGAACCAACTCCTCAGAGTTTTCAATTTTTATCAAAGTTTTTAATAAAATTAAACATAATTTAAGTTATGGTATTGTTGTTTACGCCACTGTTTGAAACAAACCTCGTTCAAATATTGTAATAGCGATCGCGTATCGGATCGCATTGATTACTCTGTTCTATTGGCGTTTTTGTGCGTTTTTTCACGAGCCAGGTTCATTATTATTTACGAGTCGACAGCGCTACTAGATTTTTTTTTTTTTCACGTTGGCATTATCTTTTTCGTCTTGCTCCTCTTTCTTCGCCCGTCAAGTTGTCGCCCCGTGATAACAGAGTCATTGTCAATCTTATCGACGAAACTAATCGGTAAATGTATAGCTATAAGCTTATTAAATATAGATGAGCGAAACTTTACACAAAATCGCAATAACTTACCAATAATTGAGTATTTCCTAAATTAAAGTCATTTTAATTCTAATAATATTCTTCAGTCTTCTACACAATTTTATTAATGGCTACTTAGCTAGTTACTATCATTGGTTGAATCTCCATCTTATAAATTATTAATTTGATGTACTTTTGTTAAAACATTTACGCAGATTCGTCTGTCAAAAAATGCACCTTCTCCCTGTATTATCAACTACAGCAGTTTATATTTTTCATTTTCCCTAATCCGTCATAATTCTCAATTCAAATATACATTTCATAACCATCGTCGATTTTCTTTCACGCATATAATGCAATCGATTCGTCAGAATATCTAAATGGCCCTCGATACAGTGCAAATCAGTTATTCAATTACACCAAAACCTTAAAAAGATGCGTATTTCTCACAAATTGAATACTAACAAATCCCTGCAACTAGCATCAAAGTGGTCTATCAACTCAAATATATACCTACACACTTACAAACAAAATAAACCACAAAATATTGTTATGTGCCATCATTAATAATTAATATATATGTACATGTGAATGTATAGGATATATTTTAATATTTTCAAGGGGGGCCTCAAAATCAGTCAGTGCCTCGGGTTTCCAAGTCTTTAAATTCGTCACTATACCTATAAATTAATAAAATTTTGGGTTTCCTAAATCCATTTTTTTGAGTACTAGCTAACTGCATGGTTAAGTACAAATTCTTTCATCCATAATATTCCAAGGATTCTCCGATAAACTCACATAGGTATCGTAAGTTTTTATTTAATTACATATCTACTCATAATTTAAGTTAGAGTAGAGAATAGAGAAGATAGAAATGCATACTTAACGACAGTAGTTTAGCATAACAGTACTGTAGTAGTAACAGTACTGTAGTAGAAAATCACATACCTAGATGTATAGTGTCGGATACCGAAGAAGATCCTCGAAGGAAATCCAGGGGGGGGGAAAGGCCAGTGGGAAAGCCACGCACACGATGGGGTGACAACATTACAAAAGATGCCAACCAGCTGCTAAAAATCATGAACTGGAAAAGACGTGCGGAGGACCGTTCCGGCTGGAGGACGGCGGTGGAGGACGGCTGTGGAGGAGGCCAGGGCTCCACTTGAGCTGTAGCGCCATCGAAAAAGAAAAAGATGTATTATAACCTCGCCGGGAATCGAACACGAAACCATCGGCTGAAAACCCAGTGCTTTACGCCGCGTAATGCGCTATATTTTAAGCCCTAAACCCTGTTATTTCAACCATTCATTGTCAATACGTATATTTTAAAACCTATTTTTACATTCAATAACTTTTTTAAATATTTTTGTATCATGTTATAAACAAGTATTTTTTCAAAATATTTAATAATTATGTATTCATCTATCGCAAATAAAGCTATATTTGGCCTACGACTCTGAAATTTCTAATAAACAACATCATTTTAAAGAATCTCGGTGAATAAAAATCCCAAGTTTATTGGGTTTAAATTTTGTAATGGCTCAATTTATTAATTGGTATAAATTTATAACCATCACAATTAAATTTGTGATTTTTTTTGTGCTAGTAAAATTTTGACTAAGTTTTCTCTTCAAAAGACAATTTAATAAAAATATAAGTAAATAAATGTTATATTATCAACTATTGGGGACAGTCTGGATTATTATCCTTTTGACTACGTATTTAATAATGACATCATATAATATATTTGTCTTGATTTATCAATCTATCTATCTGTAACGCAGTAGAAAAAATTGTGTGCATATGTATGAGAGAGCGAGACAGGCAGAAGTTGTAGTGAGAGAAAACATAGACGGAAATAGAAATTTTAATTTTGAAAAATAAACTGACACGCAAATAAAGGAATCTATTATTTTAATCGCGTCGTGAAAGAAAACAAATAATAGGATACTCTCATAATAGTTTGGCAGATGCTTACAGTGCAGTACTAGCACACAGAGTACCTATATAGAAAGTATTACATGATATTACAATAATTATTAACTTGTGACAGATTGACGGAAAAGTATAAAGAAGTATAATGGTATCGAATACACATACAATAATACGATTTTGAAAATAATATATCTCTGAAAATGACAATTTCTCTAAGAATATGTTCGATTCAAATTGATGATATTTATTGATTAATCTTCGATAATTCTTAATTATTTCTAGTTACGGGATATGATTATAGGAAAGAGATAGGTACATTGATATTATTTTGTACCACGTATGTTGGTTTGAGATTTATGACTATTTTTTTGTAGTGTCTTCAAAATCAGTCAGTGCCTCGGGTATCCACGTCATTAAGCCAGCCAATGGTCTAGGTAATATCGAGGATGAGAACTATTTAATAAAATAATCAAATAATTGAAGACTAGAAAATTTGCATACCACATCATACGGCTTCTTGAAAGATATCCACTTATGCATTCTATCGCCCATGATTTTTGAAATCCTGGCAGAAGAAGAACGTCCTGCCTCAGAAATCTAAAAGACGGGTTTGAGCTCAGCATTTTATCCCTGTTTAGAGCAGCAACAGACATTGAGATTAATAACGTGACCATACGTCCCATTTTTAGGTAGGTAGACTATGCCGTTGTCCCCAAGCACAGCTTCGGGACGCCGAAATGTCCTGTTTTCGGAAAGAGAGCAACCCACAGTAAACAATTTCAAAAGAAGGCGCGAAAAATCAAAAAATCGATAAAAAAAAAACATAGTTGCAAGTCGCAGTTCTTAAGCAATGTTAATTACCAAAGTTAATTTCAAAAAGTCCTGCCAAGAATTTCACTCTTATTTGAAATCAAAACCAAATATACTTTATTCTTCAGAAAAATATAACACCACACAAATTATTAATAAAATTATGTTCACGTGTTCATTCCTGTTCTTTTCATTAATACATACAAATTATAAAGAAATATGCGTTTTCTTGAATACACATAATATTCCCTAAAATTATTGGTGTCCCGTTTTGACGAAAAAAATAAATGGCCACGTTAACCAAACCACACCGGTTTTAATCCGGCGTATCACGGGACGCTACGTTTGGTGTGAAGCATCATTTTTTTTATGACTCGGAATATCTCGGGAGCAGTTACCCAAAACTGAAATCGACATGCACCCAAATGTCCTTTGACTGAATTTACATGACATGAAAAACTATATCCATCATTAGTGACGTCCGATAACGGACATGGCATATAAAGAATTAGAAGTAAAGGTATGCATTATCAAGTATTGGGGGCGGTCCTGCCCTATTGACTAATTATTTGTGTAAGTGTTTAATTCCAATATTGAAAAATCTAACCATTATAATCTTTTAAAGTTCCTACTATTTACTTATTTTAATATTACCTATTAGGTACATACATATTATAAATAAGTTTCATTTTTTATGAAGTTTTTTAAATTTTACATTTACACTTGCTTTTAAAAGTGATGTTACTATACTAGAAAGGGAGCGATAGGCTCTCAAGACTCTATATAGACAGCATAACCATGAAATTGACTTCCAAAAACCTTACGGAATACTAAACAATAATACAACACAAGTAAACTACACTAAATATTTAATTCTGGACATAAATAAAATTAAAGATATAAATGGAGGAACATAATTAACTATACAGTAATGCAATTAACTCTCCCAACCACCTTGTACGAAAAAGAAAAGGCATGGTTATTTAGGTATATATAAAAAAGTAATGTTTCAAATTGCATAAAAATATATTCGTTTTTTTGGCAACGCCATTCAATTCGACATTATGAGAACGTATAATCCATAAATTGCAAGCATGGTCTGCCGAATGGCATAATCTGTTCTAACGCCATTACAATAAAGGTGATATTGCTATAAATTCCCGCTACTTTTTGTCGGGTCTGCCGAATGGTTCGGTTCGAATGCAACGAATTCTGTTTATCAAATAATAAATTAGATGTCATTAGAGTCTGGGCTATTGGCACTCTTAAATCACTTCCAGTTAAATTTCCATGGCACTTTAAGAGTCAAAGACACCAAAGCAAATCCGTATTACTCCACCTAAATGATTCCCGGAATTTATAAAGTATGAGAAGCGCTGATCGTCGTAACTGTGACAACCAGTCTGAAGCGGACGACTGTCGTGAGGTCAGGATGGGATCCGAGGTGAGGAGTGACGTCACACCTCATATCGAATCGATTCCACGGCGAGCTCTTTCGTCAACTTCAATCATTTGTCCATTGTGGTTAAATAAACAGATCCGTCATTTGATTACAAACATATCGCGAACCTTTTTAATGGTTTTCGATTATCATAAAGTATTGGGAATCTTTGATTTTTAATTTTAAATTATTTGAAAACTTATAGTATATATACATAAGTACCATCGTAAATCGTCAAGGTGTTCGAATTTGGAGCAAAGTTCAACGCAGTATAAAAAGTATTGAATGATATGTCAAATAGTAGCATTTGGCGCCCTAACTCAGAGGACAATTTATTTATACTGGTAGATGTATAACAACCCAATACGACTAATTCCTCGAATTACAGTAGCAGGTTTTGAGACGTGAAAGCCCGACGAACTGACCGATTTTAAATCCCCCACGATAAGAAATAAAAAAAAACCATAATACACATTCTTTAACGAAAAATAACTTGTATTGATGATGACAGTGGTCACACATAATAATATTAATAGGCACTAATATCGAGGGCTGTGTGGCTGGTCAATGCACTCCCTAGAGATGTAGACATTTTTAGCGATGCATTATGTATTCTGTTTTCAAATTCTATTTTATTGCTTAATTTGTATTTTCTTTAATTATTATTGTTGTTTTTTATTTTATTTCTTTTCTATAAAATTATTTTTTGCTTAGTTTTTTTTCTCTACCTACCTTGTTTTTTGTCTAGTTGTGAACGTCTTGAATTAATAATTTGGTATGTGCTCAGTGTGTCTTTTTTTAATAAATAAATATTAGTGGTTATGTTATGGGTCTCTTTGATGTTAGCTGCAGGGATTTTATTATGCTTTGGGTAATATACTAAACTCATGTTGCGATTAAAACGCACACTTTAAGATTTTGGTAAATTATTCAATATCTGTATGAATGACTTGTGCTGTTTCAAGGCCTCCTTTTAAATTTTCTAACGAATCGATTGCGTCACCTGCGTCAAAGAAAGTCTCCACTGAGTTTTGAGATACCTCATTGAGTATTGAATTGTTGAAAATGTGTCGACACAATATTTTATTTAGAAAGGTAGCAGCTCTCTGTCACCAGATAAAGCTATGCGATTTGTGCTTTATGCAGTTTTGAATTACAAAAAATATGTCGGCTAAAGTGTCTTAAGCTGTGTGTAAAATGCTATGCTGTTAAGTGTGTTTAGTCGGAGTAAAGCTACTGTAGGTAAAGTCTATTTACTAACAAAATTAAAATTGATGTTCGTTTTCATATCCCAGCAGTTAACGACCCCTGATCTAATCAAAGTGTCTCCAATCATTTGTGACAGAGTGTGAAGAATCGGAATGCCAAAGTGAATTTCGTCTTTGTTAAAGAGTTTCGATACAGCCTTCTTTCGTATGTATTTTCAAATTGATCTTTTGTGTATACAAACTTGCCAAATGACAAACATTTTCTAACTATGTTTGCACAGTTAATGTAAACCAGGTGCGCGAAAACTTTGGTTACTAATACCCAATAGTCAAATAATCTATGCCCACTTTGATTAATTCACATTATAATGTAAATCATCGTAATAATCTATGGTGTATTACGACAAGGGCATGATCTGTTTTCATCTTTACTATAGTTTACATCTACACAGTGACGTCCCGTGGGGGTAGGCAGATTGAGCGTCGCTTGGGGGCGGCAGTTACTCAAAGGGCGGCAAATCGATGAGAATCATTAGGTTTATATGAGAAATAGGTACCTAAACTTAGTAATAACGGAGATATCTTTCCATTAAAGAATTCAGCTCACTGGTTGGAAACAAAATGTATGAATAATTATCATGACAGATTTAACAGAACTGTATTTTTGTCGTGTTCGCGATGTCTAGATTACTTCCGTTGTCCTTGGATGTCACGTCCTTGATGAGCAGCAATGACACGTGCAGATTTGCAAATTATATTTGAATACTATATGAGGGCGCATACTTACCTAATAATTAATAATCTCCAAATATGTTTGCCAATGTATCCATAATGTAACCATACAACACATTTCTTAGATATTGGAGTCATGAAAGGATGATAAAAAATACTGTAAGTATAAAAAAATGGGGCGGCATTTTGTCTAGGGACGTTACTGAATCTACATATTATTTATGTATATAACTTGGTATGGTGTGTGACGTATGGCATTTGGAAATTATTCTTGGGACTTTGGTATTTATAGCTTTTAAAATTGTTGAACTTTTTTTGCGCTATGGTATATACTATATACCCATAGTCAGAATGTGAATAAATGGTGTGTACAAATACTTAGTACCAATTTAGATATTTTTTTAATTAGACAAGCTCTTAAGCAGATAATATGAGTCTCCACAGAAAGGAGGTTATAGTAACAGACTTTTAAAAATATCGAATTTTAAAATCCGTATTTGTTCACGATTTCTTTGTTTTATTAGTGGTTGCTACGAGTACATTCATAAATTAATAAACTAGTCTTCTTATTTAACGAATATTATAGCTAATTTGGAAACAACTTACAGAAATATAAATCCTATTAAAAAAAATTGTCAACAAAAATATAGTGCCGAACTGGACTCGAATCTGCATCCATCGGATGTGCTTTACAAATTTAGCCCCCTCCATCCTATCTAATTATGATGATATTACCTAAATAATTGAAGTGATTATCAAAATCCGTTGATATTATCAAAATATTTAGTGTTACATGGTTTCCGGTGTTGGCGGGGTATGCATGAGTTTCGTCTACAATGGTGGCAGGTTTCAGTTTTCTACATTTGTATCCCTTTCTTTACTGGACTATTACTTATACCTTGCCTAGACGCCATGTATTGATCCAAATATACTTGTAGGAAAAGTATACGATTTTGATAATAATATATCAATCTCAAAGGGTATACAAACTATATCACGTCGTCCCATTATCCTTCGACCAGAACCAACGCCAGCCTATAAAATGTAAACTGATTATTTACCGCTGGCATTATTAGATTTTATTTGTATAGGTTGTGTTAGATTCGTTTCATTGGAAAATATAAACACAATGGCTTGGCAATTTCGGACCGTTTCATTCGCGACACACAAAAAGGCAATATGTTTTTTTACTATCTAGTAATTTTTCTTAGTGGTTAATATAATATGTCTATACACGGTGTTTCGGAATAAACTTTATTATTTGTATACCACTCGGCTCTGGTCCACTCTTTGTCTACAGTCAGTCGTCCCCAATCACTGCAACTTCGGTCTCACAACACTCATTTGACTAGATACGTTTGTATCAATTAATATCAGTAACCAGCTGATTCAGTAAATTTTGGTGTTTTTGATAATTTGGGTTCCCCAAACTCCTCGTATATAATATGGTTGTAACGTACCTATGCACCACACTAATTCATTTTACAACGTTTTTATTAGCTTGTATTCTTGTTTGTCCGGTGGTTATTTGTCCATTACAAATATTGCAATCATTTTAACTAACTTCCTGACTAGCTAGACAATTGAAAATTTTACAATATATCAGAACACGATACCAATGCATTTTTTTAATACTTTTAGCCATCTTTAAGCAGAATTGAATTCATTTTCAGTTAATTCTGTTTTGTATGGAAAGTTATCTCAGAAAAATCCGTAAAAAGATAAAGACTATTATTGGATCCTAAGGGGGTGGCCCTAGCAACTAAATTATTAATATAAACGTGCGTTACTATGGAAATCAAAATGAAATGTCAAAATAACATTTCAGTATTCTATATTTGTTTGTTTTTCATTTACTTCATATCAAGTACAAGTTTGAGCATATTGAGCATAATAATTCAACAGAAAATTAAAAAACGTTGTATATAAAAAGTTCTTTTTATCTTTTAATTATTTATTCTTTGCTCCAAATATCACAATCAGAACCTTTCTTTCAAATATCAGAAAACCGTTTTCAGATTTGTTGCTGATTCCGAAACAACAATTTGGATTTTGGATACTTATTGACTGTTTTTATTTTTGTTTTCTAATTTAAGGTTTCATATATTCTTTATACAAATCAATATTATTTTATGAACAATAATTTTGTATATTAGTCACAAGGCAATAGGTACTGTCTGTATTTTCTGCTTCATGGGGCTCAAAATCTTTAGACTCTGGGGACGATATACGATGTTACGTTTGTTCAGTCGTCCTCTAACTATAGTGTATATATTATTACTATAAACTAGTGCTTCCCAAACTCATAGATCGTGGCCCACTGGGAGGCTGTAAGGCTTCTGCGGGAGGCCGAAAAGTATTTCAGTAGAACTAGAAAATATTTATGAATAAATGCTTTTTACAATTTATTATCACACCCATTTCATTAAATTGTTTTCGTAGACTTCACTTGTAGTGTTTTTTTTATTATGACTAAAATAATTTATCTTTCAACGGAAGGAGGCCGAAGAGTATTATTTTAAGAATTTGGGAGCCGTTGTATGAAAAAGTATGGGACGACGCATAATTTAAATGTGTTTTAGGTGTAATGATAATAAATATTTCTGAAAAAACAAGATTAAAAAGATACGATATTGCAAAGGAAAAACAATAGAGAACTGAATAAAATTGAACTCTTTAGGTTTGTAACTTATACCTAATATATGAGAGAATTCCAGAATAAAAAGGATTGGTCTGAATGCCAATATTATGGCCAAAGCATTTAAGGGTGAATGTTTTCATATGAATTAGGAACACGAACTCATTATTTCAGTAAACGGATCAAATGTGAAGATTGTTTTGATAATTGATAATTGCTAACCTTCGTAGAGGAAACGACACTAAATCTAAAGAAAAGTTAAATACAATTTATATAATAATTATATTATAGTTAAATTTAATATTAATAGAGTGGTTATTTCAGAAATACCGTGTATTAAAAGTATTTCCTTAAAACCAGCGATAGTTCCTTTATTTATCGACATGAAAGAGACTGTATGCAAATCAAATATACCAATATCTAATTTATATGCTTCAATAGAAGCTGTTGTAGTTGTTTTTATATTGTATTAAACTTAATCTACTTCTATAATTTTCCGTCAAATTTAATGGACTAGAATGTTAGAATTTTCGATTGAATAGATTTTTTTATTGATTCTACATGCTCTTCAAATCTTTCGATCGACGTCCATGACACAATGTGTCAATTTTCTTATTATTTTGTCAATTGCATGTAGGAATGTGTTTAAAGAATATGTTCACAATTAAAATAATATATTATTTCATTTATAATAATAGTCACAACAGAGGTTGTTATTTTCCGAAAATTAGTAGTAGGAATATCAATGACATTAATAATGCTCCTCTTCTGGCTACCCAACACTTAGCGGAGAGCCTCATGGTCAGGGCTTGAAATGAACCGGAACGCACCGGAGCGCCGTTCCGGTTCATAAAATCTCCAAAATTATCGCTCCGTCTCGTGGAAATATTAATTTGACCGCCTGAGCTAGATATGTCATATAATAAAAAATCTAACAGACTTATTTTTATAAAATACATATAGGTACAACTAGATAACAACGTTAATATTTTCATAAAATTATCGAGCGCTCCGGTTCGTAAATTTTCCATTTCGAGCGCTGCTCATGGTTAGTGGAAACAAAAACATTATAAGAATTTGATTATTTGTACAAAACTTTATACCACATAAAAGATGTTGAGAAGCAGGCTCATTCTCTTTACCCCCAAAAACAATAGCTATATTATGATTAACTTAAGGCTATACTTCAGCTGGGGCACGGTCTAAAACGATCGTGACTACGCGACGCGAAGATTGTGCAAACGACGCGTGCAGAACAAAACATAATTTGTCATAAAAATTCAACATGCGTCCATTTAATGTTATGTTTATTGTTCTATTAGTAATAATAATAAAATATTCATTGACATGTTTTCTTTTTCAAAAATGGGTAATGTTTTTTAGTCATCTTTACAAGATTTCAGCATTAATTCCCCGGACACCATCACAAAACAAATTGACGTGTTCACAGCTCGACTATCTCTCTCCGATTGGCAGCGAGTCCAAAATTTCGTCGCACCTATAGTTGAAAATTATTTGCCGTTTCACTGAAGTATGCTCTTAATATGTAGGTATTATATATTATTTCTAACAAACGTTGTCGTGATTTTGTTCGGACTAGAGCAGGTAATAATTAATAAATCATAATATATTTCCATGAATTTCTGTCTACGGATAACCTGTGACGAGGAAAACAAAATTAATGGAAACTGGCTTAATCTGCCAGCTTGGTATAACAGGGTAGGTATTTATCGATAAATCTTGAATGTGGAGGAATATGGGATAAACTTAAACACGTGTTATAAAAAAGTATGTTATTTTTAACAGTGACGTCTATATCATAATTATATAGATTCTAATCCATAATTAACGTTTGTCACGTAAACGAAACGTGCATTCAATATTTGAAGAGGATGCGCGATCTGTGTTTCTCGAGTTTTATGACCTAAAAGTCTTATTTCTGCCAAATCCCACTTCAACACTTCTTCTTCAAAATCTTCATGGTTACCTAACTAATTCTGAAAAAAATTAATTGCTTCAAATAAAAATGCACATAGGCAATAGGTACTATTTTAAATGTAACTTTCGTAAGTAAATATCTATGTGTATTATGATGTTGTACAACTCGCAAGAAAATTAGTGTGATCCTTGTGCTATGCTTCGTCTTCAAATGATTTTCAAGATGATCTTTTTGCCCGCTGAAACATTCAAAATGCCCCCCGATAGGGCGTACGCCCTACGTTGGGAATCACTGCTTTAAGTAATAAAACCTTGGTACATGGCGTCTGGGTTTTACATTTTTATGATTTTTGTGATTGTAACTGAGTCCTTTTATATAAGTCAGTGGATGAAATGAATTATATGTTTAAAAGGCATTTTTTTAGTTTTTATTTTTCGCCCAACCCTAATCACTAAAGTTGCCCAGTGTCCACCAGTGGCGTCCGCGCGAGATGACATCTCCCCACAAAATGACAAAAAGATTCCGAATTAATCTCGGGCGGACACGTTCCCGGCGCGACGAATCGTCATCGTCTCGGCGACATCTGTGTTACGTCGCTGCGTCATTTTGTTATCTCAGCGACGAAAAAAACTAAAAAATCGTTTAACTTTTTGTGAACCCCGCAGACAATGGACTCGACATTCGAGCCACTGGCATTCGGACCGCGGCAGCAAACTGTACGGAAAAAGTCCCTCGTTAAATGAAAATCACGACCTGCTGGACGCTGCATTTTGTTTATTTTATTAATTCGTTTAGAAATCTTTCTTTTCATAATTGGATGGACTTTTGGTGACGAGGCCATCAAATGTTTATAAAAAGTCGCTTGAACAAATAACAACAGCCTAACTACTGAGTTAGCATTAACGAAAACGATTGTCGAAGAGGGTTACATGCAACGTTCCCTCTAATTTTTCTATTGTACGCGAATGTGTGCGGATCAACAACGCATCTGAGCGGTGTCACACGTCACCCGGTGCAGTAAATTTACCCCCCCCCCCCCCCCATAAACACACACATACAAGTTTTCATTAAAACTTATATTTTTAAGGTATTTATTAATTTCGTAATTAACGTACAAAATTAGCAATTTTTGCACAGATATATCCGTACTTTCATCAACAATTAATGTATGTAACCGAGACTTCCGTAATTCTTTCAAAAATTCTTTTTTAAGGACTGCATTAATACATATTATAATACGACAAATTCGAACGCATAATTTTTCCTTCGCCAGCTTTCCGGAATCTCTGTATATTTAGATACATGATTATGAATATCTTGTACATAAAGCATAGGAGCATTTATTTTTATAGCCAAAACCTAGTACATTATCAATTAACACTTGACTAAATTGCAACCAGATTTTTGCGCTCAGCGATCTCAATCCTATTCTTTCGTTCTTCGTGTGGTTTCGTCATTATTTTCAAAAGTCCACTTCTTTTCAAACTTTTCAATTTCGTAATAGCATCCCGGTGTACTGTTTGACTTAAATGTCTTTTTTTAAAAAAAACAACCTCCATTCAATCCACTTCTTTCCAGACGTGAATTACTCTCTGTGCATATTTGCTGCGAAGCATATTATGCATTTGACACAATCATCAGCTGTTTCCAAATATACAAATATATCACCAATTCTTATTTATTGCGAATGCATTGAAGATGGCATTTCTGTTTCGACGATTTCAGAGAGCAGCCATTCCAATTTAAATTTATCGCAGGATTTCTTCTTAATGTTCGCATTTTAAATCCACTCCTTTTTGACATTTTTAAGGGATAAGTTTTCTATAATCAACAAATATAATTATTGTACTATATACGTAACTGTGCATATAATAAGCAATCGTATGGTTTACTTGAATTGTTTGTTATGTACACTGAACGCATCTGTAGTTATTACTAACATCTGGCAAAGGAAAATTTCTTTTACAATATTTTTGTGTGAGGACTGTGCAGGGGATGAAAACATGTGTGCGGACACATTGGTTACATGTAAATTGTACGTATTAAATTTCACCGTAACACAGTTCGGTTTGGTCTTCTCCATAGCACCGAGATGAAAAAATTACGCGTTATTCTGTATTTCTATTTTACTTACATACCTATTTTCTACTGTCTTTCCCTTGTATTTCGGTAGTTTTTAAAACCCTTTAAAATGAAAATTGTCAGTCAATTTAAAACTATTAACTTTAATAAACCATTTATTTTATTCAACGAATAATTCACAAGATTTTGAGAATGTAACATTCCATATATTGAACATACATTACTTTGAAAACACCTCAGATAATATATACCCACTGGTATTAACTTTAAAACCAGTGCATCTATGGTATTACTACCTTCCATCGTATGATATCAACCATGTTAAAAAGTATACAATGAACATATTATTGCAATCCTACACTCTATGACGATCGGGCACATATATGTTAAGAGCGTTTTAGTGTCTATGATCATATCTATGCCATTCCGTTTACACATAAGCGAATATATGTCTATGACAGAGGCATGGGCATAGATTCTATGACACCCGTATGTGCCAATCCGTTTACACACGATGCCGTAAAATCTATTGTGTCACATGTTTGCCACTGATAAATACTACCAACATGACGTATAAGCTGTGTCAGTCATATATTTCTCATTGGTTAGAAGGCATGCATTGTGGCCGAATATTCCGAAAGGAAAAAAATGATTTACCTAAGTGAAAATGTACAAAACTTAATTAGAACATCATATTTTACTTTTACATCGACTTCTATCAATTTTCAATATGAATCAACCACGCACATAATATCATCATCATCAGCCGGACTCAATCCACTGCTGGATGAATGCCGCCTGCCTTCTTCCAACTCTCTCGGTCCTGTGTCGTTCGTTGCCACGTATTTCCGCCGAAAGAACCTCCAAGGTAGA
Source organism: Rhyacophila brunnea (assembly GCF_057557595.1). Lineage (NCBI taxonomy): Eukaryota > Metazoa > Arthropoda > Insecta > Trichoptera > Rhyacophilidae > Rhyacophila > Rhyacophila brunnea. The sequence continues at coordinate 302,105 of NW_028232772.1, read as the reverse complement.
ATGCAGGAACTCGCGGATGTCAGTCAAACGGTCGGCCTAAAGATAAACGTCTCACAGACAAAAGTGATGAGGAACTGTTTTTCGGACCCTGCGATTATCTATATCAATGGCAACTCGAGCAAGTCAGCAGCTACGTCTATCTCAGACAGCAGGTGCCCATAGACGGAAGCAAGCACGATGAAATTTCTCGAAGAACAAAGCTGGCATGGAATGCTTTCGGACGTCCGAATAGTATCTTCAAGAGTGACCTACCATTATGTCTTAAACGTAGGGTGTTCAACCAATGTGTGCTACCCGTGCTCATGTATGGCTGCGAGACGTGGACCCTCAACACATAATATTATAGTCAGTAGTTATATTCTTGAAAGTCATCCTAATGTAGTGAGTTTAGTACAAATTTACGAAGAATATAAGAAAATCAATGTATCGATTAGTCATGTAGGTCCCCCGCTAACTGAGTTTTTTTCGTGTCAGTTAGTATAACATTAATAAAAACTTCTGACTTTTTTCAAGATGGAAACTAATTTCAAATCAAATTAACGAATTATCTCATTTGGTCGTAAATGAAAATTCAATCGAAACTATGTCCCATAAAACAAACAAGACTCTATTTCAAGTTTGTCTTCTTAACCCACTCAGTACAATAACACCATTAATTTAAAAATAAATATATTTAAACTTTGAATATATACTTACATTGAGGCGTCTAATTCCAAAAAGCGATAGGTCCACATTTGGTTAAAATCGATAAAAAAATACGCGACAAAACCCTACGAAAACAAATATTTTAACTCTCGATTTATTACAAAAAGCGCCACGTCCAAGGCCTGAATAAAAACGATGCATGAGTGCATTCGGCACCCTTACAATCTCTGTAACACGCGCTAGAGTAAGATAAAAGGTCTACATATGTGTTAGCTAGTTTACTAAAGTATCGCCATCAAATCGGGGCGAAACGCTTCACATAGCGTCGATAACTTGCGAGCTCGTGTTGCGAAAATTGATATTTTTTGTGTTAAAACATAGTCGGTGGTAAATATTTTTAGTTAATTAAGTAGAAAAGATGGTTCTGTGTGTTGTCTTAAAATGTGGTAGCCGTACTGATAAGCAAGAAGATGGTATTTCGTTTCATAGGTAAGTTGATACATGTTCGTGATAATTTATTTGTATTTTATTATATATTTTAATATCAGTGACCTAGTATTTCTTTAAAATAACTTAAATTATAGATATCTTTATCTAATTGTTGCATTTTGACCGCTTAAAAATACTATATAACGTAAAAAAATAGAAAATTATATTTTAATTCTGAGCGTCTAGTGCGAGCACTTTGGGCGAGCACTAGCGAAATGGTCTATGGTCTCGAACATTTGTAGACAAATGCGTTCGCTCGCCCACAAACCAAACGCAAGGCACGCGGCTTCATTTAGCAATGCAACGGGTGGCGTCTAGATGTATCTATAGTCTAAGGCCACGTCCGTGTTTCATATTATTTAAAGCTTGGTTGATTTCACGCGTGCTTAAGTTAACCAATAAGGGAACATTCAATATTACGAAAGGCGTCTCCCATGCTGTAGCATCCGGTAAACTCATGACAGTGCCACGGAAATATGTGCCTTCTGCGGACAAAATTAAAAAGTGAGGTACAAGTAGCGCTATGTCCAATTTTATTTTGCCTATATTTATTACATTTAAGAGTTTATCGGCTGAAACAAATTGCCATCTGGTTCTTATTTCGACATAAAATACAACGGAAAAAATAATCTTACTTTAAAACACATAATTGAAGCTTGAAACATAAAAACGTTGTTTCCCGCAAATATCGAATTGTGGACATGTCGATTTTTGTAATTAGACGCCTCATATTATAATATGGTTGGAATAATAAACAGGCAATAAATAACAGGCAAAATATTATAATTCTGTAATCCAGAACTTGAACTGGAATATTATGTACTACAATAAAAAAAATGTTAAATGAATTAGATTCAAATACATCTTATCAGAGAAGTAAGATAGAAAAAAACACAATATAATTGTGAAAGTTGTGGCGCAGAATGGGTAAACAGTATTTCTGGAAACATTCGTTTCTCAAAATTAGTTTATGGCCACGCAATGTAGTTATAATAAATGGAAGCAATAATAAAATGAGATTTTCCATCCGAGTTAGTTATATCAAATATCCTTTCACAACTTTTTCGTAATTTTACTTTGTTAAGAAATCGCGGAGGATTCCTCAAACAGTGTTACAAGGTACCTCTTGAAAAACGGCTTGAAATGATTTGATTTGAACTTTACCTACTATTTTTTAAATTCTGTTATACCTACTTCCTAACCAGTGTTCATGTTATCCGGCTGTATGTAAGGAAGAGTTTGCAAAATTGGACTATGAGCATATGAGTCGCTACATTTCAAAATCAGCCAAGTCCACCTTTAGGTATTTTTGACTTTTTTGTGAATTGCTGAAGAACTACTGCTTTCTAACATTTCTGCATTATCAAAATGTGGAATTATTAATTTTAAATATTCTATTCTCGAAATAATATAAACTTTCACCCTTGTGAGTGTGTATTTGAGAAAACAAAAAGCGGTTTTCTCCTATTCATCTATTATGGACTTGGCTGATTTTGAAATCTAGCGACACATATTTCCCTATTCCGAATCGTGTCCGGAAACTTGTACCTATGCAGTTCGCCGTATCACACTTCACCGTGAAATGTTGTATCGGAAATATTTAGCCGTATATTAAAGACCACAGAACAGATAATAAATAGAATACCGATATGCTATATTCAATACGCCGCATCTTGATGCAGGATTTTGAATGTGTGAGTGTCCTACAAAAATGAACCACGCATTATGCACGTGCAATAGTGTGTGTAATACACCAACATTAAATGAGTGTAAATGCATAAACCAAAAGCAGTTTTCAGTATTCGACGTAAAACGTATTCTTGACACGTGTGTAAGTTTAGCCCGGTTCTTCCTTACTGGAGTCGGTTACCTGCTATCCCCTTACCCGTTATTTATTTCAGTTCCCATTGTTTCTGAGTTCCCTGTTAAAGACCGTCCAACCTCTTTGGGTCATATAGTACCTACTATAAAATTCATGTCTAAATAAAACACAGTTTTGTCGGTTTACACTTTACAGGAAGCCAGCAGCGAATAAATTTTGAAAATAGCCGGTATAATGGATTATTTGTTAGGTTAGGTTAGGTTTTCATTCTTGAATTTTGCCAAAATCAGTTTTGAAAATTAAATTAATGTTCATATTATTGAATCTAATAAAATTGGCCACCGTATAGTATATGGTCATCTCTTTCCGATAAGAAAGCTCACGGCGAACTGTGCCACTGTGAAATGTTTTACTTAGGTACAATTTACATGTAACCATTCCGAATAACTATTTTCATAACTGGCAATACAGAAAGACGTGTGAATACTTCATCGTATTTTCAACGTCATATTGCCTATCGGGGTTAGTTTTGTTATATCAATGTTAAATCAAATTTAGTTTGCACAATATATCAATGTCGCATCAAATTAATATTTTAAATAGAATTAATGGTACAGTTCGGTTATGGGGAATACAGAGGCAAACACATTTTGAAAATAGCCGATATACTGGATTATTTGTTAGGTTAACCTAACCAAACCTAACCTAACCTAAACTAACCCAAACTAACAAATAATCCAGTATATCGGATATTTTCAAAATGTGTTTTCCGCTGTATTCCTCATAACCGAACTGTACCCTTTAGTTAATATACGTTATAAAGAATAATTCTGTTATGCTTTCTACAAACATTGTTTCATTACTTACTACATTGAGTTATGTTGTCAGCTTCATTTTTATGAATCAAGTCCTAGAGACGTACTTACACGTCACTATGGCCGTTTCTGGTACTAAAACAGTTGCATGCGCCATGACGTAGTTGTCAATATATACTTCACTTTACTGAACTTAGGTAAATATGAATAAACATACGATGTATGAAAAATGGGTAAATAAAAGTTCAGTAGTTAAACAATTAAAATCAATGTTTTTTTTATGAAAGTATAAAAACCCTAAGTAGTAAATTATGCCATAGTATTAAAGTTGCGTACATAACCATATTATCAGTATTTACTGATTTGTTATGTTATTATATTAATATATAACATATTATAATATCTAATATTATCATAAAATATAAACAATTATTGACAAAAATAAAAATATCTGTAAGTATGTTGACCATTGGCGAAATTCTTTATTTGATAAAGATTGATATTTTCATAGAGAAGTTTTGTGCAAAGGTAGATTCACAATACCTACCTGTAAAGGTATAACGGGGGCAATATCATGGCATGACAAACCGTCGTCAAGCACAGCCAATTACGTAAGGCACCACCCGTTTTATAATACGTAACTATGCAAATAACATTACGAATCACTGCTTATCAGTCGTGTTATTCACAGGTTTACGTGCTATGAAATGTATTTATCCAGTGGTCATTCTATGATATACTTTATTTCGAGTGTATGCAATTATTTTTAAACCGAGAAAATTAAATAAAAACATGTTTTCAAAACACGTAAGCTTCACTAGATACTTTAAGAAAATTTAAAACTGAAATTTTAATTACCTGGTAGTTTGCGCGTCACTGCTAATTCAAGAGTTTGGGTCGATGTCCCGAATGTCAAAACTACGATTAAACGAAATTCCGAAAAATAAAACTTAATAGTTTCTATGTTAATAAGTAATAATTACAAGATAAAAAGAACTTTTTATATACAACGTTTTTAAATTAATTTTCTGTTGAATCACATAAACTTGACTTGACTAGCTTAAACGATCAAAAAAAATTGTACTATAGATTGTATATAGAAATACTGATACTGAAATGTCATTATGACATTTATATTGATTTCCATAGGAACGTACGTATATATTAATAGTTTGTCGCTAGGACTCACCTAGCAACCAATAATGGTGTCAAAATAACTTTTCACACAAAACAGAATTAACTGAAAATGAATTCAATTCTACTTAAAGATGGCTAAAAGTATTAAAAATGCATTGGCATCGTGTTCTGATATTTTCTAAAAGTTTCAAATGTCTTCTAGCTAGTCTGGAAGTTAGTTAAAAATCGATTGCAAGATTTGTACCGGACAAAGAACCACCGGACAAATAAAAATACGAGCTAAGAAAAACGTTGTAAAATGGATTCAATTACAATTTTAAACTGGGAGCGAACCTTAAATTGGTTAAAAACCTAACTATCTATTAATTATCTAACTATTTCTGAATATTCTTTGCCTCATTAATAAAGATGGTGGTCGATAAAATTACGAGCTTCATCTCTATTTGGAGTGATCATGCTGCGGTGGTGGGTCTAGGAACGTGGAAACTGATTTGGTCTCCGGAACATCGATTTTATCGATGAATGATATTAAGAATTTCGATTTCTCGAGAATATTTTTTGATATCTACCGGGCTAAATTTTCTTATATCCAAAAAATCTGTTAGCTTTTTTAAGATCTTCCAGGAAAATCCAAATAAAATCCTTTCGATAAAAAAGTGAGTAAAATGAGAAAAGTAATTCTTTCTATTGGAGATTAATTACAAGATTCATAAACATGTTGTAACTATATTATTTAGAAATTCATAAAAATGCTTAACGAAGCAATAAATTTAAAATAAACATAGATATAAAGTATACATTTAATAACAATATGTAATGATCTGTTTGAATATTATCTTTCTGTCAAAACCAGCGACATAATTTCATATAGAGAATTTTTACAGCAGTTTTTTTTCAGTACATTAAAAAGCAAGTAATCGTTTTAATAAAATGCCAACACTTAGAGACACTTATGTAGTTAGCTATCAAGCCATTTTTCATTTGTGATGAGAAAATTGGCTACAATTCTTTAGATTAAAATATGTTATAAATACTCTCCTTCGGAAATCTCTAATGGCTCGTTTCCTTCTAAATATCTCACACACGCAAATGTATTGAATGATAAACTCGATAATAACTTAATGTTGCTATACTTAGGAAAATAAATCCTGTTAACGTTTAACATTTTTATAATATCCGGATACAATTATTACCTGAATATCTAAGTTCCATGTAGGTACCACGGCATAGTCAGTGTTGACCTGTGTGTCCCTGATAACTGTCTTAGAAACAGAGAGCATCAGTTGTTTATTCTCCCAAGGTGCAGAACCAACCTGCCACTGGTAATGCCAATTGGGAGGGCGATAACTATGTTCAACCAAATTGCTTCGGTTGTTGATATATTCCATTGCGTGAGGGTGAGTATAGGTGAACGCTATTTTATAAATTCAATAGGGTCTCCTTAGCAAACCCGGTGTAGGTAGGTACTTCTTTGAACTTCTATAGATGTATAATTGTATTTTCACTGCTTTTGTATATTTATATTATGTTCTCTTTTCACATTGTTTTTCTTAGCTCGTATTCTTATTTGTCCGGTGGTTTTTTATCCGGTACAAATTTTGTAATCGGTTTTTAACTAACTTTCCGACTATTTAGACATTTGGAACTTTTAGAATATATCAGAACACGATGCCAGTGCATTTTTTAAAAGCCATGTTTAAGTAGAATTGAATTCATTTTCAGTTGATTCTGTTTTGTATGAAAAGTTATTTCGACACCATTATTGGTTGCTAAGCGGATGGTCCTAGCAACTAAATTATTAATATATGCGTGCGTTACTATGAAAATCAAGATGAATGTCAAAATGACATTTCAGTATTATTTCTATCAAGTACATTTTTTTTGATCGTTTAAGCTAGTCCAGTCAAGTTTATATAATTCAACAGAAAATTTAAAAATGTTGTATATAAAAAGTTCTTTTTATCTTGTAATTATTATATTTTCATTTTTATCGTTTTTATTACTATTTTTCTCTATAATAATGTTTCATGTCATGTTGTGAACGTCTTAAACTTATAATTCGTAATGTCCACAATATGTTTAAAAAATTAATTGAATTGAATAGTTTTGAAGTAATTACTTTATTTCTTGTGTGAGTCTTTCTTAATCAATAAAAAGTCTAAATAAAACAGTGGGTACGCATTGTAAATTGTATCATAGAAGCAAGATTCAACCGTTCTAAATTCTCATAGGAGAAATTGATTTTTTTTTGTTTTCGGGTTAGTTTTACCATGTCATGTTCATTGGATAATTATTCACGCTATTTGGGTGGTAGAGTCTAGCCATACATTATTGACAACGTCATTGCATTCTGGATTTAATCAAATCTTCGCTATAGCAGAGATTGGTTGATAATAATGTGAAAAAAAAACATCGGGCAAATGTTTGCCCTTTTTATCTCGCCTATGCATAATGATTAAAATATTGAGGTCTTTACTCTCTTCATTCAGTGAATGGTTTCCTAAAGTGGACACTAAAATGTCTTTCTGGAGAGCTGGGGGCGATGCTGACCTCAGGGTTGTAAACAGCGTTGAGGAATATGTTCATATAAAGAAAGACATTAAAAATTAGATGGATTGTTGAAACAAATGTGTATCCTATCTACTAACGTATATCACAATATAGACAAACTAGTATCACAACACCAGGATTATCTTTAGCATTAGTTTTTATATAATTATTGAACTAATGTAATTACTAACAATCACAGAACAGATAATAATTCCGATAGGCTATATCCCAATCCACTACATTTTGACGCAGGGTTTTGAATGTGTGAGTGTCCTAATAAAATGAACAACGCATTATAGACGTGCAATAGTGTGTATTTCAACCTTCAAATACACCAATATTGAATTAGCTTCAGTGCATAAAACGAGAGAAGTTGTCAGAATGAAATACAAGCGTATTCTTGACACGTGTTTAAGTTTATCCCATATTCTTCCAAACCCGTTAGGTATTTCAATTCCGTATCCAGAAATTTGTACGTAAACAGTTCACCGCAGTACGTGAAACATGAGTTCGTGTAACATTTAATCAATTGACGAGTTCTTCGTTGAACATTTCACCGTGGTGTATATTTGTACGTATGCTACAACATGTGGAGATGTCTTTACTAGGTTAGGTTAGGTTAGGTTAGGGTTAATCTAATTGGAACAGTACTATTTGCAAACTATCGCCGCATTTTGTAAGATACGTACAAATGTATTCCACGGTGAAATGATCAACGAAGAACTCGTCTTTGATAAAATGTTATACGAACTCATGTTTCACGTACTGCGGCGCACGAATAAGTGTCCCACGATGAACTGCATACGTACAACTTACATGTAACCTTTCAATTCCCATTATTTCTGAGTTTTCTACCAATAATACTGTATAATCAAGTGTTTTATGTGTAAGTTCAATTTCAGTTAGAAATTGTTTTATTTCCAAACTTAAAAATTCCAAAAATACCCACACAGCTGCATAGGTATTTTGGTTAAATTAAAAAATGCAGGTATCTACTTGTAATTTAATCGTTTGTTCAGATATTAATATAATTTTCCCGGGAGGAAGGGTGGTGAAAAACATATTATATCTGTACACGTTGAGGCGGTGAGCCAAAACAATGGAAAACTGAAATTAAGCACATGTAATAATATAACATCATTACAGCAGCCTAATTTTACATTAGTTCACTATTTTAGTAAAAACAATTCTCAATGCCTCTGACCTCTCAAAAATATATTAAATCAAGGTGTCCTAGAAAATGAGAATAAAAGGAACCTACTTGTAAACCAAAACAAAGGAATGTTTTAAAATATATATTTTTAAATAGTGTGACAGCCAGAAATAGCTATTTTGCTCACTCATTTTACTTGCATCTCGTTAATTATTAATTATTTCATTACGTTTCAGTTTCAATAAGAGGTATTACACTATTATTGAATTTGATTGATAATTATAAAAACTATAGTATAATAATATATTCTTTTTAACACTACAACAAACCATAAGATGCAATTATAGTAGTGTAGTAAAATAGTACTGTAGTAGTTGAAGTGAAACAATCATATACATACTGAGGCTTGTAGAAAATTACATCATCTTCTTATTGTGCCATCCCTTAGCGGAGGTTGGCCAACATCAAGGCGATCTTAGCATTATCATCTGCTACCCGAAACAGTTCAGTGGAGCTGCACTCGTACCAATCACGGAGGTTCTTAAGCCACGAAATGCAGCGTCATCCTCTGTTACGCTCACCATTGATCTTTCATTGAATGAAAAGATGGGGAATGCTGTACTTTTTCCTCTCATAATGTGGCCGAGTTACTGTAGTTTCATGGTTTTGATACTACGCAGAACTAATCGGCTTTTTCCCATTCGATTGAGTACTTCAACATGGTAAGTCGAAGGAATTTTTATATAAAAGGATGCGTCTATACAGCCACATCTCAAAAGTTTCAACTCTCTTGGTTAAGCGTCGAAAATTAGATAAAAGTAGAAAATTACATAAATTTATTTTATTGTGACCTCACCGGGGTCGAATCCGAAGCCCTTGGATGAGTAGCCAGTGCCGTGCGCACTGGTCTACGAAACTACGGTCATTAATCATATTACATAGTTGTATTTAATACAAATGCTACAATCTTGTGAAAGGTTGCTTATCTAAGCAAATTTTGTGAAAAATTCAAATAAAACTCTTTCAGAAACAACAATGCTGAGATGATAAGAGTAAATACATAATATAACACTTCCGATTTGTTTTCGTGAAATGAAAATAGGATAAAAATATTTTTAATCAATATTTTTGTAGGCTCAATATTTTATTAACATAAATACAACGAACATAATATCTATAGTATATTATAATCGCTGATCGGAATCTCTGATTATTATTTATAAGAATTATTCTTCCACCCTTTTGCAAAATCAAAAAAATTGATGTTATTAAAATACGTAAACAAATATTTCTTTTCTTTTGACCATGTCCGATCCTAGTAGGATCACATGGGCCTCCACGAAGTTGAGGTTTATATTTATTAAAAGATTTTTGTTTTTTACGAGATACCAATGTTAGCAGTTAGCCACTTGCTCAATCTATTAGACCCATTTTTTTTTTTTTTTTTTCGACCATGTCCGATCCTAATAGGATCATATGGGCCTCCACAGAGTAGAGGTTTTGTATTAACAGATTTTTTTTTACGAGAAATGGATGTCAGCCACTTGCTCAACCTATAAGGTCCATACCCTGACTCACACACATATTGAAAAACAATATGTGTACTTGCCAGACCCAGGATTTGAACCTGGGACCCACGGCATGATAGTCCAACGCTTATGCCGCGCGGCCACCGTGGACCCATACTCCAAACACAAATTGAAAAACCAATATGTGTATTTGCCAGACCCAGGATTCAAACCTGGGACCCACGAAATTCTAAACCGACGCTTAGGTAAGCCACTCGACCATCGTTGGCGTAAATATATCTTATTGTTGTTTTTATTTAATAAAACGCTATTTTTTTTATAGTACTTATTCCACTTTAATTAATATATTAGGACCGGTTTCGTCCGCCTCAGTGGGACATTTTCAAAAACAACAATACAATGCAGTTCCACCATGAATTGACAGTTAACAAAATAAAAGAAATTAAATGAAAGAAAGTAAATATATCTTTTTACATATTCCCGTTTACTTATTAAAAAGATTGAAATCGCATTTTATATATTTACGAATGTTTTAAATACGAGTATATTTAGTTGTTTTTATAAAGTACATTAAACTAAAAAAAACACTCTACCTACTGTAAATTTTGTATTTTATACTCAGGGTAGTTTTCTACAAGGGTACCTACATATTTTTTTCCAAAACAACACAGACAAATATTGTCTCGTGACTTCAGAAAAAAATCCTTCGTGCCCTAAAACATTTGCAGTAGAATTTAATTACTATCATCGCCGTGCGCTAACTTTTCCAGGGCGAAAACCATGGATAAACTTTTCCTGATATAGTTCACTACAGTAAATATTGCCTGCTGTTTCTAAATTCGCAAAATATAACCGACTGTTGGCATACCTATACTAACATTCAGATTGTTATATACATACTTAATTAGTTTTGCCAATTAAAACATTTGTAGGTTAATTTATTAAATGGGTACCTATATACATTGTATAGAAAAATATAATAACATAAAACTACTGGACCTGTAGATGTTCTATTAATGCAAAAAAAAATATTTTTTAAATCGATTAACGACCCTATTCTATATGCTGATACTAGCAATTTATCTAGAGATTATATGCTATGTAAATGTAATAATTTATTATAATTATACTTTCATTCATTTTTTATGACTGTGTACCTACATTCTTTTCGTGCAGTTTATTGGGTACATAATGTACCTACACAATACCTATTAATAACATTGAAATAAGCCCACGGTGGCCGCGCGGCATAAGCGTTGGACTATAAAGCCGTGGGTCCCAGGTTCGAATCCTGGGTCTGGCAAGTACACATATTGTTTTTCAATTTGTGTGTGTCAGGGTATGGACCTAATAGGTTGAGCAAGTGGCTGACATCCATTTCTCGTAAAAAACAAAATCTGTCAATACAAACCTCCACCCTGTGGAGGCCCATATGATCCTATCAGGATCGGACATGGTCGAAAAAAAAAAAGTAGATTGACAGATTTATTAAAAAATATTGCAGGTCAAATTTTTAAATATTAGAATACCTTTTATTGAATATTAGGTCACGACACACAAAAAAATCTACTGAATTTTAAAGTGTAGCAACCTGCTAACCTGGTGGTCAAATCAATTAGTTGATAACGGCTCAGCAATAGTTTAACGAATGTAAAAAAATATCTAAGTGATTCTTTTAATATATACCTTCAGGGTTTCCCAAGCTAAGTTCCGTGGAACGTAAATACGCAATGAAAGTGTAGGCACTCGTAGGTAACAAAACCTTTATTTAATTCAATGTACTTACCTACATGTTTTTTGAACACTAACACAGCTTTAAATGATGTATAAATGCCGCTATATATTTTTATATATTTCAGTATTGTGCTGATTGCATACTTACACAGAATTAATGGAAACTGAAATACCTAACGGCTGTGGAGCAACAGGCAACCGATCTCGAGTATGGAAGAATATGTGATAAACTTAAACACGTGTCAAGAATACTTCATTTTAAGCTTGTCATTCGTTTTGACAACTGCTCTCGGTGTATGCACATACGCTCATTCAATATTGGTGTATTTGAAGGTTGCAACACACACGTATAATATACGTATACGTAGGTATACGTAGACACACATGTGATGTGTGTTTTGTTTTTGTAGGAAACTCACACATTCAAATCTCTACTTCAAAATGTAGTGTATTATTGGAGCATAGGTGATCTGACAATAGTATCGATCTGCAGTTTTGGCGAATTCTGGGTTATTGGTATATTTTGTACAAAAATTGGTGACGGATCGAATAGAAATATTATTATTCTACGAAAAAAATCTTAAAGTGCTCAAATTTGACGTGGAAAATAGTGTCTATCTACATCGACTCTTTTTGAGGTGGAAGAAGTGTCTAGAAACTAAAAATCATCTATCTGCTTGATTTATTTTATTATGACATTACAATTACCCATACCTACATCTTAAAATCACTGTTTTGTACTAATATTAAATCATTTCACTTTAAAAATAATACAAATACCGACAAAAACAGTTTTTTGAACCCCCTGAAAAATTTACTATGTTATGTCAGATAGATATTATTTTCAGATCGACACCTATCTGAATTCCATTTATTAATCTGTTTTGTGGTCTCAACTGTATTTGTGATAGCTTTGTTTAATACGCACATAAATCATTACAAATTCAATGTTAAACCACTTTCATTTTGCAAAGGCTTCGCCATCGCTCGCCCCACGCCCTTTCAAAAGTTCGTGAATCTATGGTATAATCATCACAATGCAAAATATCATTTGATTATTCACATTATGTACAACGAATGAATACTTTTCAGTACGCAATGAAATACACATTACGGCATTTAACTAAGTAGTCGCTTTGATTGAGACTTTTTTTTTTAGATAAGCACAAGAAGTTACACATCCCCGTTTCCTCGCTGAATGCATTATGATTATGTAAACAACAAATAATTATTCAAACTGTCTTTGAGCAATAAAAAAAAAGAGAAAAGATGCAACTCTAACGACTTTTGCATGGCTAATGACCGGGGCACCTTTTTAATATCATGTCCGCGCATAATAATTATTATTAATTACCCACCCGAAGTCATAAACAATGAATAAAGGGAAAAGAAGAGAGAGAAAAAAAAACGAACAAAATCTCAACATTGTTTCTATTTCAGAAGCAGTTAAAATGTTCTACGGTGAACTTAACATACTTTTTGACAAGTCTTTAAGAGCTTTATGTTAGGGTTGCCACAAAAAAATTACCTCAATACATACAGTAAGTATTAATTATTAATTAACTATTTCTTTTATTCAACGAATAATTCACAAGATTGAAGAATGAACCATTCTAATTATTGAACATACATAATTAGAATGGTACATTCTTCAATCTTGTGAATTATTCGTTGAATAAAAGAAATAGTTAATTAAAAATTATTAGTTAGTTACATAAAAATATTGGCGAAAGCCGTGACGTCAGTTAGTAATTAAAGTAGAAGGTACCTACTTTGATTTAATAAACAAAAACCAATTGCCAAAGTAGATTGATTTCGAAGAGCGCTGATGAGCAGGTATTAAAAAGGCCAATAGTTAAAATTTGTCGCAATGAGTACGTTGCCTTGTAGCATAATGGATAAATGCGCGGACCCAAGAGATGCAGAGTTCGATTCCCTGCGGGGTGGCTTACTTTATTCAAAAAAGGATTTTTTCTATTGGTTATAATATATTTTCTCAGAAGTGTTTTTCAAAATTATGTATGTTCAAGTATGAATTACTTGTATAATTATTTCGCAAACATCTGCAATAAATTACGTAGATATATATATACCAAATAGTTTATCTGTATAAAAAAGTTCCCAAAATGACCGAGCGATTATGCATCATGTTTGTAATGTCGTGGGTCCGAATGCCGGGTCTATCAAATTTTTCAATGTATTGAACATACATAACTTGAAAACGCCTCAGATACCCGCCTAAATACCCGATAAAAATCGATACCTGACGAGATTTGAACCCGTATGAACTGGTATCGCGCCAATATCCTTTAACCAATTAAGCTACAGGTCTCCTACATACTTACGATAATTTAAACTAGTAGGTCCTACATGGAATGTTTATCAAATTGCGTTACTAATGACTACCGATTTTTGTGTTTTAAGCCAAGAAATATTAATTGCCTTAATTACTAGCCGACGCCCGACTAATATTTAGTTGTAACGTCTGCTTAAACTTGCTAACAATTGTTAATAAACCATTTATGTATGTTTCTTTACAAATTCTTAAAAAAATACGGTCTGCTTAACTCATTCGGTGTACTTCCTTGAACCTAATTCATATTTTGTTTGTATTTACACTTTTCTACTATTTAATAACTTTAACGGGGAAGGATAAGAGGGAAGTGGCGCCAACTTGTGCTTGCCCTATGCCCCAATGTTGGGACGTGACAGGGTGGAAAAATAGAAGAAGAACGTCTTAAATTAATAATTTTTAATGTTCACTATACGTAAAAATAAATAAAAGAAAATTTTGAATTATTTATACCTTGTTTTCATCTTCATTTCCATAATGATCAGTTTTCTTCGTTTCGTAATTTTCGCTAGTTTTTGGGTAACCCTAATTAAGCAAACAAAGCTCGTGTTTTTATATTTATGAACTCTAGTAGGTACCTAGGTGGGTACATTTTGATGTTAACAGGGAAATGAGATCGTAAATTAAAGTCTGACGTGTCATAAAAGTGCGATCCGACATCGGATGTATTTATTTATAAGGTGAGACCAAACACTTCATAACAATAAAATATTTTTCATGGAATATTTATGTAAACTAGATAATATTATTACCTATTCATCTTCACATTATAATATGTGTTAAGTCAATGCCCAGTAACAAAGTAAAAGACTGTAGAGTGTTTATTATCATTTTCAATCTTACATTAGAAGTAGTTTAAATCTTCGTTTCTTTCGACCATGTCCGATCCTAATATGATCATATGGGCCTCCACAGAGTGGAGGTTTGTATTAACATATTTTATTTTTACGAGAAATGGATGTCAGCCACTTGCTCAATCTATCAGGTCCGTACTCTGACTCGTACACAAATTCGAGAATCTCGAAAATCGAGAAACGCCGGCCTATAGAGTCGAGGGTCCCAGGTTCGAATCCTGGGTCTGGAAAGTAGTTTAAATAATAGTACACTTACTTAGTTTTGATATTTGATAATTAAACTCAGTTTAAAACGATGTTACTAAATGTATCAGTAGCAAAGGGTGATTTTTGGAAGGAGGTACGCTGTGGAGATTTGATAAAAAGAGCACACTTGTCAGGTATACTTACGGAAAATAAATAAGATAATAAGATATAACAAGACTAATGAATAGGTACACATTAATGACAACAACACACTAATTCAATGAAACTTCAAAAACTCACTGACGATATAAAATTGAGCGATGATTTTAAATTATGTATTTTTCAAAACATTTATACACACCGAAAATCATTAGATAAAATTTATTTTTATTTTTAAGAACAATCTATATTTTATTAATATACGATTAATCGCCATAGAAAATATTTTGTTAGTCATGGCAACAATATTATGCGCAAAGGTTTTAGGCTCTGCGATAGGAGCCTACCATATTTCATTCAATTCGATAGACTGACTGAAGTTACGTGATGTAAAGTCCATACAAAAAAATATTACAATTTCTTGAGAAATAATCCTTTATTTACCTTATATATTCACCATATAATAAAATATTATACTTATCGTACATATTTACCTTACATATTATTCCTCTTAGTGTGAGGCCTCAGTGCCAGGGTTCGGCGCAGCGTTGAGCGTTCTGCGCAACTCAAACGTATAACCGTATAGATGTATAACCAAAAAAAGACATTTTCTACGAACTTTTTCACACACGGTTATACATTTGAGTTTCGCAAAACGCTCAACGCTACGCCGAACGCTGCCACTCAGGACGTACACTTATACCTTTATAGTCCTTTAATTATTTTATTTACGTCAAGACAGATGGCGCGCTATGGTATATTTTTTTAAACATTTGCAGATTGTTTTGTATTCTTTATAATACTTTCAACATATTATATGACAGCTGTCGTTGGTAAATTAAATTATTTTATATATTTATTAACATTTAATAGTCATGTGATTATATAAATAGGTAAATATGTAATTAAAAAATATTTTTCTCAAGAAGGTAGGCTTTAAATAATCGCCTAGTATGGAGTTTTCGCCACTGTAATGTATATTGTATATTATATAGAAATGTCAAAAAATTAAAGTTTTGTCAGAAGATTTTAAGGGGCCTCGAAACAGTTCAACGCAGTAATAAATTTATATAAGAACTATATCATAATCTTAAAAATAATTACAAAATTCCTTCAAACAACATCAAAACGACATATAACATACATATGTGTACATTAAAAATAAACCGCTAATATTAGTTTGTGGCATCACTGTCATAATATATTCAATAATAATTGGTTAGGGAAGACATATATTGTAATTTTTACAAAGTTTTGTCGTGGGGGACCTCAGAATCAGTCAGTGCCTCGGGCATCCAAGTTTCTAAACCTGCCACTGTCAATACTTACAAGAATCGATACGTTTTCTTTCAATATGACATCGTTACGTACCTATATGCACATTTATCGTGATTATGTATAATTATTTCCTGAGGCTATTTGCACTGGTTCGAATCCTACATCTAGCAAAGGTCACGTGTTATTTTTGTCAAATGTGTTTCATTCAACTATAAATGAGAAATTACTATTATACGAGGGTGGGTCAATAATTCCTTAGAAAAAAGCATTAAAACAGTTTTTATTTTTGTATTTTTTTTTTATTTCTCAACATAATCTCCTTGGAGCTCAATACACTTGGTTAGATGTTTCTCAATTTTTTTTAAACCGTCAAAAAAATAAGTTTTCGGAAGGTCCTCAAAATAAGCATTTGTCCGATCGATGACTTCTTCATTTGAAAAAAAACGTTGTCCACTTAGCCATTTTTTTAAGTTTGGGAAAAGGAAAAAGTCACTGGGGGCTAAATCTGGCGAATACGGTGGGTGGTCGACCAATTCGAACTTCAATTTTTCAATTTTAGCCATTGATCGTAAACATGTGTGAACACGGGCATTGTCCTGATGAAAGAGGATTTTTTTCCTGTTTAAATGAGGCCGTTTTTCTTCAATTTTGTTTTTTAGCTGGTCCAATAAAGATGCATAATAATCCCCTGTTATTGTTTTTCCTTTTTCCAAATAGTCAACGAAAATAATTCCACGTGCATCCCAAAATACAGTAGCCATAACCTTACCAGCTGATTTTACGGTTTTCGCCTTCTTTGGACATGGTTCGCCTTTCGCAATCCACTGCTTTGACTGTTCTTTCGTCTCGGGAGTATAGTGGTGTATCCATGTTTCATCTACAGTCACAAAGCGACGAAAAAATTCATCCGGATTGCGTTGCATGAGCGACAACAGGGCTTTAGAGGCCACCACCCTATTGCGTTTATTGTCGACTGTGAGCAAACGCGGCACCCATCTTGCAGAAATATTTTTCATGCCCAATTTGTCATGTAAAATAGAAATGACGCTACCTTTTGAGATCCCTGTAACCTCAATTATCTCACTCAACTTTAATCTTCGGTCACTTAACACCATATCGTGGATTTTATTGATCATTTCTCGTGTAGTCACCTCTACAGGACGTCCTGAGCGTGGTTCATCCTTTGTTGATGTACGACCACGTTTAAATTCATTTAACCAGTTATAAATAGTTGCAAGTGAAGGAGCAGATATGCCGTGAACTAAATCCAACTCATTTTTTATTTCCTTTGCTGTTAACCCTTTTATATTAAAATGTTTAATAACAGCTCTAAACTCAATTTTCTCCATTTTCCATTTTTCCATTTTCCACAAGCATTTTTTTTTTAAATGTACGAGAAACACACAACAACCCGACCAATCTGATTGAAACTTCGCAGCATACTGAATCGGTAGTGCCGCTGCATGAAAACAAACCGCTTACAGTACTAGTCGCGCCACCTGTCGGCTTTTCTAAGGACTTATTGACCCACCCTCGTACATCATTATTAAGATGCATTTATCAAAAATAGTAAGTGTCTAACTAGGAAAATTATCTAATTCAACTACCTACTTGTTTACAGTGTTACTCATAGATTTTCAGAAAAGTGATTTGATTTGGTTGTGAATTTTGACCCCTCATTTATGGGTTACATGTAAGTTGCACGTATGCAGTTCATCGTGGGACACTTATTCGTGCGCCGCAGTACGTGAAACACGAGTTCGTATAACATTTTATCAAAGACGAGTTTTTCGTTGAACATTTCACCGTGGAATACATTTCTACATATCTTACAAAATGCGGTGATAGTTTGCAAATAGTACTGTTCCAATTAGATTAATCTTAACCTAATCTAACCTTACCTAGTAAAGACATCTCATAAAATTCGCCACATGTCGTAGCATACGTACAAATAAATATACACAACGGTGAGATGTTCAACGAAGAGTACTTGTCATTTGATTAAATGTTACACGAACTCATGTTTCACGTACTGCGGCGCACGAATAAGTGTCCTGCGGTGAACTGTTTACGGACAAATTTCCGGATACGTCATTTATGATGAAAAGCTTGACCAGAAAAATCGATTTCAAAATAAAAACAAAAGTGCTTCATGACTCATCGTTTCCCTTTTCAAAAATGGCCTGACCTTTTCAATAGCACTCATTTGTTCCGATAAGTTAAAAAAAAAAATAAGCAGTAAAAACAAATGAAAGTCGCTCGTAGAAAAACTACAAAACTGAGAGATAAAACTATTAGCTAGTGAGTAGGTAGATACATAATGCGTGCGTTTTGAATACTGGATGACACATTTCTGGCTTCGGGAATTTCATAGGAATTTAAATTGGTTGACGTGTGTCTTAAGGGGACATTAAAGAATAGAGATTACTTTCATGGATTCGGTAGAATTGGTTTAAATTTTAAATCGTTCGAGAATTAGGTATAGTGTGCTCCAAAGACATTGAATAAAGCTGGTTATGTAGAAATAAAAATTAAATTTATTAAAGTGAAACTGTGAAAAAGTACACAACAACGGCGGTTTATATTTATGCGCAGGAGGTACTTTCTTCGTCAGACGGTACCAAAAATCTGACTTTTTTCAGCATGCCTATAGCTATATTTTTAATTAATTAAAAAAAAATAACGACAATATATATGCAAAATCTACGTACCTACCCACTAGCGTTAACATACTAGCACGAATTAATTGATAGAGGTAATTAACTGAAAAATGGGTTTATATTTTGTTTACTAAAATTGATTAATTTATATACCTATATAGTAGGGGTCTTTGAAATAAGTCGGCGTCTGTGGACTTAACGCATGGCGGGGGTTGACATGGTTCTAGCCTGGGGGCCCGGGCTCAGAAGGAGCCCGACGTGAGAGTCGACTAGATAAGTGAGATAAACACACATCACAAATTTACTTTAATAGTAAAAAAATCTACTGCGGCGCTATTTTACTTCAATGGTGATGCTAGTTTAAAACATGTGATTGTGCAATGCAATTTTAATTGTGTCGACACTCGACAACTCCACAATTCAAACGGATTAATTAAAAAAAACAAAAAAATCGCTAAATTTACACCTTAATTTTACCGTGTACATTTGGAAAACTCTACTGTAGAGCGTCATACTGACTTTACCCTTAGCAATAGATAGGGGGCCCGCCAAGGATCCTAACCTGGGGGCACGATTGAGGATGTGAGAGCCATGACTGAACGTTTGAGGTACCTACGTCGACAAATTATCAAGGCTAGTGATTGAAGTAGTTGCAAGTCATTTTCCATTGCAGGTTTATTTTTAGTAGGCATATTCATACTTTTTAGCTCTAAGATTTATATTCCCAGACTATATTGACAAATGAATATTTCGTGATAAGTGTTACAAGCGTGAAATAAACGCCTACGTACCTACAGAATTTTAACTCATTCTATCGAAATCACCACCAAGTGTTGTAATACTAAATTTTCATTAGAATTCTTTTCCCATTAAAGGAATTTTAACAAAATCATCGTCTGTTATACTCAGTTTATTTAAAAGCAGCTAATAACTTTTTTAATTGCCAGCTACTCATAAATTTTAGTGTTGAAATGAGGGCGGACAACGACTCATATATTATCAAATTATTGAAGAATTTGTAGCAAAAAAAACTGACATTTTTCATTTTTATTTGACACGTCAATACTAACAAGGGTCAAATTAACCTTTTCTTTTTCTAAATACATATTATAGTATACAACATGTGATTATCAACAGTAGGTACTAATTTAAATTAGGTAGGTATGTCCTGAATTTTTTAGCAATTATCATTATTCCATTGATGTAAAATATGTTAAATTTTCACATTCCAATGCCTGCATTCCTGCATAATTTAAAATTTATATTTGGATAATTTGAAATTGGAACCTCCTACAAAACTCATTTAGAACTTGGAAGGGTCAGTATTTTAATTACATTATTAATTATTTTTAAGTTATTAGATTTCTTGGGTTTTCATAATTATTCTGTTTAATTTCCATATCTAGTCCAAATTCAGAGTATACATTCAATGATCTTTATTCCAAGAGATACGGCAATTTCGCCGGTATAGCAAATCCGTCTGATGAGTAAAGAAAAACAAAAAACGTCACGATCGGCCTCAAACCACCAACCTCTAGGTTGAAAGACGAATTCGGTAACGCCATTGAGGCAATGATGAAAATTTTTTAAAATACTTAATAAAAATGAACGATTGAACGGCCAGCCAACCGCGTAAATCACTCATATAAATTTCAGACACTGTTGACTACACCCAATGGTGGGTTAAGGGACATAGAGGCTTGAGTCACGTACTGATTTTGACGTCATGATAAAAATATCAATGTATTTCTAATTCAGATTCACATCACGCAACTATATTGATGATATACAGGAAAAAATTTCACACTAGTGCCTCCACTCTGCCAACGCCACAAACGTCCACGTACTTACCTAAAACTACCACTAGTCGAGAGTAGGTTTCGTAGAAAATCTCTAAGTCTCAGTAGTTGGTATGAAAGTAAATTTGAAGATTTTATGTGTATTTGTCTATTTAAAACAGTTAAAAATATATAATAATAATTACACGATAAAAAGAACTTTTTATATAAGTACAACGATTTTAAATTTTCTGTCGAATCATATAAACTTGACTTGACTAGCTTAAACGAGCAAAAAAATTTGTACTTGATAGAAATACTGAATAATGAAATGTCATTCCATAGTAACGCACGTATATATTATTTAATAATTTAGTTGCTAGGACCCCGTAGCAACCAAAGAATGGTATTGAAATAACATTTCATACAAAACAGAATTAACTAAAAATGAATTCAAAGTATTAAAAAAATGCATTGGCATCGTGTTCTGATATATTCCAAAAGTTTCAAATGTCTAGCTAGTCGGAAAGTTAGTTAAAAATCAATTGCAAGATTTGTACCGGGCAAACAACCACCGGACAAATAAGAATACGACCTAAGAAAAACGTTGTAAAATAGATACTAAGTAGATACTAAAAATGGAAGGGGATGGCAATTATTTAAGTCTATGCTAAGGGACGTCACTGGGTTTGAATTAGAATCTATTATGTACGTTTACGTCTATTCAGACATTTTATTTGTATTTTTTGTGATTGGTCATCATTAATATTCTAAATAATGACGATTAATTGTATAAAATTTAATATACCCTATAATACTAAAACAAATCGTTTTATCTTTGTATAACGCTGGTAAATTAACCACGGGACACAAAAATGTGGTTGTATGCTACAAATTCATACATGTGAAATGACCTAACTTAAGCCGTTAATTTTAGCATTATCCTTATTAATGTTTTTTTCATCTACACCTTCATATATTTAGACTTCGTCTATATATAATGCTTCAGGTGGTACTAAAATTGAAAAAAGTTGAATGATGCCTGCAATGCTTTCTTCATCGGAAAGCTTATTGGATTAGAATAATAAACAAACTCAAGTGACTTTTATGAGGCCGTTTCCAACAAGGAGGCCATTTTGTGTTCAAATAAAAAAAATATTAATGCCCGTTATCAGCTCTCAAATAATGAAAACAAACCTTGAATGACCTTTGATAAAATGATTTTCTGGGTAGGCAGAGTGTAAAAAGTTATCACGAAATTTAATTTATGATGCGCACCATGTCTAGACTCCTTTACGACTGTTGGTTTTAACCTGTGATTTGATTTATAGAAAAAAACATTTAAAAAAAGCTGAAGTATTTAATTTGTTTGGTATATTATTATCTATTATATTATGCAAAGCAGAGTAAGTTAATAAAAAATAAGCAGTATAAAATGTGTACGTAATTTATTATTGTTTGTATGAATATTATCAATAATTATTAGTAATACCTATTTTTAAGAAAAAGCGTTAGGGGTGTGTAATACTTACTTCTAATGGATATATATTTTAATGTTACTTTATATTTTAAAGTATTTTTTAATAATTAACGCGTATCTAAAGATAATAGATTAAAAAGATGTTTAAAAATTTACGTTTGCGCAACAGTTTCATTTTATTATTACGTATTATTATGTTTTATCATTAAAATATAGTTAAATAAGTCCTAGAAGATATTTTCAATATTTCGTAGTTGAATGTATTTTTTTTAAATTGAAAAACAGCATCATTTTTTTTGAAAATCAAGGCTCTAAATCTAAATGAATCGCAACGACGTTCCGGTTCATAAAATCACCAAAATTAACGCTGCGACTTGTGGAAAAAATATTTTGACCATCTGATCTAGATATACAATAAATAACAAAAATCTAATACACTCATTTTTATAAAGTATACATAAATTAGATAACTATTTTCGGAAAAATATTTAGCGCTCCGGTTCTTAAAATTTTCCATTTAGAGGGCTGAAAATGAAAATGTGTAATCATTTTTATTCATATCATATCGACTTTTGGTATTATAGTAACAATACTGAAGCTAATGTTATGTGGACATAATGACTCTAAAGAATTAGACAATAAAACCCTAATATGTCAGCAAGCATAAAATAAGATACAATGAAATTGAATTATTAATTAATTTAAATAAATAATATATCTTCGTGGCCACTCAATTCATATAATCTAATAATGATGAGGACTGGTTTCGTTTGCTTAGAAGGATATCGTTAACAGCTATTTATAAAAATCGAAACAACATTCTTTAATATTAATTCGTTATTTCTCAGTTTTGTAAAACTATACAAAATAAAGGACCAGATATCTTTGAATCTTAATTGAAGTTAGGCTATTCGTTTTTATGCATTAAAATCTTTAAAATTTAATTACTTAATTTTATTAAAATATACAGCTATTTTGATGAATTTTTACACAATTACCAAAGATGCCCACCATATTATCATTGAAACATAACCCAATATAAAAAAACATACATTCCTAGAGAATACTAGAATAATGGGAAGAGCCTTCTGGATGAGACTGAAACAAATTTTGACTCTCGAGTGTGGATAAATATGGGACAAACTTAAACACTAGATTATGCTGTTTTTAATAGTTATGTCTGTACTTATCATAACACCTCTGTATTGAATTTTGTTACATAAACGAAACTCACATTCAATAATATTGTTTGAAGATGTTCAAGAGGATTTGCACTTCTTGGGTTTTCTGGCCTGACCATCAATAACTTCCCATTCTATTTTTTTGTGTGCGCGCTTGTCTATACTGCCTTCTACATACAGATATTTTATCAACAGATCCCCGCATGTAAACGACACCGCACGTCACTAGTAAACACCTCTACTATTTTTTACTAGATACCTACGTCTCATTTCATAAATTTGGATAAAGAAAGAAACTACATTATGAGTTTTATTACTGCAAAATAGTATGCAACTGTGAAGTGATGTCTGCTCTGATAAGCATATAATTTTAATGTGTCATTGTTTAAAATTTAAAATTTTGCACGCGGAAGAGCTTAAACGGCTTAGTAGACTCTTAGAGCTCATTAGCGTAATTTCAAAACGTCTTCACGCGAGTTGCGAATAAATTACATTACCCATACGAAACAGTTCCGGATTCATCTGGGGGCTATAAATATGACTGTTTTTTCAAACGTGGATCCAATAATCCAATCCTGCGATACTGTTAAATCGAATGCCTATTAATATAGATACAAAATTGTATTAGAAGGAACTCTCACATTTTTATTTAGATGTATATATCATACTTACTATGATTATCACTGAAATATCACTGAATGTTTGTACTGTTACCACACATTGTTTTATTGATAGCTATCGCTGTAGAATCTTGTTTGCTACCAGTATCCAAGTAAGTATTGTATAGTAAAAAATGTTTCAATAAACTTAAATAAAAATCTGACATATACGACATACGCACTGAGTAAAATTCGTTAAGTCATGCATATGATGAATGTTTAAAAATATGGTAGAATCATCCATTTCAAATGCTTTTGATGCTGAAGACGCACCTGGCGCGTAATGACCACTGACCAGGCGGCCGATCGATGTAATTAACGTGCATTTTAAATATGGCAATTAAAACATCATTATCTAGTCAGCAGCGAATGAGTTAATGGTCCGATGATCTACCTACAAAATATTATCTTGTTGAGAAAAGGAAAGGGTGGTATATTTCTAAAAACTTTAATTTTCCTATACTTAACTTAGATCAGATATATTTTTAATGAGGGCTCAAAATGATCGGAACGCACCGGAAAATTATCGCTCGTCTCGTGAAAAAATTAATTTGACCATCTGAGCTAGGCCATATAACAAAAAATCTAACACGTTTATAAAATATACCTACATTAAATTATAAAAAAAAATGTAAATATTTTTGGAAAATTATTGAGCGCTCCGGTTCGTCAAATTTTCCATTTCGAGCACTGGTTTTTATTAATATTCAAAATTAACTTCCGATTGTGCCTAAATCAAAAAGTGTAGGTAGGTACAACCCGATTACAGAAGGGAAATACCTAGACTCCTGTGTACTCTCCGCAATCACAAAACATGGACAATCAGTAAAAAGAGCTCATATATTTAAAGTAACACAGGTAGCGTGGTATAGAAAGATGCGTTTTGTGTAACCAAATAATAGGACAACGAAACAACTAAGGATTCCAGGTCTCATAAAGCTTTTTTAATTCCTAATTATAAATGGGCAGCTCGATGAATTTACATTTTTGGACAAATTTAATCAACCAGTCAGTACCCATTGGGTTAAATAATCCGAAAAATATACTAAAAAAAACCTCTGAAACCACAGGAATGAAATCTGCTTGGTGAATCTTTGATCTAGGATGATGATTATGATGATATTGTCATGAATAATAAAACGATTATATATATATATATATACATACATTGAAATATTTATTTTGCTGTGTACCTACGTTTCGAAAAAAATATTAAAACGCACATATTTTGGCGCTGTAAAATCTGACGCTGACCCTGTTCGAAGATTATGATATTATTTTTCCCGCGAAATTGCATTCTTTTCTATCATTCACAACAAACAAATAATAATAGTTGTAGAGTTTATTGTACATGGTTTATTATGACATGGGGTGGGTCGCGATGCGTCAACTGACAGAACCATTAAAAAATCCTTATCTGCCGGTGTTCATGGAACGTTAACTTCTTCCTCTGAGCGACATATAAAATGCTTGTAAATCATAATCAACAATGTAAATTTACTAGGAATTATTAGGAGTTTGAGTATTCGTTTTATTGTGTAAATCTGTAAAAATAATACCACAACACATTAGAATTACAAGGTACAACAAAGGCGTTCATTTTTTTCTCATAACGTCGTTTGAAAAACAGTATTAATAATGATTATGATTTAATCACATTAGTTTTCCATAAAATAGTAGCTATATTGATTGAGTTCTGACTATCAACTTGTGGTTAATCACCCAGTGAAACTGTAGTATCAAATAGGTCCAGATTTACCGATGGGCTAAAGGACCTGTAGCCCACGACTGGGAGCCCGGAGTTTTCCAAACAATTTTCTCAGTATGTAAGTATTTTTTGATAAACTGCAAAGGAAAATAATAATTTTCTATATTGTCATCAATTAATGATCATTTACACAACACTGTTAACCAAAATCGATTAAGTTAGCTTCAAAAGAGTTTAATACGTTCTAATGGATTCAAGCTCTGTACTATTCAATTTAAGTCGTTTTTTTGCGACCTGGGTTTCGCCTTTCGGCATCTTCAGGCGTCGTGTACACTCACCAACCTTTGACTAGATAGGTAGGTAATGGAGTTTTTACCTACTTTATTGTATTGATTTACTATATAAGGTAAAGTTAAGAGTGTTCGTTGTCAGTGTGTGTTTTACCTTTGGTGAGTGTACACGACGCCTGAAGATGCCAAAAGGCGAAACCCGGGTCGCAAAAAATGACTTAAATTGAATAGTACAGGGCTTGAATCTATTAGAATTTTAATTCAAATTCCATCAAGTACCTTCGGTCGATAGTATTAATATTAGTTTAATATGTATATTATTACAAATAATAGATTTTGATAAAAATAATAGTCATTCAAAACATTAAGAAGTTGCTGTTTTGTGTTTCATTCCTAGAATCACATCCTGTAACTAAATTGTTATCATAATGATGACAAATAATTATTCACACACAAATTTGTTCAAATTGTAAAAAAATACGTGCTCACTTTGCTATCCTGACACGGAGCCACACGAAACTAACCCGGCTCTCATATCTAAGCTCGCGTCGTCTGCCGCGCAGCCATAATTCAAACCTTGAAGACAAGACAAAGACCGTGCAGATTTACCTGGCGACAGTCGCACGTAACCTTCGAAGCGTATATATATTTGGATTCGGCGATCGGCGAACCGGTATAGGAATAACCAATTCGTATGTGTTTTTATGAGTCCTGGCGTCTTCGACTCTCATCCCGAGAAGCGTGCAACTTGTCTATTGCAATAGCAGATGTTTTTTCAAACTAAACAGTCCCATTCGACCAATCTTTTTTTTTCGGTGAATAACGATGACGTCACATCGACGAGTTTCGATGTGAGAACCGGCTAATGTAACAACCATGCACCATGGTGCAGAAAGAATTTAGAGGGAAAAAAGTAAAGGGTTGGACTGTCTCAGCCAGTCTCGGTGACATTAAGTGTCCACTGTATCCACATACCGCATAATATGCGGTATTATTATAATATTGAATGCGATGACGATTCTACTGAGGAATCGGGATCAACCCGATTAACCTACTCTCCATATGACACTGCAAATTTATCAAGTATGACTGATTTGAACTCTTTCGAACCATTTTAAAATTTTCTTACGAATCAATTTCGTTATCTGCGTCAATGGGAAACTCCATTTCCTTTGACTTTCTAGTTTCTACAATAAATATCTACTTACATTTCGTTTTGTTAATCTTAAAAATGTACATAAATTAGATAGTTACATGTAAATCGTACGTAAAACATTTCACCGTGAACTTTCTTATAGGAAACAGATGATCGTATACTATAAGGTCTCCAATTTTATTAGATTCAATATGAACATTAATTCAATTTTCATGGCTGATTTTGGCAAAATTCATGAATTCGGGAATGAAAACCTAACCTAACAAATAAACCAGTATATCGGCTATTTTCAAAATTTGACTGCTGCCGGCCTCCTGTAAAAGTGTAAACCGACAAGAACCGTGTTTTATTTAGACATGAATTTGATGTCAATACAATGCGACCCAAAGGGGTTAGACGGTTTTTAATATAAGGCAATATATTTTCCATAAACATTTCACGGTGAAGTGTGATACGGCGAACTGCATACGTTCAAGTTTCCGGACACGGTAACGCATACGTGGTTTTGGGTAGAAAATTATATAATAACAGTAGTGGCTGTTTAAGGGGACGTAAAGGCCAAGGGACTTACTGATTTTGAGACCCCACACGGTAAAAATTGAATAAAAATCATAAACCCCATAATAATTAGTAGGACGGTCCTTACTATAAGGCCATATATTTCCGATAGACATTTCACGGTAAAATGTGATACGGCGAACTGAATACGTACATGTTTCCGGACACGAAACTGGATACAGTACAGTGGCAAGAAAGTATTGTTTTTACGTTAAAAATATAAAAATAAAACCATTATCTACTGTCGACGTATTTAAATATGTCCACAGAGCGCGAACAGTGCGTAAAGATGCGCAATCTACCGGGCAATAAATTAATATGCCCACTATGATGGGAACGATTGCCGCCTTCCTTGAATATTATTAATAGCCGGCCATGTTTTTTGCAATTGTTTTAATATTGTTATAAAACATAAACCGCGTCAGGTGCAATTTAAATATTGTTCTATGCCGACCACAGACAATGTACGCGGGGTGACGCGTTATAAAATGGATGCATCATTGTCATCGTTGTCAGTTTATGGCCACACTTATATTATGCGTTATTATATTTCTATTATTTCTACATTGTTGCTACAAGTACAATTTAGATAAATTATTATACTGCAGGCGACTGTGGTTGTATAACGTATTATAGTGGAATAAACAGTCATATAGTAAGTAGATACCTACTGCAATTCCAAAATATAAGTACATACATAATAAACCGTAAGGGGGGTATTCATATCGGCATATTTAAGTGGCGAAGGGTGGAGGTAGGCTGTTAAGATACGACATAAATAGTGCGCACTAACACACAGTCAAACATATTTATGTTTTCATCAAATACTAGTGTTTGTTAGTTTTTTTTTACAATTCGCACCCACTTATAAATACTACGCTATATCAGTGACGAAAAGTGGAGATAGGCTGTTAAGATTCGACATAAATAGTACCTACACACTAAACTTTGTCAGTCAACCGTATTTGTATTCATTGAACTCATACGTAAATGTATAGATAGCAGTGGCGAAGGATGACTTTTGGAAACAGGTAGGCTGTGGAGAAAGCACACGTGTTAAATGTATTTACGGGAATTAAGAAGATAATCCGACATAACTACTGATGAATAGGTAGGTAGATACATAAAAACCGATGAAATTTCAAAAGCTCACTGATGGTATAAAATTAAGCAATTAATTTGAATTGTGTATTTTCCTAAATATAAACGCAAGATACGCAAAATATCCATTGTTGTGAATCTGTTCCATAAGAATTTATAATTTAACCCGTAAACTAGACATTTTAAAATACTTCTATATTTAAAACACAGAATTAGATACAATATCAGATTTCAACTAACATAATTGGCTGAATAAATTGTCTTAGTCTATGAATAAACTAACTGACAAAAAAAATCACGAGATAAATTATTTATTATTTTTAACAACAATTAATATTTATATATGATTGAATCCCATAGAAATTATATTTTTTAAATTATCTTATAAATTATTTTGAATAAATGTACACTTACGTAAAATGTAAGTGCTCCTTAAATAGCTTACCAATTTATATGGGCCGCCGCAGACGTGTTGAAATTATGAGAAACAAACTTCATATAAAAAAGTTTTCGATTCACGCGAACGTAATCCATACAATATGTGAAGCGAAACGAGATGTCGCTTATTTTTTTAAACCTTCGAGACATGCCATAAATAGTGCTTATTGAAATAGTGGAAAATATCGTTAAATTATTGACAATTATACGATAGATGTCGTTGGGCATATTGAATATATTATTATGTGATTATATTATTTAATATGTCAATATAAAATTTAAAAATATTTTTCATAAGAAGGTAGGCTTTAAATAATCGCCTAGTATGGAGTTTTCGCCACTGATAGATAGTGGTTATTCATGTTAAAATTCAATGAAATCCAGCCTAATCCAATCCATAGTAGATAATAGTGAACAAAATATTCGTTTATCTATAAAATATCAGCATTTATGCCATTAAACTGTACATGATTTTATAGGCAGATTTAGTTAGGCAGCATTCAGTGAATATTAAAAAACTAACCAACAACATCTGTAATATGTATACATAATTCAACGAAAGCTTCGGTAAGTATGATTGAAAAAGTGTGCACTGTATTTGTCGGATCGCCCATAGTATCTATACCTGAACTGTTTTTTTTTTGTTTAGGCAGGGTTTAATTGAATTTTAAAAACTAACCAGCACCATCTGCAACTTGTACCTATTCTTAGTTGAATGACAACAAATAAGTATGACTGGCAAAGTTTAGTGTCCACTATGTATGTCGAATCTTAACAGCCTACCTCAACCCATCGCCACTGGTATATTATATGTACTTATTATAATATTTATTATAAGAATTATCTGTAACGCATGAGAGAAAACATTTTTTTTTATTTATTAAGGAAAAGAAACAGTTACATAATGATTACAGAAATTTAAAATATAATAATAAAAAGTTATTGCAACCAGCAAAGTTTCCATGTATATATTATACGTAATATAGTTAAGCCTAATAAGATAGAAAGTACGAATAACATAAATATAAAGAAATTACATAAGAAGATTATATGAGAAAAATGAGAAAAATGAGAAATGAAAATGTGTTTTCTGCACCCGAACCCCCCTCTCTTATGTGCCTACCTGGGAGAAGGCGTATGGGATGTTGACAGGAGATACTGCCACCTGGTAATATTTTCTATCTAGAAATTCCAATTTTAAAATAAATTATATCGATACGGTTATTAAAACAAACGAATTCTTATAAGCATTACGCCAATCTAGAGGTATATTTTATGAACTTATTTACAAATATGTTAGATACTAATATTTATATCTATAGATATACGCTTATGACGGCCGAGCGGCTTAACCGTCGTCTTATATTGTCGTGGGTCCCAGGTTGGAATACTGGGTCTGGCAAATACACATATTGTTTTTCAATTTGTATTTGAGTCAGAGTATGGACCTAATGTGTTGAGCAAGTGGCTAACATCCATTTTTCTTAAAAACAACAATCTGTTGATATAAACCTCCGCTCTGTGGGCGTTATTTTATATGATCTTATTATGTTATCTTTATTAAAATTATCTATTCCCATTTACAATGTAGGTAGGTACGTACCGAAAAATTATGATTTCATCGTTCTCGGAATTTGACTGACTAATCGCTTCTCTCGCATTTTTACCTTCAGGTTACTGGAAATGAATATGCCTATTTAATTTTTTATAGATATTTTTCCATGTTAAAAATAATCTTAAGGTTCTTCAGCTGAGGCATGGTCTAAAAAGATCGTGACTAGGCGATGCGCGGATTGTGCAAATGACGCAAGCCGAACGAAATATAATTTGTCATAAAAATTCAACATGCGTCCTTTTAATATTATGTTTATTATTATATTCGTAATAATAATAGTATATTCATTGATGTTTTCTTTTTCAAGTAGATGCGGAACGTTTTTTAGTCATCTTTACACGATTTAAGAATATATTCCTACGACGCCATCACAAAACAAATTGATGTGCGAACAGGTCGACTATCGCTCTCCGACTGGCGGCGACTGCAAAATTTCGTTCCACATACTGTTGAAATTTTTTTCCGTTTCACTTATGTACGCTCTTAACCATATAACTTTTGTGTTAAAATTATTGTGTATAACATAATATTGAGATAATAAAGAGCTATTATTTGAAGAAATGCGCGCGCTACGTACGGTCTGGTAAAAAAAAGTTCTGGGTCGCCAATACGACCCACTCCGTCCCGCGACACCACTGCTTAGGTAACAAAATAACTATTTAATTAATATTTATGTTTTTATATTACCCGAGCTGCAAAATGCGTCCCGTCTCGAACCGCAGTAATTCTTTACGGACCTTAATAATAAGCAATAAATTTGATTTGACCGTCTGTAGCAAGTTAGTTGCAATTCTCACAGTGGAGATGTTGCCGTTTCCTATTCAATAATCCAATTAATTATTTATTGCCACAATTGCACCGCGATGCCGGCCATAGGGGCAATTAGTGGCGACCGCGTGCAACATGCACTACCCTAAACCATTATCCTGCCATGCCTTTCGATGCATAATTCGTTGAAGGCTTGTCTGAAGAAATCTGATTATCTTATCCAAATAAACTAATTTAAGCTTATTTATCACGAAAGTTTTGACAAAAGGGCTAGAGCTTTCAATTGACATACGAGTGAATTCGTTCAAATTAGTAATCAAATCAAGTTTTATTTGTTTTACAAATAGTGAACTTTACAAATGATAACTTTAAGACGTTCACAACATGGTATTTTACGACGTTTTTCTTAGCTCGTATTCTTATTTTCCCGGTGGTTCTTTGTCCGGTACAAATCTTGCAATCGATTTTTAACTAATTTCCCGACTAGCTAGACATTTGAAACTTTTAGAATATATCAGAACACGATGCCAATTCATTGTTTTAATACTTTTAGCCATCTTTAAGTATAATTGAATTCTTTTTCAGTTAATTCTGTTTTGTATGAAAAGTTATTTCGACACCATTATTCGTTGCTAGGGGGAGATTACTAAGGGGATCCTAGCAACTAAATTATTAACATATACGTGCGTTACTATGGAAATCAATATGACATGTCAAGTAGAATTTTTTTTGATCGTTTAAGCTAGTCAAGTCAAGTTTATATGGTTCAACAGAATTTAAAAACGTTGCATATAAAAAGTTATTTTTATCTTGTAATTATTTCATGTTATTCCATAATAAAAACAATCGTTACTTGAGTAATTGATTCTTTATTAATATTAATTTACTAACAAATGTAAACATATGTACCTACCTATACCAATAAAATACGAGTTTAATTTAATAAACATTATTTTTATTCAACGAATAATTCACATAATTTAAGAATGTAATATTCTGTAATCGCATTTCAGGGAGTATTGTAAAAACCGTTGGTTAAATTCATTGTAATTAGATGAGACACGTATAGATTAATGGTCAAAAGGCGCAGGTTTGAATCCTGCTAGGTGTCGTGTTTTTTTTTT
Source organism: Rhyacophila brunnea (assembly GCF_057557595.1). NCBI lineage: Eukaryota > Metazoa > Arthropoda > Insecta > Trichoptera > Rhyacophilidae > Rhyacophila > Rhyacophila brunnea. Next base: position 268,885 of record NW_028232772.1, on the reverse strand, counting down.
AAATATTTTTTTCTAATGTTTCTATTAAATTTCTCAGAAGCGTTTTCGAAGTATGTATGTTCAATAACTGTACTTGTCTTGTTTATATTATATTATATTTCTGCAATTACTAGGTAACCCCACCCAAACATTGTACTTCAAATATATGTATATTCTGGAAATTAGTTAGGCATCTGAAATAGTGTACATTATTATGAATATTAAGAAATTATCATTCATTACAAAACGAGACAAGTAAGCATGTACATATTTTAAGTATGTAATAATTTAAGGGTCAATTGCAAAGATGTATCCTTTTAAGATTCCAACTTTAAGAAGATTTTGATTTTTTTAGCTTTCCTTTACAAAAACTTTTTCTTCAGAATTACTGCTTTCCCTCTAACATACTTTTACATGTAAAATCAAGGAGCAGGAGCATTTTTATTTATTATATTTTCTTCAATGCTCGAAATAGATCAGAGCGAACCGGAACGCAGCTCTGCGGTCGTGAATTTTTTAAATTATCTCGTGTAATAATTACATTCTGGTTTTCACTTATTAAAATAACTTTATTTATTTTCCCATTTTTCGGGGTCTGTGAATATACTTATCAGTGGCAAAGGGTGACTTTTAGATAGAGGTAGGCTGTGGAGATCTGATGAAAAGAACAAACTTGTCAGGTATACTTACTAGAAATAAGAAGAGAAGAATACGATATTACTACTAATGAATAGGTACACACTAATGACAACGAACCACTAATTTAATGAAACTTCAAAAACTCACTGACGACATAAAATTAAGCGATCAGCTGTTTAAATTACGTATTTTTTTCAAAACATTTATACACATCAAAAATCATTAGATAAAAGTTCTATATTTATTAATATTCGATTAAACACCATAGAAAATATTTTTTTTAAATTATCTAATTATTAACTTATTTAGTTTTAGACTCTGAAATCGGAGCTTACCTTAGTTCATACAATTCGATAGACTGGGCGGGGCTACGTGACGTAAAGTCCATATGAAAAAAATTGAGAATTATTTGAAACATAATCCTAACTTTATTTATGTCAAAACAGATGGCGTGCTGTGGTTTATTTTTTAAAACCTTTGCAGATTGTTTTGTAATTATCTGTGTAATACATTCCTACACATACGGCATCGCTCGTTGGCAAAATAAATTATTTTATAGAATATATAATCAAGTGATTATATAAATAAGTCAATATGCAATTAAGAAATATTTTTTTTAAGAAGGTAGGCTTCAAATAATCGCGTCTTTGCCACTGATACTTATTACCTCTATGTAATAAATGAAAAAATATTAAATATTACATTATATTATATAAGTACTAATAGTGATGTCTAGTGGGGCTAGGCAGAACATCCACTGCTTGTGGGCGGCAGATAAAAGAAGAAAAGACACTTTTCTTCAATACCATTTTCGATACAATATTTTGTAGAATTGAGATTCTCTTATCTTACGGCATTGATAAACTTTATCTGCTCGATCTTCAGATAATATATACATGTCAGAAGTTTAAAAAGTACCTAATGGGTACACATTAAAAAATACATTAATATTTTAGTCTAATAACTATCGAATGCTGCGGTTCGCGATGTTTCCTATTTCGACCACTGCAGGAAAGTTTCCTTCCGAAAAATGCCTTTTTCTCAGCGCTCGAAATGGAAAAATTTACAAACCGGAGCGCTCAATAATTTAATGAAAATATTAACGTTGTTATCTAATTTTATATGTATTTTATAACAATTATATTTTTTATTATATGACATATCTAGCTCAGGCGGTCAAGTTAATATTTCCACGATACGGAGCGATAATTTTGGAGATTTTATGAACCGGAACGGCGCTCCGGTGCGTTCCGGTCCATTTCGAGCCCTGCAGTTTTTCTGTTCCATTAGCTTTTTCGCCAAAGAAATATCCACACAGAGTCTGACTTGTGTCCTTATTCGGTGTCTTCGGTGCATTCTACAACCTAGTTTGCCAACTGAATATCCACACGTGCCATAGGTTAGCTAACGCTGTCACAGAAGAATGGCTATACGTACGTACATCCACAATATCGTACAATTTTATTTCGTGTGAATTCGTTGAGCTTTCGTTGTTATTTCTGACATGTAATATCGATTGTAATCAAATCCTTAGTAACAAGACTGTATATTTAATTATCCCAAAACATAATAATTAAATCCTTACACACGAACACTGGCTTTTTGGTGTGTAAAAGTACAAAACTACATAATACTAATATGATTACTTTGTAAATGTGTATTGTTGCAAGTTGTCAGTGTGATAGTTATCTTAATTGTACTAATGGAACGTTACAAATAGCAGCACCTCTCCATGCGGCCCTTACAAAATGACATTACCGTAACAACAGCCCGCTCGTAAAGTGGATATCACATGCCAAAATAATCAATATAATTATTAGATACTCTTAAAGCTCTCGGATAGCACACTATTTTACTATCTAAACGCCATTTTGTTGATTCTTTAACACTTTTACTTCGATTTACGCACTAATTTAATTTACGCTTAATTTAATTTGATTAACGCGAAATTTATTTATTATAAATGAAGCTCAGTATCAATAAATGTGGCAATTCAAAATGTATTGAACTCGTTGGCAGACTTTATGAGCTTGGTCTTGTTACCCTTTCTTCATGACTATATGGGGGAAAAATAAAAGATATAGAGTATAGACCACATCCTCTGGGAAGGTCCTAAAATGTGTAGGGAAAGGGAAGAGATCGGACTGTCCTATCTGGTCGCCATAAAGGCCAATTGTGTTGCATTTTGAAAATTTGTAGCTTCATCCTATCAGTATGAATATCTGTTTGGTCAGATTATTCGGGCAGTTTTGCAATAGCTTTTGTTTTTTATCATTTTTAATCTTGCGTCTATGCGCTCTTTTCTCCCATGGGTACGTTTAACTTAAATTCATGTAAATTCAGTAAAAGCACACTTAGATGCACGATGGCCTAAGTCTAGGGTAACTGCTCCTGATACATTCCGAGTTATAAAAATAACGTAGGGTCTTGTGCTACTCCCGATTAAGACTGGATATGGTGCGGGGAGGTATGATTTGGTGGGGCCATTAACTTAAATGTCTATTATAAAGAATCTAATTTAACCAAGCAAACGTACAATCAGAAATATTGACATTTGCTTTTCCCTTCACCACTCGCCACGTCTCCACACCCGTTATTCAGATGTATACCGTGGGGTAATGAACGTTAGCCGCTCTTAAAATTTGTGCCGAACGTGTTCCAGGAGCAACTTCCTATGACCTTGGTTGGCGTGCACTAGAGTGTGAATATTGACACCCCAGAGAAGAGAACTAATAACACATTCATTATCTAAGTATTTTGTTTTTCGTAAAGTAGTATGGAATAGTAAATAATTACAAGATAAAAAGAACTTTTTATATACCACGTTTTTAAATTCTCTGTTGTATCATATAAACTTGACAATTCTATGTATTAATAATTTAGGACAAATAAGGCAATTGTCAACAAATCTTTTTTTTGCTATTTTGCAACAAACAAACAAATATAGAATACTGAAATTTCATTTTTATTTCCATAGTAACGCACGTATATATTAATAATTTAGTTGCTAGGACCACCCCCTTAGCAACCAATAATAGTGGATTAGATTACGGATTTCTTCCGAAATAACTTTTCATACAAAACAGAATTAACTGAAAAAGAATTCAATTCTACTTAAAGATGGCTAAAAGTATTAAAAAAATGTATTGGCATCGTGTTCTGATATATTCTAAAAGTTTCAAATGTCTAGCTACTCGGGAAGTTAGTTAAAAATCGATTGCAAGATTTGTACTGGATAAACAACCACCGGACAAACAAGAATACAAGCTAAGAAAATCGTGGTAAAATACAACAACGCCAAGGAAAACCCTCAAGCAAAGCTCGGTACAAACGCTAGTGTTCTATAAAAGCTTTGTTTGTAATATTCCCTCTTGTTAGCTTCTGCCTGTTTGTTGCGTGACGAGCAGTTGGATTGTTGTATTATTGTTTTATCGCTTTACAACCTTACCTTCCTTCACGAGACCCCTCTCTTCCGCTCCCTCTTATGCTCTTTCCCACCTTGCCTCTTTTCCTCCCCGTTTCATTTTCGATACCTCGTTATTCCATTCACCCTCTTTGATTTTATATCTGCATCCCTTTCCCACTACTACCTTTTAATATGTTTCTCTTTTGTTTACAGTACTTAGGAATATAGTTGCAAATAAAAGCATGACTATTATTTCTCTCATTTGATAGCATCATCAGGTGGGCTCGGTGCATTGCTGGATGCGATCTTCTTTAACGCAGGTGGCACAGTCGATTCATCAGAAGATTTAGAAGGAGGCCTCGAAACAGTTCAAACCAGTCACATGCACTTACGTAGTAAATTATACCAAGATCTTAAAATAATGGGTATTTCTCACTATTACTGTCATCTTTTCGACCATGTCCGATTTTCTCGAGGTTTGTATTAACAGATTTTTATTTTTTACGAGAAATGGATGTCAGCCACTTGCTCAATCTATTACGTCCATACCGTGACTCACACACAAATTGAAAAAACAATATGTTTACTTGCCAGACCCAGGATTCGAACCTGGGACCCACGGCGTGATAGTCCAACGCTTAAGCCGCGCGGCCAACATGGGCGCCACTATCATCTACTTAGGCCCCCACAAGGGGGGAGGGGGGCTGACAGGGCTGTAGCCTAGGGGCCCGGCGTGGCGATTCGTCCAGATAAATGAGATAAACACAAATCTTAAATTTTCTCTAATGGTAAAAAAATTTTTTTTTTTAATTCGTTAAAAAATCACTAAAAATACACTGAATTTTATTTGACCTCGAACACCATCTGAAAAACGCCACTGTAGTGCGACAGACTGCCTTTAACATAAGCGATGGGTAGGGGGGCCTGCCAAATATCCTGGCCTGGGGGCCCGCTTCAGGATGTGTTGGCCACGATAATGATTCTGGAGAAGAGATACATTGATTTTTTTATTAAATACTTTGTACGGTTCCTCTGTCATTTTTTTATATCAGAGGGTACCTATTCATATTCGTTAAAATTCGTTGAAAATGTCCCTCTGAGGAGGACGAAACCGATTAAGATTTATTGGGCAAAAGTTGAATAAGTACTAAAATAATTTTCGTTTTATTAATTTAATCAATAAAACTATTATGTAGTTAATCCTTTCGAACAAGTTACATACTCCCTAATGGTTGTAGTGTCATATTATCATGTTATATTAAACAAATATCGGTAGATAATGATTATTATTCTATTTTATTTTACACCACTAAATTTACTTCAATCACCATAGTATAAATTTTGCAATTAAGTATTTCCCTTTCCAGCACACTTTATAATACAGCGTGCATATTTTAAAACCCTTTGAAGGAATAAATTGGTCTGAAAATCGAGTTAACACTTCACCTGCTTTTATTTCGTCAATTTCATTCAAATTTTCTTTAAAAAATACATCAAAGCATTTCAGCTTTATTGCCCTTATTCAACGCTTCCTCTAATTCGTAAACTAGCAACAATATAATAGCCACTACATATTTTTTGCCACGGAACAAAACGGACAAAGGGGCAAAGATGTTTTATTTTTATTTAAAATATTAATAGACCTACCTACTCACTATACAATATTTCTATGTTTTTTTGGCACTAACTATATGCCCTTATACTGAACACTATTTTCGCAAAGATAGAATTATTGTTTATAACCTGTCAATAAGGATTTTTTTTTCAATTGGTGTAGGTAGGTATCTCGTCCGTATAAACGTCGAAATGATCTATATATCTTACTGTGATAAAACTCTTAGCCGGCTCTAACATCTAAACTCGCCTCATCTGCTGCACAGCCATAAATCAAACCTTCCGAGAACGGCGATTCAGTGTTGCATATGAAGACCGCGCACATCTACCTAGCGACAGTCACATATAACCTTCGAAACGTATAGATATTTGAATGCGGCGATCGGCGAGCCGGTTTAGGAATGACCAATTCGTAGGTGTTTGTATGCGACCTGGCGTCATCGACTCGGAGCCCGAGAAGTATGCAACTTGTCGGTTGCAACAGCAGATGTTTTTTCAAACTAGTCGCATTCGACCAACATGCGAAGCTCCATTTGGCAACGTGTGTTTTGTGAATAACGATGACTTCATATCGGCGTATTCGACACATTGTTAGGCGGACGAGTTTTGATGTGAGATCCGGCTTAATGCTTTATAAATTTAAAAGTGTTTGTTGCTATATCCAAATAATGTCATGCGACATCATTTCCCTCATAAAACCATAACATTTGTTTCCTTTTAAATATATATGTTATACATTCATACATACCTACTCTTTATTCCCTATGAGTAATCTTTCATTCTTTATAATGTTGATCTGTATATCCCTGACAATTAAATTAGGATTATCTGCTGTTTAATCTTGTAATGTCTAGTATTAACCTGCCACTGGTTATGCCAATTGGAAGAGCACCATATGTGCAAAACAGCTTTGGTTATCGATTTATTCTGCGTTTTTCAGAAAGAGCGAGAGTTTTAATGGACGTTGTTTGACAAGCTTTTATGATAGGGTTTATCTATTTCAGTCAATAAGATTCATTATACTGTTTATATTTTCATTTAATTTCTTTTGATATATCTATATTATTTGTATGAGATTTGAGAATCGATTTCTCTACCGAATTGTATGAGTACCTACTCGGTACGACCGCGTTACAAACACTCGAGTTCGTATGTGACGTTTCTGTCCTTGATACGATGGTGATGGGTGTGAATAACAAGAGGGGCGGGCTCACGTGGTTCGGAAATGTGTTCATGATGCCGCAAGACAGTGTGATACTCGGTACCCTTGCAACACAGAGACGACCGTATAGATTTCGTCCCTGTGGCTTTCGTTCCCTTGTGTGTTGGGCCATCCGCTCACGCAGAAACTAAAATCTGACGAACTGGTTGGTGATGGAACTCATAAACTGGCCAGTGACTGATGCTTCGCACACGGCGCTACTAAAACCTAATAATATCATAACCTAAAACTGTCAAACCCATTGTCTTCCCTACTTAATTTTAAGCTTTTTCTGTAATTTCTTTACGGGAATATTCTGGCAGCCTGTAATTATACAGGCAGGAGTATTTCTCGTCATCATTTTAAATTAAAAATCGGTTCGCCCATCTTTAACTTTTGACGTCTTGACTTGTTTTTGCTTGTTTAGTTCAGTTCAGTGCTACCAGTTTTGGTAATAAAATATGATTTTTCATCGAATCTACTGATATTGGTACCACTGTTTTATGAGTGACTGGAAACTGGGAGACTAGCATGTCGCGTCTCTTCGGTTTTGGTCGTGGACGTTTATTAGCTAGACACTGGAGTTTCAGTGTCGTCTTTTTTGAGTATTCACGTGAGCGGATGGCCTTGGTAAAAGGTACAAGACGGGATGCTGGTGCAAAATGTCGTGACTTTGTGATTACTCCGATGCTATGAATAAAGTAAGTACGTACCTAAGTATATTAATTGTTATCTTCTTCTTTTATTCTTATGGTGATATTTACTTTATTTTCTTTGTACCATTAATGGGTGTCTTGAATTATTGTAGTTCGTAATATGTTTGCTGGTGGTAAATAAATAAATTCTAATTTTAACTGGTATGAATTGGTAAGTGCTAAATTTGTGTGGTAACTTGAAATAATATACCACGTATTACATAAAAAATATGTAGGTACTCAATGCACATTTACATAACCACAAATACGTTTGAGTAATCTTCATGCTGAATAATAGAAAATATATTAATATACTATTTAGCACTCCACTGGTCTCAGGTGCAAAGTATTTATTACCTGCCCGTCCACCTGTGATTATCTTTCTTTGTGTTTTATTGCCACTCTTGCGGTTATTTGTATAAATTGGCTAATGTTGTAAACCGACTATGATGAATATTGTTAATTGACCGCCTTACACAGCTAATGATGTTATAAATGCATTATTAGGATGATTAAGTAACTAGTAAACAATTTTGTAATAAACTCTTGAAGATATCAACATTGTTAAATATCGATGTTAATTCGTTTGCACTATGTAATCTTACATAATCAATTTGTATTCAAAGTTATTAGCAATGTGTCATAATAAAGAATGTCTAATCAGTGGGTATCTAGAATCTAGGTGTTCATATTGTACCGGGTTCTGTCCTTCGAAAATTTACAAAACTCGGGAGAAAAGGTTAAAAGCACTAACTATCACTATAGACGTGAAACAATTTTGTAATTATCGGCTAATGCAAGTCAGTGGTTATTTTTCAAAACTGGACATGTCCACTATTCACTCCTCAGAGATAAATGAATTTTTCAAATAAAAACACAGAGCGAAAACACGCACGCGACAAAAACCAAACTGTCAGATTGTATGACAACATACTTCGTCACGTGACTCAATACAGTCCCGCCATTAGCTGAGAGTGACATGTCTCATTTCGAATGTCAACAACGTTGGGCGTGCCCCTATTTGAATGTCAATCTACTTTTTGAAACCTCTTTTCAATATGAAATTGGTGTTTTGTGGCTATTTTTGAAAGTCAACAAAGCGTGTATGAGGTTATAGAATGATATTCCGATAATAACTCATTTTCGGCATATATGGACATGTCCAGTTTTGAAAGTTAGCCACTGAAGTGTGCGACTGTTAAAATCCGCGATTTGTGAATGCTTGGTTTTTATCTATTAAATCGATATCCTAATAAACAACTGAAAATTTCAAGGGTTTATAATAATAATGCCATTCGATATAGAAAGGCTTTTTCTTTATAATTCAGCAAAAAAAAGTAATTTCAATATGTATTCAATAGGTAAGTTATAAAATCGAATACCCCTTTCTGGGATTAATCATTAATTCGAGCATAATATTTGGGAATATCTGGGAAGGTATATATTCTTTTGCTGAATTCCTTTAGGCAAAATAAAAAATATATATTTGGTACCCCAAAAAATTAATTACTTAAAATTGAAAAGAAGATTTGTGCAAAAATTTCAAATACCATTTTCTTAGACCTAGAACGTGCTTTTTTTAGCTACTTCCCTATTGAACTATGGTATCGGATTTATAAAAGCTTCTGAATTCCCCAAAATCAGCAACTGAGTAAACACAAACACAATTTTTATTTCGTAATCACTAATCAGTAAGCATTTATATAGTTATCCCTACAACACTATACCATACAATATCACTGAACACAATAATGAAAAATTTCTCTAGAAAACGTTATAGGCATTATTGACAAAAATCTCTAAGAATCGCCATTATTACAATGTAAATGGAGGTAAGTTTTGAAAATGTACCTACTATTAGGGATTCCAATCCCGGGATCCCGAGCTATTTTCAATACCTATGAATCCCGGGATTGATAAACATAATCCCGAAACTTTAGGGGTTGATTTTTTTATCAATTTTTATGGAAATAAAATAAAAACAGATAAAATACTTTTAATAACAAATAACTTTATTAGAAATAAACTGAATTTTAATGAAGTTTGATTTATACCCATGTGTAAGTTGCCGATTTATTTTATTTTTTTCACATAAATTAATAAAAATGAGAAAAATTGGAAAAAAAACAATGCTTTGCACTATTAACAAAGTAATTCCACCGTGATCTCATACGTATTACGGAAGTTTCATATTTGGCTAATTAGATTTATGAAGCGGAAAGGCCATAAGTACACCATGATTTGCTTTACTATATTAAATCTCGATAACCCATTCATTAAGTCTTTACTATCAGAAACAGCAATCTCATATTAAATTCACATTATTATTTATATTACAATATTATTTACTCCATTAAACTTATGTATTTCCAAGATTGAACGTATATAATATTAACAATAAATGTCTTAAATAGTATAAATTATACTAGATTTATTTTTGACCGATTTTATCAATGTTATTTGTAAATATAAAAATTCTATATTAACAATGGAAAAAAATGCCAGTCCCGGGATTGTCAAATTGTAATCCCGAAATCCCGGGATCAGAATTTTGGCTCGAGATTGGATTCCCTACCTACTACATACAATAGGTATTATGTATTTATGCAATAAACATCTAAAGTTTGGCTACAGATGTGTTGGGTAGATATTATAATGACATATTATACAAATTAATGCAAATTTTAATCTGACCCTCATTACAATGCAATTGTCACTGTTGCCTATATGTATCTGTTTATTTAAGAAACAATACAATTTCTATGAGAGTATTCGCATTAGTTAAAATGTACCTTTATCATTTTTTTCCTCTGTCGAGTAATCGTGTCTTGAGAATTTACAAAAAAAAAATCAATGGTTTCTCCGACCTCCGACAAATACATGTTGAGAATCACTGGTCTACAACATACATAGTTATTATAATTTAGTAACTAGTGCTTAAAAAATTTCCTCCCCTGCACTCAATTCAGCTGGTAATAAAATCCAATTTGTAGCAACTAATTGGGTTCGATTTCCGAATCGGCACACTGCGAACGGTGTGCTGTGAAAAAAATCAACGGAAAACAGCAATATTTCACCCTCATTAACTGTTTATTACTTATGGTGGTGGTGAATGAGTGCCATGTTGTGTTAAAGAAATAATCAAAAATTTTGTAGGAGTATGTTTCTTTTTATTATTAATATAATTTATAGACTTCAAAAACCTCGGACGCATACCGCTATCCAGTAGCGAAGGGTGGATGTAGGCTGTTAAGATCTGCCATAAATAGTGCAGATTAAGCTTTGTTAACCATACGTATTTGTTTTTATTGAACTAAGATTACAGTTTACAGATGGTGTTACTGAGTTTTAAAAAAATAATCAACTAAACCCTGCAAAAAACTATAATAGTTTTGGTATATTTTGGGCGATACGACAAAATTGTGCACTAGAATACATATTACACACTGTGCACTAGAATACAAATTGTGCACTAGAATACATATTACACAAATTATTTTTGTTTAACTTTTTTAAATTCATTAAGCCTTGCCTAAACCAAACTATAATAGATAAACAAAATATATTGCTCTTACTATAAATTATCCAAAGTTATGTATGATTTAATTGTATAATTTTAGATATTTTATATATAGACATTTTTTTGATTATTATCTATTATGGCCCGGTTTTCGCCGGGTTTAATTGAAAAACAAATACGTATGACTGACAAAGTTTAATGTGCACTATTTATGGAGGATCGTAACAGCCTACCTCCACCCTTCGCCACTGCTGCTGCCTGTAAGTAACAGTGAGATAAAGTGAAAAAATCGATTTTAAAATAACTATTCCAATCGATTACTGAAAGCTATTACTTACATGACACAGCAGTGATATAAATATATTTTTAAAATTTATTACCCCATTAACCCTTAAATGCATGGTGGAAACCCGTTAATGAAAGAAGGTACCTACATATTACTTTTCTAATCGATCCTATTTAATGTTTAATATTATTTTTAATTAACAGTGACACTGGGTAAGTAGTTTGACCTCTAAGCTATCGACCTGGCTATGATGTATGTGAATTATTTCTTATTCCTTATACCAGCAGATGCACCTAGTCAAAAATCTACACAGTTAAAAATTGAAAACTTAATAAACTAAATTTTATTAATAAATATGACCATAAAATATAATGTAATAATAACGTAACTGTCGGCATAAATATGTCACAAATTCACATTTTTTTTACAATTGTAAGTTTATCTTTGACTCAAAAAAATCTTTTTAATGTTTTCAGATCTTACATATTTATTAATTAATACAGTTGAAATGGTAAATTTTATTATCCAAAAATGTCCCAAATCAAAAGCTTTGTATTTTTCCGCTAGGTGCCTCTGCTGGTATAAGCATCGCCTTTGTACGCCCAAGATGGATGAACGACTAAAAAATAATAATAATTATAATACATAATACATATTATTTATTTTATCAACGCGTTTTTGGAGTATGGAAGAGGCTATCATAATATGTTTCTCGTAAAAACAAAAATATATTACAATAAAAACCTCCACTCTGTGAAGGCCCAAATGACCCTATTAGGATCGAACATGTTCAAAAAAAGTAGACTAATTATTATAAATTAACAGTGGCACCTGCAAATAATAACTATAACGATTTTTTCAGTACAGTCTGTTCACTGCAGATAATTGCAAGTTTTAAAATAAATTTTAATTCACACAATCAATATAAATTATAATAGGCAGGTACAGTTTGTTTTTCAAAGTTTTTAAAGAAAAATGACACTATTGTATTTATTAAAATTGGCCAGTAACGTCAAAGCAACAGTGAGATAACTTAGATAAACCAATTTTTATAATGATACCTATACAAAACAATCACTGTCATCTATTTTAAACCATATTATGTAAAGTTAACTATTTCATTTGTATAATACAAACATTATCTCGAAACCAGTATTTTTAATACACTCTTCAAATATATTACAACGTTTTTCTTAGGTCGTATTCTTATTTATCCAGTGGTTGTTTGTCCGGTACAAATCTTGCAATCGATTTTTAACTAACTTCCAGACTAGCTAGACATTTCAAACTTTTAGAATATATTAGAACACGATGCCAATGCATTTTTCAATACTTTTAGCCATCTTTAAGTAGAATTGAATTCATTGTCAGTTAATTATGTTTTGTATGAAAAGTTATTTCGATACCATTATTGGTTGCTAGGGGATCCTAGCAACTAAATTATTAAATAATATATACGTGCGTTACTATGGAAATCAATATGAAATGACATTTAATTGTTCAGTATTTCTATCAAGTACAAATTTTTTTGATCGTTTAAGCTAGTCAAGTCAAGTGTATATGGTTCAACAGAAAATTTAAAAACGTTGTATATAAAAAGCTATTTTTTGTTTATATAAATAGTTTCTTGTAATTATTTTAATTATACTCCTACTGGCTGCCTATTATGTCAAACAGTTTTATAAGTAATAATTTTACTATTAAACTATTCTTTTGCCAATTTCGATCTCGTGTTCGCGATTCACTCACCGAAACCGAAGATTACCGAACATTCATCTATTGTCAAAAATTCCCAGCCCCAGCACTAATAATTAATGCAGCTACTCTACCTCCCCTCCCAGGGAATAATTATTCTGTGCTACCCCCAAATTTCACTATCACACATTCTAACAAGGGGTAGGTACCTACCCGTATATCGTAAATTGTTAAAAAGTGTTCCTTTACACGTCATCAGTTTTATAAACAAACCGTTATTTGTTTATATGTGTTGTAAATAAACAAAACTTCATCAGTCCCGCCTACCAATTACTACGTTTTAGATAATGATCCTCTACTCTGCTCACAATACAGTCTACAGCAGGGGTAGTCAACCTTTTTATACATACCGCACACTTTTGTATTTATGTTAGTAGTAAAATTGTCTAACCGCCCACCGGTTCCACAATAATGGTGATTTATAAAGTAGGGAAGTATTTTTACTTTATAAAATTTATAAGCAGAATTACAGCAAGTTAAAACATATAATAATAATTACTTACCAAATACTTTCGCTAAGTTTCGCAGAATAAATCTTTATAAAACAACTCACTGTATATATTAATACATAATACAATTATTATTGGCACTTTTCCTTCAAATAAATATCAATTTTATGATAATAAAAATGTTTTTAAAACCCCTAGCGCCCACCATGAAAGCTGGAACGCCCACTAGTGGCCCGAAAGGATCATGTTGACAACCCCTGGTCTACTATCGACACTCCACGGAAATAAAATTGGGGTAGGCCCAATGTTTATTAGTATAGTAGTACAGAATGGCTTACAATATAAATAAATAAATACGTTTTTTTTAATTCTAGAAAAATATATTGTATATGTACTATGATAGAGTGTATGCTACTAGGGTCGGGTCCGGACTCCCCTCCCACAAACGAATAAAATACGAGCTATAGGTACAGGTAAATGGAATAATACGTTTCTTCATCAGGTGTCAGGACTTCTTGACTGTGGATCGTGACCCGCATGATTTGTCTGTCGAACAGCCCTCCCAAAGAATTCTACGGTACGCAAGGCCCGTATTAGTAGAAGAGAAAACCTGTGGCAACTACATGTCTAAAATACAAGGCAGCGTAGACTATATAAACGGACACTTAATTATGCGCATTTGATAACCACTTGCAATGATTTTGTTATACTTTGGGTCATATTAATACTCAATTTGTGAGAAATACGCATTTATATAAGATTTCGTTATGGTTTAATAGTTGAATGATTGACTTTGTTTAAAAACACCCCCCCCCCCTTTCAATCTTATGATAAATCGATTACGTCATCTGCGTCAAAAAAAAATTGCCGCTTAAAGGCGGACATGCTCAGCGCAAAAAAATGGCGTATTTCAAAAAAACACTACCTTATTCTTAGGTCAATAATTGTTATAAAGCAATCATTATTCGTAAGATGTTAATCACACTTGAATGTTCAAAGACATAGCTTAAAATAAGTATCTTTAGAATTATCTTCAAATGTGTTAACCTTGCCCATTTTTTGAATAATATAATGCCTAATTCTTGTCAAATTTGGGATCACAGAGATTATCAATATAATTTTTATCGTAAATATTTCACTATAATAATGTCGACATAAATTATACTAATGGTTTTATAAATGCGTTTAAAAATTAATAAACGTAAAAAATCTTAACACCACTGCACATGTATGTACTGAAATATGACTATATTCTAAAACATTAGAGTAAGAGGTTTAAAAGAATACTATTTTATATAATAAAAATACTTTATGCAGTCATCAAATGTTTAAAATAAATATAAAGGAAAATAAGGCTTAAAAATTATATAAATAGATTATCTAAGGATTTATCTTATTATCTACGTTTAAGGAATTTCCAGGATCATGCTTTTAAAATGCAATAAAAACTCCATTTTTATTTACGCTGAGGATGTCCCCCCTTAAGAAATCTGTCAAACTTTTATAATATATAATCTACCTACTTATATAAATTACTACCATTTGTTTTACTTTGAACTGCTATTCTGTAAAATTAGAGTTTTTAGATGTACTACCTACTATTTTACGTAGAAGAGTATTGATTTTAAAGAGTGAAAAACATTATTTTTGTAAAATGTGAAATTACTTCAATCTTTTTTGTTACACTCTGTAGATAGGTATAGGTACTCACTAATCCGTTACAACAACTGTCAAATATTAGAGCAAAAGCATAAACGGCTATCATTTATTAGTTCATTATTTATTTTATTAGTTGTGTTCTCACTGCATGGCTCAGTAGTTAAGGCCACGTGCTGCGCTGCAATAGGCGTGGAGTTAATTTATTACGATTGAATGCTTTTTGTGTTTCGCCCCGCGAAAAAAACGCATTTAACAAAAAAAATACCCTGTAAAACTCATTCACTTTTGTTTTTATTGATGTTTCGAAAGAAACAGTGAAAAATGCTAACCTATGATGTAGATCAGCGATTTCCAAACTGGGCGGCGCTAAGTGTTGCAAAGGGAGGCGTGAAAAGTTTAACACAATAATTAATGTAGCCACAAGTTTGCAGTTTGCAAATGCATAGTTTATAAAACGGCCGCTAATTATAAACTACACAAAAAAACAGTCCTATAAAAGGTTGTTTGCAAACCTGTCTGAAAATATGGAGACTAATTTTATCATACCTCACCTCTATACTATTGTGAAGCGCGCTGGCTATCTCGTGAAAAAATTAAATAAAAGAATCAAATCATAATGTTGAAATTTGAGGAAAATTTGCTTAGGAACGATAATTTTGTTGTTAAACTTGTCTATTTCGTTGAAATTAAAAAAAATGAGTGAATAAATCAATGCAAGGACCACTAATGCATTCACTGATTTAAAAAGACAAAGTGAAGGCATTCATAAAAAATTGGAGCTTTGGAAATCAAAATTACAAAAAAAATAAGTTCGCCATGTCTCCACTTTTAAATGATTTCTACGCCAGATATATTGAAGCAAACAAAAATCTACTTCATGAGTTCTTGGTTAGTTTGCTATTGCACTTTTCACATTATTTTATTAATAGTAAAAAAAGTCAAGCAAATTCTTCGCATGAAAAACATATTAATTTAAAAATTAAAGTAAAAAAAAAGTAGTCAATTTTTTTTTATTAGTACATTGTTGGCTATTTAAAAAGGTGTCTGTATTATTTAATGAAATAAAGGGGGGAGGCGCCAAGATTAGATTTTTTAAAAGGGAGGCGTAGTAACATAAAGTTTGGAAACCACTGATGTAGATAGTTAATTATCTTCAATTTATATTATCATTGATTGCTGACAGTAATTTTGAAATTCATTACAATTTTTGTCATATCCACTAAAATAATATGATTCCAATATGGCCGACATTCATTTACTGAATAATTGTTATGGAATAAAATCTTATTATTAATGTGGACACGTTAAAAAAGTGTGTCAAAATCATTTCTCAACTATATACCTACCTACTACGTATATTTTCATCAGTGGCGAGGGGTGGAGGTAGACTGTAAAAACTTTATCAGTCATACTTATTTATTTTCATTGAACTAAGAATACAATTTTCAGATGGTGTAGTTTTTAAATTCAATTAAACCCTGCCTAAACCAAACCATAATAGTTTCTCATTTTTACTTATTTTACATGTTATTACAGACAGAGTTGGTTGGTTTTTCTTTAATTCATTAACGGCCCACATGCCCAACGTAGGTCAAATGGAGATTTTATGGTATTTTCAAAGCATTAGCCTGAACATTCCTTAAACGTTTTAGATAATATATTTATATTATTTTGAGGCCTTATTATCCTTTATATTTATTTTAAAGATTTGATGACTGCATAAAGTATTTTTCTTACATAAAGTAGTATTCTTTTAAACCTCTCGATCTAATGTTTTAGAATATAGTCATATTTCAGTACATCCATGTGCAATGGTGCTAAGATTTTTTAAATGTATTAATTTTTAAACGCATTTACAAAACCATTGGTAAAATTAATGTTAAAATTATATAGTGAAATATTTACGATAAAAAATATATTTTATATAATAATATAAATCGATATAAAATTATATGGGTACCAGGTACGAATCCTGGGTCTGACAAGTACAAATATTGTTTTTCAATTTGTGTTTGAGTCAGAGTGTGGACCTAATAGGTTGAGCAAGTGGCTGATATCAATTTCTCGTAAAAACAAAATCTGTTTATACAAACCTCCACTCTATGGAGGCCCATATATGATCTTATTGGGATCGGACATGGTCGATATTGGAGAATATTTATAATCTCTAGCAGGAAACACAAAATTAATCTATTCTGTGATCTGTACCTATACTATTACAAGCCAATAATTATGAATTGCTCACTTTTTCAACATAAATAACATTTAAAAATACACATTAGATTGTGTTCTTTATTTTCTACTTTTCGGTGATTTTGGTGTGCAGCCATGAGCCATGATTTGTACCTAGTATATGATTTATTTATTTTAAAAAGACACATTGAACACATAACAAATTATTAATTCAAGACGTTCACAATATGACATTTAGAATAAAAAGGTAAATCAACTTAGTTAAGAAAAAAACAAAGCAAAAGAAATAAAATAAAATAAAACAACATTAATTCAATAAAAATACAAATTAAACAATAAAATAGAATTTTAAAAACAAAATACCTACATAATGCATCGCTAAAAATATCAACATCTCTAGGGGGTGCATTGACCAGCCGCACAGCCCTCGCTATTAATTGGCGCCCGGTGAGCCTGACATGAGGAAACAGCTTTCACCCAAAATAGGTATTGGAAACTTTACCACGTGAGAGCAGGGAAAAAGCTTTAAGAACAGAAGTGATCTACTAGCTTCAAGAGAATGAAAAGCTATGAAAAGCGAAAAATGTTTTGTGTTCATATATATCTGAATAATACAGAAAATATAAAGTAAACAAAAAATTGTAAGCGAAATCATGTGCCTACCAGTTAAAATATGTATTTAGTTGTTTCATGATCAATTAATTGTCAGCATGATAAATTTTTGCGAATCCTAATTTTTAGATTCGTTTCCGTCGGAATTCAATCACTGATGTTATGACGTAGATGCACACCGTTATGAATCTATGGTGCACCTATAGGTACTTGATGGTACTTATTCTTACATTTTTGACAATAATTTGCTATTAATGAAAATACAAGATATGTTTGTAATATACTAATTAATTGTGATATAGATATTGTATATCCACAGTGGAAAACTGCACAAATCGCTTCCAACTAAATCCATGCGTCACTTTACCTAAGTGTCCTCGTTGGTTTTATACAGATATGGTCCCAATATTTTAGGCTGTCAATAATTTCCCGTAAAAATCCGTTTAAAAATCTCAGTGTGAGACAGATCAAATTCAGACTGGATCGTAGAAGCATTTTTAGGTCGCTAGGTAATCAGTGACTATGATCTAGGAATCCCGTGGGGGCAGGCAGATTGAGCGTCGCTTGGGTCGGCAGTTACTCGAAAGGCGGCAAATCGATGAGAATCATTACATATAGAAATAGTTACCTAAACTTAGTAATAACGAAATTAATATCTTTCCATTAAAAAAAATCAGCTCACAATGTAATAATTCACATAAAAGGTTTAAGTTGAGTTCGCAATGTTTAGTTTACTTCCGTTGCCCTTCGACGTCCATGGTGACCAGAAACGACACGTGCACGGATGATACAAAATACTATATAAAAAGATAGGGCAACAATTGGCGCTGCCCAGGGGCGGCATTGTGTCTAGGGACGTCACTATAGGTAATACCTAATTATTTCAGTAGACAAGTTTTTGAAGTTATACTTCTTTTGGCGCGTTTGGGAAATCAGATAAGAGTGTATTTTTGGCGTGTGACATGTAGCACATAATTTATTTTTTCACACGAAAAAAACGCACTCGATTGGATTCGAACCACCGATTGTTCGGTTATCAGCCGAACGCACTACCTTTACGCCACAGTATGATACTGCAATCGTGACGATTATACAGTATAATAATATTATAGTTAAGAATTGTTCTGTTGTCTAGGCAGCGAATTTATTATTGTCAGTCATTTGCAATTCCTTACGTAAACAAACGATTAAACGTCAGTGGCAGTTGGTACTTTAAAAATAAAAACAACGCGAAACAATTATATAATTTATTAATACCTATATGTTAAAGTGCATAGAAATAAGCCAACGGCGTTCCAATAAGCGGTCTTTTTTCTTAAGTGTGTAATTTAACAAGATAATAAGAGCTAGTCAAAGAATCTAGTTTATGACAAGTTTTGTTTTTGTTTTGTTACCCCAAAGAAGTATAACTTCTAACGCGCGTACATAAGTACACGCACCGATTATTTTTTTATTTTACTTTATAGATAATTCCATAAAAAAAATTAAGCGTCAAAATTTTCGTTTCTTGATAAATTATCAATAAGATTTTCTAGAATTTGAGAAAAATCTACATCTGAACTTTGATAATAAAGATTTAGACAGCTCGCAAAATCTAAAAAAGTTCTGTAAATTAAACTACATAAAGTAACAAGTTTCAAATTGATTGAAAAATCAAATATAATATGCTACCTAGTTGAGAAAGAAATTTTACAAAATGTTGACCAGAAAAGCTTAAAAGATACAATATTGAATATATGATATGAATACATAATTTAAAAAATCTCGAATCTTGTTCTGATCAAGAATGAAGAATGCGAAAAAAGTTCTCTAACTATTTTTATTAGAAAACATCTGCAAGGTTGATAAATTGGGTTGTTAGCTTATTGGTTACCCTCACCCTTCAAGCAAAATATTTGTGTTCGAATACCATTTTTTTTGTTAGGATATAGGTACTAATTTATAATATATTTTCAATAAAGATTTTATGTACTGGTATGGGTATGGTATACGATCATATCACTGATTATACTTGAGAGTAAAACGATAGAATACACACACGTGTCTTGTTCAATGAACTTTAGTGCTACTAAGCTTTAGCTTCTACTAATAGATTGCTGATTAACTTGAAGTATACTTTGATCAATAATGAGTGAACCCACTTTACACACTTGCATGAATACCAGTTACTGGTAGCGTGACGTCACACGATATTCCACGCCCCTAAGCGGCCATTACCCGTAATCAGAACCATCGCCATGCGCTTTAAACAAATCAACAAACAAATAAATAAATAAATAATAAGTGGAGTCGCATTAATTATCGTCTCAGATGCCATCTGTTGCTCGGCCGCCGAGTGTCCGACTCGACTCAACAAGGAGCAATCATTCTCAAAGTGTTATGTTTGTTTTTTCCATAATCTGAGTAGGTAATCCATTCTAATTTTCGTATAACTTTTCCTACCTACATATTAATATTTATAACACCACGTCTTTATTTTACACATCGTGCTATCGACCTTAACCTGACCTTAACCTGACTCTAGGACCTAGGTATAGATTATCTATATTATAATTATACAGTGGCGAAGGGTGGAGGTAGGCTGTTAATATCCGACATAAATAGTGCACATTGAAATACATCAAGCAAACGTATTTGTTTTCATTGAACTAAGACTACAATGTGTAAATAGTGTTCGTATTTTTTTTTTCAATTCAATTAAGCCCTCCCTGCCTAATCCAAGCCATAGTAGAAAAAAATATTCGTTTATCTATAAAATATCTAAAATTATGCCATTAAATCATACATAACATAAAATATTTTATAGATGGAAGAATATTTTTTATCAATTATGGTTTTGTTATGCAGGGCAAACCTAAAAATTTAAAAACAAAAACTAACCAACACCTTCTGTAACACTTCTTAAGACAATGGAAACAAATAAGTACCTACTTGTGACTGAAATGTCGAATAACCCATATCATACCTGGGTATTACCCACCTACTACCTAACCTACTATGGTTTGGTTTAGGCAGGGTTTAATTGAATTTTAAAAACCAACCGGCACCATCTGTAAATCGAAAAAAGAGTTTTTTATTTAATATAAAGCCTTAAGCATGGTAATTCTCAATCCGCGATAAAGAATGCATTATGTAAAGAGTAAAATGAATTCAAACTACTAAGTAGTAGATAGAAACTGATTAAAATACCTCGTCTACACGTGTCTACGACAGTGCGGCGTCCAATTGTCCGGAGGCCAGTCGTCCCATTCCCATAATACGACGTAGATATAGCAGCATAAATAAATAATCGAAACATTCATAATATTTTGATAGCTGCTATGAAAAGTTTATTGTTCTTTTGTTCTGTCTTCAAAACAAACATCTTTTCATCCACAGGTAAATCTCACCGCTAATGGAATTAGGTTGCAGATTTTGACAGGTTCTGGCCGCGATAACATGTTGTCAATTTAATGTGCTTTACTTATACGGTAATACAGTTTACCTGTGATTTCCATAAACCTACCAATAGGTGGTTAAATGAATAAGTAGTTACCTCTGCCGAACTGGTTTTGCGTTTAATTAATCCATTTATAATGCAAGTAACGAGGAAAAATATTCATTTCGAATTGCTATTTGTCCTTAATGAGTGATTTATATGCAATCATATTTATTAATGGAATGACTAGTGGGTATTAGTATCTACCGACTTTGAGTTGTATTTAACAGAATGGTATGTTGGTAAAACTTACCTACGTTCTAAGTTTAATTAAGAAATGCTGTAAATACTTATATTGTTTTGATTTATATAATGTACATTACGGTACTGGGACAACTGGACGCCGGGACAAGTGGGCGCCGCACTGTCGAATAAAATAAATAGACGTTCGTTAAGATTTGATACAGAAATTAAACGAAGAATTTTAATATTTTTTTTTTGTCTATTACTTAGTAGTTTTAATTCATTTTGCTCTTAAAATAATGTTTTCTAATTCGGATTGAGAATTATTATGCCTGACGCTTTATATAAAAATAAAAGAACTCTATTCTCGTTTGAACTTAAACCTTGCACAATTAAATCATTATTTACTTGTGCATAATATTTCAGGTCTCACTAAGTATAAATCGTCAAATAATAAGTATATATTTTTAAAGTGCCTAAAATTTACGAACGTCTATTTATTTTCGAATTTCATTCGATTGCGTAGCGCCCAGTTGTCTCGGTGCCGAATCGTCCTAGACCCTGCATTACACCACTTTAAAATTATCATAATAGGTACGTTTATAAAATAAAATTACACAACCCTCATTACCCTAGCATTTCTGCAGCAGATATAATATCCAAAGCCTTCAGTTATGCTTTAGTTTAGTGCCGTAGAGACCCGACGCTCTGACTGATTTAGAGGCCCCATACGATAAAAATGGCAATCAATTTAAAATTTTCTAAATACTTTTGTGATTCTTACTCTCAGTTTGTGAGAAATGCGCACCTTTTTTTAAAATTTAATGATGTTGTGACTGATTTTAACTCTTAGGAGATAACCATTTAAATTTTCTGACGTATCAATTGCGCCAATTACGTCATAGAAACGTGCCGTTGAAAATTTTGCCGTATCCCAGTTCACTGTGAACTATTTTATCAGAAATATATGACTGTAGGTATCAGTGGCGAAGGGTTGGGGTAGGCTGTTAAGATCCGCCATAAATAGTGAACACTAAACTTTGTCAGTCATTCCAAATTGTTTTCATTGAAGTAATACTACAATTTTCAGATGGTATTGGTTAGTTTTTAAAATTAAAGTAATCCTTGAAAAAACGAAACCATAATAGATTAGATTCTTTAAAATATCTAAAACTATGCCATTGAATCATAGATAATTTTGGATATTTTATAGATAGAATAATATTTTTTATATATTAGGTATAGTTTGGTTTTGGCAGGGCTTAATGAATTATAAAAAATAAACAACAGCATGTGTAATATGTATTTCTAATTCAACAAAAACAAATAAGTATGTATGAAAAATGTGCACAATTTTGTCGGATCAATTTTATGGTTTTGTTTTGGCAGGGTCTAATTTATTTTTAAAAACTAACCAACACCATCTGTAAACTATAGTCTTAGTTCAACAAAAACAAATATGTATGTCTAACAAAGTTTAATGTCCACCATTTATGTCGGATCTTAACAGCCTACCTCCACCCTTCGCCACTGGTAGGTATTGTTTTTAAATCAAATCAAACATTTTTAAAAATACGTAATAAAAACTACCGGAATACACGTGTAAGATTTCTATCTTACATAGATAGGTATTTTGCATTTTATATTATGAAAACAGTATTGATATCAAAGTATAAAGTTTGATTAAGCCGACAACCACAACCACACTAATCGCTGCTGATGAAAGAGAACTCACAAAGCTGCTATACCGGGTAGAAGACAAGAGTCGCAAATACGGCTTCCTTATTACCTAATAGGAATAAGACCAAGTTAATGGTTGTCGATCGGGCTAACCTTCTACCAACAGCAAGTACACTCCAAAACCTAGAAACAGTCGACAAGTTTGTGTATCTGGGATCGACCATCAGTGCAAAGGGCGGATGTGAAGCGGAAATAAGAAGGCGCACATAGATTGCAAAAATGCGATGACACGTCTTACCACTATATGGAAGGATCGGGGTATTTTGATCGCCACAAAAATGATGCTTGTGCAAACATTAGTGTTCTATATATTCTTATAGGTACGAAGTCGAGTCATAGACCATGAAGGCAGGGGAACGGAAGGCAATTGATGCCTTTGAGATGTGGTGTTGGCGCCGAATGCTTCGTATTTCTTAAATGGAGCACAGGACGAACCAGTCAATTATCCAGAGACTGCAGATAAAGGAACGGCTCTCGACAATATGTCTGAGACGAATTCTGCAGTTTTTTAGATATATTGTCCAGCGTGGACCGGACAACCTAGAAAGACTTGTGATTTTGGGTGGTCTCCACCAGGTAAAGCGAAGCAGAGGAAGAGCGTCTGCGCGCTGGAACGACCAAGTGAAAGAGCTGACTGGGGGGTACCATCCATTCTGCCCTGAGAGAAGCGGAAGATCGATAAGGATGGAAAGTCTTGGTCGCTCAAACGATGACGAAATTCAAATGAGGTCACTATCCTCAGCCATGAGTATACGACCAAGAAGAAGAAGCCGAGAACACCGTTTCTTTAAAACTATTTCCACGGATTGGAAATGTTTCATAGTCGGTAATATGGTTTACAATATTTACATTGTTATCTTGAGTCGGTACACGACAAAGATTTTAAGTAATATTTTTTTTTAATTACAAATATTCTTTGGCACTCGTCATGCCCTAAATATGGGCTTATTTTGCTAATATGTCAATCCAGCATTGATCGGGATATAATATATTATATTATATACGACGTGAAAGAGCGGAGTTTTGTAGTTAAGTTCTTCGCCGATAAGATAATTAATAATTTATTTAGCTACGTATTTTTTTCGACTTATACGAGGTATAAATGAGAACTCTGCCATTCTGGGCAGTGTTGACCTGTGTGTCCCTGATAACTATCTTAGAAATAGAGACCATCAGTTGTTTATTCTCCCAAGGTGCAGAACCAATCTGCCACTGGTAATGCCAATTGGGAGGGCGATAACTATGTTCAACGAAATTGCTTCGGGTGTTGATATATTCCACCTACGTGAGAATGAGTTTAGGTGGACGTTGTTTTATAAATTCTTAAAATAAGGTCTGCTTAACTCATCCGGTGTACCTACTTCCTTGTACTTATCTAATTTATCTACTCATCTATCTCTTTTTTTATGCAATACTGTTATATTTATATGTCTTTGTTTCTAAATGTCATGTTGTGAACGTCTTAAACTTATAATTTGTAATGTCCACAATATGTTAATAAAAAAAAATTGAAATTGAATAAATAAATCGAAAATACAATACCTAATGGCAAGTATAAGATTATTACTTATAACAGAACTTCACTCTATCGATAGGCGTCAAAAAAATCAATTAAATTTTAGTATTTCTAAAAAAGTATCAGCAGTACATGCGTATCTTACTAAACAACATAAATGTCAAAATAAAATTAAACGTACAATTCAAATACAATATATAATTTTCAAATTCGTATTAATCCAGTCACGCGTGTATGCAAATCAAATGATTGTTTATGCTACAGCGGCTCTTAAACTTTTTTAATAGATTTATTTTCAATATTTTCTATAAAATGTAAAATAACACAGAGTAGGTATATGTTGTATGCTGAAAACCGTTTTTAACCGACGCCGCGTTAAGGCTATACCTCAGTTGAGGCACGGTCTAAAAATATCGTGGCTAGGCGATGCGCGGATTGCGGGTCGCGGGTGCAAGTGACGCATGCCGAACAAAATATAATTTGTCATATAAATCCAACATGCGTCCATTTAATGTTCTATTTATTGCCTTATTAGTAATGCATCACCAGTCACGTGCGGCTCTGCTCGGAACAAAAAGAGGTCTTAAATTCTTTGATCTGGCACACGTAAGGGTTATGTTAGCTGGCCGCGTATGACGTGGCTGCATATTCATAACGGGTGCGGAGGTGGGAGTTTTACACACCATGTTCTATTAGTAACAATAATAATATATTCATTGACATGTTTTCTTTTTCAAGTAAATGGGTAACGTTTTTAGTCATCTTTACACGATTTAAGAATTAATACCCCCCTCGCCATCACGAAACAAATTGACGTTTTCCCAGCTCGACGTTCTCTCTCCGAATGCCAGCGAGTCCAAAATTTCGTCGCGCCTATAGTTGAAAATTATTTACCGTTTCACTGATGTATCGTCTTAAGTGAGAATATTGGTCGTGCGTAGTACCCGGAAGGCAGGATTCAGGAGACGGCCAAATACTCGAAAAAACATTTTTTAATATTATTAAAAATACATTCCTACATACATATTATTAAATTAAATTCCATTAACTGATTGTTATATTGAAATATGTAGGTATATGATTTAAACTTCGACGTGACTTGCGTACCGTACCTACCACAGGGCGAAAAATCGAAGAAATCGCAAAATATAAAACTGTAATTTTCCTATCTATGACTGGCTCGATTAACAAATTTAAATCATTTCAAAATACAATATACAAATATTTTTTATTTTGAAATATTTTTTAATTGAATTAAAAATAATTATTTTAACTTTTTTCGTATATCTATACTTAGTTCATTTTCGATTGAAAGTGGAGTTGGAGATTTTATTAATTCTATACATTGTCAGTTGTTAGACATTTTCCCAACACATTGGGTCATTCCACATTTAAAAGAATTAAGAGTTAAGAGAAAAGAGAAAGAAAATAGAAATCATTTAAATATATTTTTATATACCCACCTACTTAGGCCTTGCGTCTTGCAATTTAATTATTTTAATTTGTGTGTTATGTTTTATGAAAATAATATGTGATGTTCCGACGGCGTTTAGGTACTTGGTATATTGAATACCTATGACGTGGTCACTCGCCCTGTTTCTCAATTCTTTTGCATGCCTTTTATTTTTAACTTAAGAGTATACTTCAGTGAAACGGCAAATAATTTTCAACAATAGGTGCGACGAAATTTTGGACTCGCTGGCAATCGGAGAGCGTAAGTCGAGCTATGAACACGTCAATTTGTTTCGTGATGGCGACGGGGGTATTAATTTTTAAATCGTGTAAAGATGACTAAAAAACGTTACCCATTTACTTGAAAATGAAAATATGTCAATGAATATATTATTATTGTTTGAGGTTGCTTACAATAACCGGTATGTGCTTTGAGGTATAAGCCTTAAATAAACAGCTTCTATTACATGCGCCTGAGGTGAAGTGGCGGACAGAATATCTGAATCTAAATAGGTATTTAGTCGCATATTCGAATCCTGCGGCTGGAAAGTCTGCTAAAATTATATCCATTCAGTTTAATTCCTTCGTCTGGCAAAAAATTACATTGTACTCGTATTACAAGTGTTTTTGAACATGAACAAGAGATAGCAGTGAATAATTAAGATACGTAAAAAAATCAATACCAAGGTATTATTTTAACCTTGATTATGTGAATTCTTATTTATGTACATACCTTATTTATCTTATTTTAATAAATTTTAACAGTTCGTTTTTAATGAACATAAATTGAACATATTATAATGGGACGTGAAAATTCCTACTGTAACTTCAGTGGGTTATTTTATATTTGCAATGCTTTTGAAGAAACACAGCTTTATTAGACAGTGGTTCTTGATACAATATTTGAATGTTAAGGCGAGTGTGTGATTTAATGTTTTGGGGAAACCGCAACCTTGCGATGATTTTAATAAAAATAATTGATACAAGTCGTTGCCGTTGTAAATAACAAGCCATTTGCATATAATATTATGAATATAAATATTATTTTAATTAATTAGCAAGACATTAAAGATGTTAAACGAAACATGTTAGGTATTTATAGTAACTACCTTAATATAAGGTATGTACTTGAATTATTTTTTGCTGACGAAGAAATTTCATAAAATAGATAAGTAGTTAGGCCTTATCTAAACATCTAGGTATTAGGTCGGCTGTGCAGATCCGACAAAAATAGTGCACACTCAACTTTCAGTCAGTTACAAGTACCCACTACCCATCTACTTATCTTTGTTTTCATTGAACTAAGAATAAGTACAAATTCCAGATGATGTCGGATAGTTTTTATAATTCAATGAAACCCTTCCAAAACAAAACCAAATATAATAATTAATATATCTAAGATTAAAAAATAATCTATCAATTAAATCATATGTACCTACCTACATAATTTTATATACATTCTTTAAGTATATAGGTATTGCTGTTTAGTTTAGGCAGAGTTTAATTGAATTAAAAAAAAAACAACGTCATCTGCAATTTGTATTCAAAGTTAGTAAGTTAAATGAAAACAAATACCTAAGACAGTATGGCTGACTGAACCTCCACTCATCGCCACAGTTAGATATCTATGTATATATTCAAAAATAAATTAAAGCTTGCATTAATAATTGCAAAATACCTGTCTACTGACATAAATAGGTATCTAAAATACATTTAGGTATCTACATATTATGTTTTAATAAAGCAGGTGCCAGACGAACACAGTTTCATTTCTCAAGCACAACTAATTAATTAATTATATACTTACATTGACACTTTACTATACTAGTTAAATCCTTATTTTCACAACCATTATAAAATTCATAAAGAATTAAATTTTCTTCTATAGAGATGACGCCTAACCATTAGGTTTAAAATTAAGCAAAAAAGAATATTGGGGGCCAATTATTAGATTTATACAAACTTTGAAAATATGTGGAAGAGTGTCCTCCTATATTTTTAACAAACAAAAAAATCATTTGGATAGGTAGGTAGGTACGTCAAAGTATTTACCAAAAATAATAGAAAATATAATAGGTACTTGTAGAAAATGTAGGTAGTTGAGTAACCTTACGCAGACGCCATTTAACATGCTAGTAGCCTAGTATGTAATTACGCACTTTCAAATAGGTATCCTGGAAATCTATTGCCAATTTTTTTCAATACCACGATAAGGAAAATGCATGTCTTTATGTGCACTCCCTAATTTTATTATCACCGGCGGCCACTGCTGGAAATACACCTGTACAGTGACGTCCCATGGGGGTAGACAGATTGAGCGTCGCTTGGGGGTGGCAGTTACTCGAAGGGCGGCAAATCGAGGAGAATCATTTGGCATAGAAATATGTAGCTACCTAAACTTAGTTATAACGAAAATAATATCTTTCCATTAAAAAAATCAGGAAACAAAATGTATTAATTAACATAAAAGGTTCAACAGGACTGTATTTTTTTGTTGAGTTCGCGATGTCTAGTTTACTTCCATTGCCCTTCAACGTCCACGTCAGAAATGACACGTGCACGGATAATACAAAATACTATATAAAAAAAATGGTGTGACATTTGGGCGCTACACAGGGACGGCATTTTGTATAGGGACGTCACTGCGCCTGTATCTACCTCTCTAGTACCTACCCACCTGTGCATGTAAGAAAAAATTAACATATAGGTAGATGCCTACCCACTAATAGAGATGCTACATACCTAGTATGTAACTACATTAGGTGATTTTATCTTATATGATAGATACCTAATACATCTTGGAATGTTTTGTAAAAAAAATTACACCTAAGTATGTAAAAATGTGACATTTTGTAAATCTAAGTATTCTCACTATAAATAGTCCTCATTATATAATAACAATATGACGTGCTTCGTGAGATAAAGATAACAAGTCTTAAACACAATTACTATGCAGAATACAGGGTATTAAATCAAAACTATAGGTATGAAATAATTCTCGTTAATACAAAAATACAAACTTACCTTGATTGCAGAATCCTTGTGTAGGCGGAATCTGCGTACCGCCCACCATACTGGTGATGGATAGGACCGATCTCGCAGCTCTTGGCTTGGAGCAGCCACCAGCTGGACTCCGCGTGCTCAGGTCCATGGACCAGCTCTCTGTTGCAGCTATGATGATGAAGGAGATTGTCTATTCCGTCGAAAAAACAGTCCTAAGGACTTTTTTTTATTTCGGTGCTTACTAATATTGTGCTTGATTTAATAAATTATTAACTCTATCTAGAATCTAGGTACCTATATCCATAATATTATTTTACACCAGTAAGTAACCAAGTATATTATTAAAATTTAGATAGATAGAAGTGTATTTTATTAGGTAACTTTGTCTTAATATTTTCGTGATACTTTTGTATTTAAAATATTTAGGTAAAATTATGTTTCTTTGATTGTTATTCGTAAGTATGAAATAGTCGTTTTGTTAATTATTAAATATCAATAACTAATAAAATAAACGTAAATTGATGGTTAAAATGTTTTTTTATGTGTACTGTCAAAAACCATTAGGTAAGTACCTATTTAGTTATTTTTATTCATACCTTTATTAAATTTATTCTACCTAAGTACCTAACATTAATATACTTAGGCATAGATAGTATTAAACTTTCACTATGTTTTGAGTAAACGAAAAGTGGTGTTTAAAATTTTCACAACCATTTATGTTTTAATACGTTAATTATTAGATACCTACACAATATTCTGTAGGTAGTCACAGAAAAACAAACAAAAATAACAATTTTTTTATCTAATTAGGTATTATAATACCCTTTTACCACACTATCTACTCACAATGATTGCTCATGAGTATGTAGATAAGTACATACTTCTGCTCTAATCATTTTTTTCAATGTAGGTAGGTATTCTTGGTATTAAAATTAAATGAATTATTATTTAATAACTTGGTCAACACTATGTAGTTTATTTTGTTAAATTGTCATTTTACTTTAGAATATATTTTCAAAAACACAATTTTTAATGTCTTAGTTTAATTTTAAGTTTTTCATTGGGTAAGTAAGTACTTAAGTATACTATGAGCTTTTAAATTATCACAATTTTATTTAATTATTTTTTATATGTACCTATATGTGATTATATTCATGTAGAGAAAACAATCACATGTTTTTTCTTTTATTGTCATAAACTTTCAACTAGTGATTATTTACTTACTTATAAATAATCATGGATTAATCTTATTAAACCATGCCTACTTTACATTGAACTGTTTTTTTTCACTCATTCATTAATTGTAACGTGTATTAAAAATTTAGTTATTATCTTTTAACTGTAGTAAGTATTTATTTAGTTATCCATTACATTATGATATTAGCTGATTATTATTATTATATTATTCGTGTATGTATGTTTCAATAACTTGTAGTTATAGGAGAGGCATTCAATTAATTATTAGGCACTGTCAAAACAGCCCGTAAACGTCAGCTGTCAAAAATCGGCCCGCGCACGCGTGCTTTCGTATCTCGCGTCATCGAAAGCTCGCGGAGGAAAAAGCAACAAAAAAGCGTCGAGCGACCGCACTGTTCGGTTCGGCGAGCTTCGGAGGAAACTAAAAACGCGCCAAGGATCGAAGCAGCGGCTCCTCGAGGGTCAGAAGTCGCCAAGCGCGGCCCGCGTATAGTGTCGGCTCGCTCGCGAACGGCCCGGCGGTTAATAACCCTGCACCGTGACGGGATGGGGCCCCCTCTACGCTCGCGATGGGAGGCGCTGGATTCTGATATGGGTGGAGCCTTTCGAGTTGATCGGCCAATCGTGTGGTTTGTAACGGCGTGTGTTGTGTGTTGATCGAGTCGTCAGTATTCGAAAATGATTACGGGTGATGAAAATTCTCAGTTGTCTATCAAAAATGATGTGTAAATTTCGATACTTATATAAATTTTCATATTAAAATTTCCCTGCATCAACTGTTAGGTAAGCGCTAAAAATTGTTGCACAATAATCATTAGTATTTAGGACTTAGGTATACTAGGTAGGTATAATGGGAACACTGGTTGCAAAGTTATCACCAAGTCTAGTCATAGGGGCGATTGGATCGATCGATTGGGAATAATTCATTCGTAGGTCGTATTAGCACCCCATTGAATTTAAAGTATGTATAATATTACCGACACAAATTACGGGATGTAGGTACCTAGGGACGGCGATGAAGTATCGTGTGTACATACCTATTTGACCAAACTCATCTGTTTGATTTTAAATTTCATATTTCAAGCAAAGTTCGAATAACACCCAAGAGTTGCCTCCTGATCAAAAATGTTCAGTTCAAGGAATGTTACCATACCATATTTGTTGTTTGGAGACTTTAAAAATGTTCTATCACTCTCCAAGCCCCCAAGTTTTTGTTTAATTCAACAATTTTTGAAAAAAGTACCTACGTTCGGTGAGGTGAATTATAATGTTATCATTAAGCACTCCAACCCTTGGAAAAAAATCACAACTCAGTGAGTGACATCTCGTGGGGTAAGGCTGGTCTTAAGTTGCTTATCGGCTGCACATTCTAAGAGCGGTAAATGAAGGAAGAAATGAAAATATGACCATGTTTGAGAATCCATTCCGTAAAAATGAAATGTTCTTCATCTGCGGTGTTGAGTCTGTTACACTTATTAACAGATTGTTAGTCCCCTCTAAGGCCTTTGAACCCCTGAATTCTTAAACTATTGCTCTAGCAGCTAGCTAGATCAAACACGCATTATACTTATTTTTTATTCAGTTCTGATTTTTACCTACAGTTGGATTCAAACTATAGATATCTACGTACAGGTATGCGCCAAGAATGAATACCGACCAAGTGCCAGTCTAAAATCCCCCCCCCTCCCAAAATAAAAATTAGCAGAATATGACAGAAGTCAAAGAAAAATTGGTAAACCATTAGGTATTGCATTATCATCAAAAAACACTTTAAAATATTGTACAAAATGACGAAACCATAGACTAAATTTTCGCCGCGACAGCGTGACAGTAGGCGACAAGCACCGTGACGTGCACCTCAATTTGGATCGCGCTTTATAGGCAAGAAAAATAATTATGACTTACCTACTTATTAAATAATACTTATAAGTATTATATATTATAATATTCTCAATTAAAATGTAAATTATTGTATCGATGGAACACGACAGTACAAATTATAAAACAATACTCAATGATAAGGAAGAAAATTACACCGTAGCCAATATGTATAGAATATAAGATATGTTTTGATTATTATCCCACCCGGCTGTTTTGCACTCCTACCACCCCCGCTCGGCGCGCACCTGCCTAAGTATAAATTATTTGTATAAAAAAAATCCAATTACAAATTTAGTGTTTGAAATAAATCTATCTACTACAAAAAATTTAATTAGATACTCTTGGTTATTATCACAGAACAGATAATAAATAGAATTCCGATAGGCTATTCCCAAATACACTACATTTTGACGCAGGGTTTTGAATGTGTGAGTGTCCTACGAAAATGAAACACACGTTATAGACGTGCAATAGTGTGTTGCAACCTTCAAATATGCGTCAATGCATAAAACGAGAGCAGTTATCAGAACGAAGGGCAAGCGTATTCTTTACACGTGTTTAAGTTTATACCATATTCTTCCACCTTCGAGATAGGTTGCCTGGTTCTCAACACTCGTTAGGTATTTGAGTTTCCTGGTCCTTATTGTATACAGGTTTTTTTACAACTATTTGACACTATTTTCAAGAAAATGGCTACGAACCTAATATATTTTCTTCCTATAAGTATTTAGGTTTTCCATCACAATATTTAGATATGACATTTAATAATGACTAGTTTCGCAAACATAATCTTGTTAAATTTGTTGAATGTATTCAGATAACTTGAGTAGGTACCCATGCGTTTTTTGTTTTACCACTGTTTGCTTTCTGTGACAAGTTTGGTTGTTGATTGCAGGGCACAAGCGCGAGTGGAACGAGTAATGAGTACACTTTTACATTTTCATTCGTTTTATTCTGTTGGTACGCACTGAAAAGGGTATAAGTATTGTATGGTACTATAATATAAGTAGGAATACACTTACTTTCACACGCATGGCTATAAAATCATTTTTAAAATATTTAATTATAAAATAATTAATGACGAATGTATTTTTATTTTCCCCAGTAAAACCGAATAATATATCAAATGCACGTATTATCTCGTTTCCACCTACGCACCGTTACTTACATAACTATCCTTATTACAATGTTTTTCTTAGCTCGTATTCTTATTTGTCCGGTGGTTCTTTGTCCGGTACAAATCTTGCAATCGATTTTTAACTAACTTCACGACCAGCTAGACATTTATTTTGAAACTTTTAAAATATATCAGAACACGATGCCAATGAATTTTTTTAATACTTTTAGCCACCTTTAAGTAGAATTAAATTCATTTTCAGTTAATTCTGTGTTGCATGAAAAGTTATTTCGACACCATTATTGGTTGCTAGGGGTCTGGGGTCCTAGCAACTAAATTATTAATATATATGTGCGTTACTATGGAAATCAATGTGAAATGTCAAAATGACATTTCAGTATTATTTCTATCAAGTACAAATTTTTTTGATCGTTTAAGTTAGTCAAGTCAAGTTTATATGATTCAACAGAAAATTTAAAAAGTTCTTTTTATCTTGTAATTATTTTTATATTAATTTCCATCCAAGCATTCATTATTGAAAGATAATTTTCTTGTTGCGTTTTGGTTTTTTATGAACTGCTAAATCACAGAACTAATAAGGTAAATAGAATTTCGATAAGCAATATACCTACCTACCAATTAAGTAAATTTTGACGCAAGGTTTCAATGTTACGTGAGTATCCTACGAAAGTGAATCACGCATTAGACGTGCAATAGTGTGTGTAATACACCAATATTAAATGAGCGTCAATGCATAAACCAAGCAGCTGTCAGTATTCGACGTATGACGTATTCTTGACACGTGTTTAAATTTATCCCGTATTCTTCCTTACTCGAGATCGGTTGCCTGCTTCTCCTTATCCGTTAAGTATTTCAGTTCCCATTATTTCTGAATTCCCTGGTTATTTTATTATACCTAAGTCAGAGTAAATTGTATCTTTCGTCATATTTTACAACGTTTTTCTAAGCTCGTATTCTTATTTGTCCGGTGGTTGTTTGTCCGGTACAAATCTTGCAACCGATTTTTAACTAACTTCCCGACTAGCTAGACATTTAAAACTTTTAGAATATATCAGAACACGATGCCAATGCACTTTTTTAATACTTTTAGCAGTTTTAGCCATCCTTAAGTAGAATTGAATTCATTTTCAGTTATTTCTGTTTTGTATGAAAAGTTATGTCAACACCATTATTGGTTGCTAGTGGGTCCTAGCAACTAAATTATTAATATATACGTGCGTTACTATGGAAATCAATATGACATGTCAAAATGACATTTCAGTATTATTTCTATCAAGTACAATTATTTTTTTATTGTTTAAGCTAGTCAAGTCAAGCTTATATGATTCAACAGAAAATTTAAAAACGTTGTAAGTACTTATATAAAAAGTTCTTTTTAACTTGTAATTATTTAATATTAATTTTCTCTTGACTTTAAAAAAGCATCCATTATTGAAAGATAATTTTCTTATTGCGTTTTGGTTTTTTTTATGAAATGCTAAATACGCGCTTGGGAGAGTACCTTTACAAATTATTTCCGGTTCAACTTAGTAACAAGTACCCAGGTGAGTAAGTGCCTACCTACCTAAATAAATATTTAAATATTGAATTTCAAAATAACACCACATCTGGGCAATGAAACACTTTTTTGTCAGCATCTAATCGATTTACTGTTCCTAATTATAGACATGCCTCTCATTTTAATAAATTGCATTTCAATAGATAGAAACCAATTTGAAAGTTTAATTTTGTTATTAATTACCTACGGATGTACCTAAGTAGGTGAAGTTATATTTAATTCGCTATATATACGACAGCGTGAAGATCTAAAGAAAAGAGTAAATCTATAACCAGTGCCAAATTTATCATTGATATAATATATATATATCGAGCACTCTAAATAAATAAGAAAATATACCTACTTACATTTACATATTATTATATTATCGTAGGGTTCCGTCGCCATGGCCGGCCCTCTCTCACTCTGCAGTGGTGCTACAAGAGCGACCTACGTGTTGCAGGTCTGACATGGCGGGAGGCGCACGAGTTGGCGATGGACCGAGGGAAGTGGCGCCAACTTGTGCTTGCCCTATGTCCCAATGTTGGGACGTGACAGGGTGGAAGAAGAAGAAGAATATTATCGTAATATAATACAAATAATATTTTATAGATAGAAGAATATTTTTTATCTATTACAATGTGGGTAGGTAAGACACACCATCTCTAATATGTATTCTTAATTCAACGAAACTAAATAAAAAAGTGTGTACTATTTTGTCGGATCACCCGAATCATACCTAAACTATCATAGTTTGGTTAGCCAGGGTTTAATTGAATTTTAAAAACTAACTAGCAACATCTGCAAATTGTATTCTTTGTTCAATGAAAACAAATCGTATCTGGAAATTTGTACGTAAACAGTTCAGCGCAGGACACTTATTCGTGCGCCGCAGTAGGTGAAACATGAGTTCGTGTAACATTTAATCAAATGACGAGTTTTTCGTTGAACATTTCACCAACTGCATACGTACAACTTACATGTAACCAAAACAATACCTACGTTTGACAGACAAAGGTTAATGTGCACTATTTATCTCGGATCTTAACAGCCTACCTCCACCCCTCGTCAATACTGAATACTATACTTAACTACAATGTAGTTAGATAAGGTATTTTGTATATATATGTACTTTTACATTAGTTTGGCCTATCGAGTCTGTACCTACATTATTATATTGTAGCTATTTAATTCCGAATATTTTATTATTATAGCTACCTACCTACATATATGTAGGTAAAAAAATATTAAAATATAATTAACACTACCCACTAAATTATTTTTATTCTAAAACCATCCCTTGCCATAGCATGGCTACAATATGGTGAAACATAAATATTGAAATTTAACTAAAATTTATTACGTTTGTTTGTTAAGTTAATTATTTAAACGAAGTTGGACGACGATTCATGGTAAGCTCAGCACTTCTTCAACTTTTTGTATTAATTATTTAGAATATAATAATTCATTTATGATATCAAAAATAGACAGCGAAAGCTGAAAATGTACTGTTATCTTATGATAACACTGTTTTTAGTTAACACTCAGATTAACACTGTGACTAGGCGATGCGCGGATTGTGCAAATGATGCGAGCCAAAAGAAATATAATTTGTCATAAAAATTCAACATGCGTCCTTTTAATGTTATGCTTATTATTATATTAGTAATAATAATAGTAGGTATATTCATTTACATGTTTTCTTTTTCAAGTACATGCGGAACGTTTTTTAGTCATCTTTAATATATTCCTCCGACGCCATCACAAAACAAATTGATGTGCTCACATCTCGACTGTCAGTATCCGATTGGCGACGACTGCGAAATTTAGTTCCACCTACTGTTGGAAATTATTTGCCGTTTCACTTATGTATGCTCTTAATAGAAATCTCAATTTCCTTTCTGCGTTTAATATACACAATACCTACAATTTCCGTAGGTATGTACGATGCGGGCATTCATTTTTTACGTTTGCATAAACATTTGTAGTATATTCATTTAGATTAATTATTAGACTATTTAGAGTAATAGTAAGTAGTCCAGTGGCGTGCGGCGACTTTTGTTTCTAGGGATTATGTTGCTTATTTATACTATTGTATCTACTATTTGCTACATATTATTTTGCTGTGCCTATTGTAACTAATTTAATCTCTGCGGGTGGCCGATAAAATAATATGGTGCGTGGTATTGCGAAGTGCTCTATGGTATTTTGAATTTATTTACAAATATAGGTAGATCATGGCCCCCACAAAGGGATGGGGGGCTGACAAAGACCTAGCCTGGGGCCCGGGCTTAAAGGGGGCCTGGCGTTGTGATTCGACCAGTTAAGTATAATAACCATACACCACAGATTAACTGTACTTTACTTAAAGTATAGTACCATTTAAAATGACTGTGCAATGCAATTAAGTGTGATATTATGAAGATTGATATAATTAAACGACAATTTAAGTGTAAAATTTTATTTTATAGTTATTGTTAGTGTATTTCCTGACTAATGACAATGACTATTTTTCCAATATGATGAAGGTTTGCACGTTAGGTATTTGACTACAACAAAAGGGTGTCGTGATCAGTGCTTCATAATAAATGATGTAGTGTAGTAGTACAAGTGCCGATAACTCAATAATTCTAGATTTATTTAAAAATACAAAGTATCGCTAAAAATAGACGAAATACCCCTAATTTTACCTCGCGGAACCTTGGGGTTCCACAGAATACCAGTTGGGGAACACTACTGTAGAACATCACACTGCCCTTATCCTTAGCGATAGGTAGGGGGGGCGTCAAACATCTTGGCCTGGGGGCCCGCTTCAGGATGTGGGGGCCATGAGGTAGGTACGTTACGTTAGCCACGTTATATTGCATCTAGATCGCTATCGGCAGAATTTGATAACTTCTAGATTTTAGACTCCCTACCTTACCTACTCCCTAAGATGTCTCAATTATTATTAGTTAATAACTAAATAGGGTAAAAATTTACCTAATAATATTTTAAATTCAAACAACTACAAATCAAATAGTATTAGTCCGTTGTTATTTTATTGAAATCATACATGATCTCTACCTACTCGATACCGCATATCTATGTTCTATGTTCTAAGTATGAGATTTGTTTTTGCGTACCTAATCTTTCGTACATTTTGAGAATCTTCGAATAGTCTTCCACACCGGCTCAAAAACAGCCTTCAAAGAACGGCGTCAGTAATAAATTTAATACAAAAATTTTCCCGAGCGAGTTCCTTTAATAACCCGAGCGCCAAATGTCCAAACTTTTAATGAGAACTAATTATAAAATAGTATAATTTTATTACACCCATAAAACTTAGCTTTCATTAAGTTCATAGTAGTGACTAGTTTACAATTTATATGTGCACGAATACATATTTATGTAGTTATGAAAATTATGACCAATTATTATACTTCTCCAATGCTTTATGTATGTTGCGTAGCTTCAGATTTAATATTATTGTGAATTTCATGTCATTTTTTTAATATTTCATAATATTATAGATTCTTATTCTTTAGTTTTTTGAAAATTATTAACTCGTGTTTTTCTGGAAGCGCAGCAGGCGCCCACTTCATTAGACAATTCGAATAACTTAAACAAAATATGTGTAAGTGTAAATAGCCATTGCGACACAATTCTATTACTGTATTTATCACTCCAGCGCATATATTCTATACACATGACTGCTTTCAGCCGCTACGGCAGCAATCTAGGGTAGGTTTGTATCAAAGTATTAGCACTTATTGTAATAATTACAATAAATTAGTTATAATTGTTACACTAAGTGCCATGTTTTAACAGCACCTCTTTTGGCTGTGGTTAATTTTAGAGCAAGATAGACAGTTTTGACGGCTTATTTTAATTGTTACAATAAGTGCTAATACTTTGATAAAAACCTACCCTAGATAGCTGCCGTAGCAGCCGAAAGCAGTTTTGTATATATAATAGATGCGCTGATTGGCTTATTTTAAATAGTTAACTTTGTAACATGTTTCCGTTATTTCAATTGCTCCATAATAACACGGATATCACTCGGAGCAATTCCATATACCTATAAGGTATCTACAATAATTATATCATATCTACAATAATTGTTAGCACAGTTACCACGTCTTACTTGATGGGATGATTTTGGAATCAAGTAAGACGTGTTAACTA
This sequence comes from Rhyacophila brunnea, assembly GCF_057557595.1. Lineage (NCBI taxonomy): Eukaryota > Metazoa > Arthropoda > Insecta > Trichoptera > Rhyacophilidae > Rhyacophila > Rhyacophila brunnea. The sequence goes on along the minus strand of NW_028232772.1, from coordinate 229,585 downwards.
TGTTACTCAACAGTCAACGACATTTTTTGAACAACTTATACATAGTCCGGGTTGGTACTTAGATGAGTACATCAAACATGATCACATTTGTATACTGGTTATACTACTTAATATACTATTTTTTTTAAACTATGTCCGATTCTAATAAGATCATATAAGCCTCCACGCAGTGAAGGTTTGTATTAACAGGTTTTTTTTACGAAAAGTGGATGTTAGCCTCTTACTTAACCTATTAGATTCATACTATGACTCCTAACACAAATTGAAAAACAATATGTTTATTTGCCAGACCCAGTATTCGAACCTGAGACCCACGACATTATAAGCCGACGCGTAAGTCACTCGCCTATCGTGGGTGAAAATATACATGATATTAAATAAATATTCGAATATACAGTAATATTTATACACTTAATATAATATGTCGATAGTTGAGAGTAAATAAATACTGTAATTATTTAAAAGTCACGCATGGACGATAAATTAATCTGCACTATTTGTTTTTTACAATGTTTTTATTAGGTCGTATTTTTATTTGTCCGGTGGTTGTTTATCCAGTACAAATCTTGCAATCGATTTTTAATTAACTTCCCGACTAGCTAGTAGACATTTGAAACTTTTAGAATAGGTATATCAGAACACGATGCCAATGCATTCTTTTAATACTTTTAGCCATCTTTGAAGCCATCATTCCAGAATTGAATTCATTTTCAGTTAATTCTGTTTTGTATGAAAAGTTATTTCGGAAGAAATCCGTAATCCAATCCACTATTATTGGTTGCTAAGTGGGTGATCCTAGCATCTAAATTATTAATATATACGTGTGTTACCATGGATATCAAAATGATATTTCAGTATTCTATATTTGTTTGTTTTTTATTTACTTCATATCAAGTACAAGTTTGAGCACATTGAGCATAATAATTCAACAGAAAATTTAAAAACATTGTATGTAAAAACTTCTTTTTATATTTAAATATATACATATTTATATAATTATTTTGCAATTATTTTTCAAAACAAACGTTAAATAATCATTTAGTTGTTTAGTATCAAATATTCGCTACTGGAATCTAATCTACATATTAATATATATTATTATATCTATTTTATAAATATTATGATTTGTTCATAACTTTAGGTACAATGCTCTGCGATTATTGCATTATGAAAATCCAGCGGACTACGTACACTGGTGTACCTATACGAATAATAAATAGCTTGTTAACTCTTCAAACTTATTCATTAATTACGATAATAATCTTTAGGTATGTATGATACGTTGGAAGTTTTAAAATTGTTTTCCCTTGGCAGGCCGTCGACGAAAAAAATGTGCGCCCAACGAAAAAACAATTCAATTAACGAATCAAAATGAGTTTCTCTGTAAAAATTATGTCTTAATTAGCATTAAAATTGAATAAATTACGGTTAATTAAGAGTTTTTTGATTGTGTTCGGGGCGTATACGCCATCTTAATTGTTATCAAAGACAATCTCGCCGCGCACAAAATGGAAGGGAAACAACATGCCAGGGGTGCGCTTTATAAGTCGCTTTAAAACATTCACCCGTCTCTTTTCAACTCATGCTTAAATAGAGCACGGCTATAGTTTATTGATACATTTATTAGAATATCTGCGTAAAACAAACAAGTTTCAATTTAATAGTACCTAACGCTTGTTCTTTATTTAAATTTACAATATTTCGATTGTATAGGGTGGTCCTTTTAAATGTGAAGGTATGTAGGTAATTCTGCTCGATTTTATGATCCGAAAAACCCGATATTGAAAATGCTGAGATCCCGAGATTCCGAATAAAATTTCTTGACGGCCCACATGCTCAGCGTAGGTCAAAATGGAGCTTTATGGTATTTTCAGAGCATAACCCTGGACATTCTCTAAACGTTGTAGATAATCTATTTATATAATTTTGAAGCCTTATTATCCTTTATATTTATTTTAAACATTTGATGACTGCGTAAATTATTTTTATTACATAACATAGTATTCTTTTAAACCTCTCGCTCTAATGTTTTAGAATATAGTAATATTTCAGTACATTCATGTGCAGTGGTGTTTTTACATTTATTAATTTTTAAACGCATTTATAAAACCATTCATCACGCGAAAGGACTGTAAGAGAAACGAATGGGTTTGGAACCAGACAGGAGTACGCAATGTAATAGACGTTGCCAAACAGCTGAAATGGAGATGGGCGGGGCACATTGCTTGCCGAAAGGACGGCCGCTGGACAAATGCCGTCATCCAGTGGTACCCAAGGGGCACGAAACGGCCACAGGGTCGCCCAAAAAGCCACTGGATTGACGAACTGGTAAATTTCGGCGGAAATACGTGGCAGCGAACGACACAGGACCGAGAGAGTTGGAAGAAGCTTGGGGAGGCCTTTACCCAGCAGCGGATTGACCCCGGCTGATGATGATGACATACCATTAAAAAAAATAAAAAATATTGTTGCCGGGCAGGACTTAAGGGGGGACATGCTCGTCGAAGTTCAAAATTGAGTTTTTATTGTATTTTCAAACCATGATCCTGGACACTCCTTAAACGTTGTAGATAATCTATTTATATAATTTTGAAGCCTTATTATCCTTTATAGTTATTTTAAACATTTGATGACTGCATGAAGTATTTTTGTTACATAAAATAGTGTTCTTTTAAACCTCTCGCTCTAATGTTTTAGAATATAGTCATATTTCGGTACAGAACTGTGCAGTGGTGTTAAGATTTTTTACATTTATTCATTTTTAAACGCATTTATAAAACCATTAGTATAATTTATTACGAGATAATTTTTGTAAAATATTCACGATAAAAAATTATTTTGATAATCTCTGTGATCCCAAATTTGACAAGAATTAAGCATTTTATTATTCAAAAAATCGGCAAGATTAACACATTTGAAGATGATTCTAAAGATATTTATTATAAGCTATGTCTTTGACCATTCAAGTGTGATAAAAATCTTATGAATAATGATTGCTTTATAATAATTATTGACCTAAGAATAAGGTAGTGTTTTTTTGAAATACGCCATTTCTTTTGTCATTCCCTAGTGGTTAAGCTACAACATACGGCCGTAGCCATAAAATGACAAACTATAATTAAAGTAGGGAGTAAAATTATGTTAACGCGCGTGTTTGAACATGTACCTAACCGAATTTATTTTTATTTTTTTTTAAACGGTACATGTTCAAACACGCGCGTCAATATCATTTTACTCCCTACTTCAATTATAGTTTGTCGATTTATGGCTACGGCCGTATGTTGTAGCATAACCACTGGGGAATGACAAAAGAAATGGCGTATTTCAAAAAAACACTACCTTATTCTTAGGTCAATAATTATTATAAAGCAATCATTATTCATAAGATGTTTATCACACTTGAATGGTCAAAAACATAGCTTATAATAAGTATCTTTAGAATCATCTTCAAATGTGTTAATCTTGCCGATTTTTTGAATAATAAAATGCCTAATTCTTGTCAAATTTGGGATCACAGAGATTATCAATATAATTTTTTATCGTGAATATTTTACAAAAATTATCCCGTAATAAATTATGATAATGGTTTTATAAATGCGTTTAAAAATTAATAAATGTAAAAAATCTTAACACCACTGCACAGTTATGTACCGAAATATGACTATATTCTAAAACATTAGAGCGAGAGGTTTAAAAGAATACTATTTTATGTAACAAAAATACTTCATGCAGTCATCAAATGTTAAAAATAACTATAACGGATAATAAGGCTTCAAAAGTATATAAATAGATCATCTACAACGTTTAAGGAGTGTCCAGTATCATGGTTTGAATATACAATAAAAACTCAATTTTGACCTTCGACGAGCATGTCCCCCCTTAAGCCAGCATCCATATGATTCCGGCTTATGTGCTTTACCATTTGATTCACCTGCACCAAACCTAATCACGAATAAATTAACTTAACAACTTTGCAACTGAAGTGTTGAATACCTACATAACTATTATTCTGAATACCTCAGAAACATATACTTATAATAAAAAAAAATCTCCTTCTATTCAGCGGGCCAAACTGGTGGGCGTGTTTACTAGTTCAAATGGGGACGCAAAAAGTGTAACCTTTATTTACGTATTAAATTTCGTATAAAAATACATTTTTTGACACAAAAATTTTAAACATTTGAAATATGGTGCGTAGAATATATATAAAGCACCCTTCTTATTTTAGAGTTTAAATTATTAAAATCAGTGGTCCTTTTGGCCGTTTTTTATCTCATTTCCATATGTTAAGACTTTATCTCTAATCTCTATCCAAGAAGGTTTTATTCATCATCTTTCGACTGATTCAATTTGCAGTAAACTCTAATTATTCATAGGTATAAGTATCCAAATGAGACACTGCAATGTCTCTAATTCATAGTATCTACCTATTAACCTATTAGTAGTATTAAATGCTATTTGTAGTGGAACAATGTAGGTATCTATCTACTCAATATGTAATTAATGTTTTCTAATTTTCTTCAATTCACAACAACTTGTAGGTAACATATTATAGGTACTGATTGTTATTACCCAAAGTTAAATTCGAAACATTTTACAACGTTTTTATTAGCTCGTATTCTTGTTTGTCCGGTGATTGTTTGTCCAGTACAAATCTTGCAATCGTTTTTTAACTAACTTCCCGACTAGCTAGACATTTAAAATTTGGAATATATCAGAACACGGTACCAATGCATTCTTTTAATACTTTTAGCCATCTTTAAGCAGAATTGAATTCATTTTCAGTTAATTCTGTTTTGTATGGAAAGTTATTTCAGAAAATATCCGAAAAAAGTAAAAGACTATTATTGGTTGCTAAGGAGGTGGTCCTAGCAACTAAATTATTAATATATACGTGCGTTACTATGGAAATCAAAATGACATTTCAGTATTCTATATTTGTTTTTTATTTACTTCATATCAAGTACAAGTTGGAGCATATTGAGCATAATAATTCAACAGAAAATTTAAAAACGTTGTATATGAAAAGTTCTTTTTATCTTGTAATTATTGTAATATCGTTTTCAAAACTCATTTTTTACAAAAATCGACTTACTTAATTGTTTTTGCTGAAAAACACAGATGTTTTTGGATTTAAATACTTATAATATTCTCTCATTTCTAGAATGCGAGTCGTAACATTCAATCACCAAATAAACAGGTCAGAATAAACTTATTTTATATCGCTATTCTCATAAAAATATAAATAAAATTTAATTAGGGCTCGTGATTTGGAGCATTTGCACCACAACAATCTACAATGTCGTGACGTGCGACTATTATGTCACACACTAATGTCTGCACACAAATTGTAAACACGCCAAGTGGATAAATGTCACGCTATTTATTGGCCACATTGGCTTGTAGGAACCTATTTTTATTAACTCACCAAATAAAAATTAGTAAGCTTACGGAAGAGCTTTCATACAACTTAACTTAATAGTAAATTAGACTTGAAAGAGTCGGTGAATCAGTTCGTGAACCCGATATGTACCTACCTACTAGTTGTTTTTTTACTAATTAATTTGAATCATTGATATGATAATTCATACAAATGAATAATTCTTCTTCTTCTTGGTCGTGCACTCATGGCTGAGGATCGTGACCACATTTAACCACTTGTGACCATGAATAATTATTGTATCCTATTATACGCACTCACCAATGGCAAATGAACTGCACTGAAAACAATGAAAACACTGAAAAATACTGAAAACAGTCAATAATTCTCGTATATATAACGAATTAATAGATAGAATAAAATAACGTGATATATAATATATTCTCTAAATCTAAATATTATTTAGCAACCCTTTCACCTAAAATGCAATTTGGAACTCATAAACGGACCCGTGTTAAATGTTGGAAACTTAATAAAATTAGATTGGCCCAAAAAATAAGTGTACCTACAAATCGTTAATAAATTAGAATTTAAATTAAAATTCCATCAAATACTCAGCCGGTAGAACTATTTTTCTGATTATTTATCATTTATTAGAACCCGTAAAAATGATTAAAATACAACAATTTTCTAAACATATATAATCCATACAAGCAATTACCATAAATAACACAAATGAAATTTTAAAAAATAATTGTTAATACTATGAAATTATTGGATGGGTAATTGTAACTATTAATTGTATGAACATACCTAATTAGTAAATTAAATAAATAAAAAGATCAGTTTCTATCTATACATAACTAATAATTAAACTGAATATATTCAGTTTAATCTGAAACTTTTGAGTTCTACCCTAGGGGCGGCAGGTTATAGGAAAGTACGGTGAAGCAGGCTGGTATAGTAAAAAAGTATGGTGAGGTGGGCTGGCAATCAAGTTGCGGCAAAATTTCCACGTTGACATTATATTATATGGGTACGTTATTACCTCTATGGGTCTACCTATGATAGAACAAATTGGCGAGCGCTATTTACGTAGGTACTTGGCCAAACATGTTGAGTATTGCCTATGTATGTTTAGATTTGATTTTTGTTTTTAATTATTATAGGTACCTAATAGTGTACCTTCATCCAACAGGTAGTATTGCCCAATAATACGTAATTGATATTATAAAGTCACTTTTTTTTAGAAAAGAGTTATATTTTCCTCAGAAGAAATTTATAGCTACATCATTATTTATTTTTATTTGTTGATTTTAACATTTTGTCCATTCGAATAAAATGACATAAGTTTTATTGCAATATTTCTATCTTTAAAGCCTACATCAAAATTATTATGCCATTCACCAAAATAATGTCACTATGAATAACCCGTTACGACCCCGGTAATACCTATTCGCTTAACCTATTTAGGTCGCATGACTAAATATTTGCCTATCGAAGGCACAAAATAATAATATGTAGTTAATTATAATGTTAACTGAAATATTTGTTCTGTTGGGCGTTGCACGCAATATTCTCTCCCTCCGCGGAATTGAGCCATTCAAACTGTCTGCCTACAATGGATAGACTTCGCCGCTAAGCATTGGCCTGGAATCCAGTTAGCTTTAAAGTTTGGTGCAGAGCTTTTCAATTAACAGGCTTTAAAAAAATGGGTAATCTGACAAATTAAAATATCGATAAAATCGTATTCCTAAGTAGGACGTACTAGCATCTTATCATCATAATCATCAGCCTGAATATATAGCCTGGATGAAGACCTCTCCAAGCTAATTCCACTTCTCTCAGTCCTGTGCGTTGCGTTGCCACTTACTTCTGCAGAACTTAACCATCCCATCGATCCAGCCGCCTCTATATGTAAGTACCTTGCGAACATTTTGTACCTCTTGGGTACCATTGGATGACTAGATTTGTCCAGCCATTGTCCAGTCTTAGAGCTATGTGTCCAGCTCATTTCCATTTGAAGTTGTTATCGAACTCTATTACATCGCAAATCCTTGTCTGTTTCCTTATCCACTCATTCCGCTTTTTGTACTTTCGCGTTATACCCAGCATGCACCTCTCAATACCACGCTGTGCTACTCTATGTTTCTGGATCTCTCTTTTACTTAAGGTCCATGTTTCACACGCATATATGATTACGCGAAGCACACACTGGTTGAACACTTTGCGCTTTAGGCACAGTGGGAGGTCTTTGAAGACGTGTGAAGACTTTATTACAAAAGCATTCCAGCCCAGGTTTACTCTGCGAACAATATCATCAAATATACATCCATCTATAGACACTTGTTGTCCCAGATAGATGTGGTTTTTTACTTGTTCGAGCTGAGTGCCATTGATGAGTTTTTGGACAAATTTGTATTATATAATGTAGGTAATTCATTAGGTATACAATTCAATTACTCAACGGTATTAATTCGACTCTTCCCTTGAAAGATTTTGACATATTCAACTAAATTGTCTAATTTGCCTGAGTTATTTTCTTTTTGCTTTTTTCATGCAGAAAGTAATGTTCATATTTGCATAAATGTTATTGCATTAAATACCTGTGTATTAATTATAATATGCAACGTATTATTGGTAAAGTCTCTGTACTTTTGTGTGCAGTGAAGAACTTAATTTAGTGAAATACCTACTTATACATGTTTCTGTAAGACTTCTGAGGTTACATATTATGTAACCGAAGATTTAATCAGGGGTAGTCAACCTTTTTATATCTACCGCCCACTTTTGTATCTCTGTTGGTAGCAAAATTTTCTAACCGCCCACCAGTTCCGCAGTAATGGCGATTTATGAAATAGGGAAGTAACTTTACTTTATAAAATTTATAAAGCAGAGTTACAGCAAGTTAAAGCATATTATAATAATAATTACCTACCAAATACTTTATGTCAGACTTTCGCGAAGCTTGGCAGAATCTTTATAAAACAACTTACTGTAGTTAAATCTATCTTTTTATTCATACTTTGCATACATAGCATGTAGTCTGATGAAATTATGTTTAATTAATTTAATTATCAATGAGATCCCAGATGCTGATGCTGCGAAACTAAATACTGGATATCTGGCTCAATTTTTGTAAGGAACAAACAAAGGTCTCCTATTTCGGAAACATTCAAGTGGTTTTAAATTTAAATTGTCACGGGTAATTTTATGAAAACATAATGAAAATGTTTTAAAACCCCTACAGCTCACCATGAAAGCTGGAACGCCCACTAGTGTGCGGTAGGGGTCAGGTTGACTACCCCTGAGTTAAATCATAATAATATATACCTACTCACTAAAAATATCTAGCTAAGGGACTAGTGGATTCTACAATTTTTCTTAATATTAAGAACTCAAGACTGGGGAAAACGTAGTCGACTATAGAAAAGTATTGGAGAAGACAAAAAATAAGACCGATCGTGGTCGGATATAGGACGTTTCGGCGCCTGGACAACTGGGCGCCACGCAATCAAATGAAATTTTAAAATAAATAAACATTCGTGAATTATATAGGCACTTTAAAAATATATATTATTATTTATATTTTAACTTGTTATATTATTATTTAATACTTCGTGAGAATTTAAATATGCACACGTAAATAATGATTTTAATTATGCATAATATTTAAATTCAAACGAGGAGTTCTTTTATTTTTGTATAAAGCCTCAGGCATGATAATTTTCAATAAAAAACATTATGTTAAGAGCAAAATGAACTAAAACTACTTAGTAGAAGATAAAAACTGATTAAAACTACTCGTCTACTTTCTGTATAAAATCGTAACAAACGTCTATTTATTTCAGTCGACATTGCGGCGCCCAATTGTCCTGGCGCCCAGTTGTCTCATTCCCTCCGTGGTCTTCTAAAAATATATCCGTCCTATAGTGCTCCGCAACCTTTCCCACCCACGGCACACTAAAGGTCTTCCCAGAATTCCGCGGCACACCACACGTAAAACAATTTATACACCAAAACATGGACCCCACATCCTGAAGGGGGACCCCAAGTCAAGATCTTTGGCGGCCCCACTTATTATCGCTAAGGTTAAAGATAGCGTGATACTCTAAAATAACGTTTTTCAAATAGTGTTCAAGGTAAAATTAATGGTATTGATTTTATGTTTAGCGATTTTTCGTATAGTTATTATGGTTAGTTGACTTTTTTCACTCGAAAATGGGAGCTGAACTGTGATAGCCTTGTCGGAAATCCGAGCATATTTTTTATTAACCGAAATCCAGAAAATAGCCAATGGAACATCGGCGAAGTTCAGTATAAGCGTCCCGTCGTTAATCAATTCAACAAATTCCCTCGAATTTATAAGAAAAGCGCTTTTATAGAATTTTCGGCATTGGTTGCAAAAGGGTTTCGTATCCAGTCGCATTGATTGTTTGAAAGTACTGATGAAATTTCTTTTGTAGCAAAGTTAAATGTTTTTGAGACGGATCCAAAATTAATTGCTTGTTTTCAATGGTGGTTAGGTAGTTCCTTTGGAACATTTGTAGAGATCCTTGTCTTAACTCCTTCTGCCAAAGTTCGAGTTTATTTTTGAATTCTTCTAATTTATCAGAGTACGTCAATATATTTTCATTCTGACCTTACATTATTTTATTAAGTTCATAAAGGTGCTCAAATATATTACCAGCCATGTACGCAAATTTGGCTATTGCACCGCGGCACACCTAGCATCGTCTCGCGGCACACCGGTTGCGGAGCACTGCTATAGGTATACATTTTGACATTTTAAAGTAACATTACCAACATGTAATGTTTCTTGGTATTTTAATCGATACGATTTTTGTCTCATGACTTTTTCAGCTTAAGGGGGAGACGCATGCCAGCAGAGAACCTAGCGGAAATATACGAAGCTTGCAATTTGAGATTTTTTTGATAATTTACAATTTCAACTGTATTATTTAATAAATATGTATCCGAAAACATTTTATGGTCATAATTATCATTAAAATTTAGTTTATTAAGTTTTAACTTATTAATTAATTTTAACTATTAATAAAACTTAATAAACTAAATTTTAATAATAAATATGGCCATAAAATATAATTTAATAATAAGATTTCACCCTGCAACGAATTCACATTTTATTACATTTTTTTACAATTGCCAGTTTATCTTTAAATTAAAAAAAAATTAAAAATCTTTTTAGTGTTTTCAGATACATATTTATTAATTACTACAGTTGAAATTGTAAATTATCAAAAAAAATCTCAAATTGCAAGCTTCGTATTTTTTTCCGTTAGGTGCCTCTTTTTGCCTCTGATAGTATAAGCATCCCCCTTAACATATAACTAATAACTCTAACTAATATGATATAATTTTATTTCTGAATAAGTTACAATGGTTACAATTTTAGTAAGTCTGATAGAATTTAATGTATAAGTTGATAACGTCTGCTCAGTTAGTGAATTACGAGTATTGTAGCAAACGCCACTATTAAATCAACGTTAACTTTAACAAAGAGGAAATCCTGAACCATTTGTTCGTAAATTTTTATTTCGTTGACTGTTGGAATTAGGTAAACTTAATAAACATCTGTGTTAAGCTGTAATAAACAATGTCAGCTCTTTTTAACATAATAACTTAACTAAAAGTTGCTTTTGAAAATGTTAAGCTTCTTAAAAGATAGATCAAAATTAATCGCTTTTGTTCGTTATGCGTCAATTACATTGAACTACTTTACGAGCTGCTTGTTGGCGAACTTACAATTTGCCTGTAAAGACGCCCAGTGTCATCATTGAACAAGCTAATAAGCAGATTGTAAACAATCTACCGAGAAAAGTTGAAAGCCGGTCAACTCTACACGCTACAAGCCGGCGTGTGGGCCTACTGCGTCTGCGCAGTAGAGCGCAGTAGCAACCTCCCGGTAAAAAAAACGAACCACGTTCTGTCAAAATAGTCGCTGGCTTGTGGCTTCTCAGCGAATGGAATGTTTTGCGTGTCATCATCACAATCGTAGTAGGTACCTGAATCGCCCGCTATTAAATTCGCCATCAAACAGCTCGTAAAGTAGCTCAATGTAATTGACGCATTGTATTATTGATGGCGTGTTTTAAATGTAAAAACTCAATAAATAGATGGATAATATGGGTACATATATATATCCATTTGATCATGTACCCACATCACTATGTACACCAGTATACCCAATATTATAATTATTGTTCTAATTTCCATGTACATAAAATAAGTTAATTTACAAATACCTTATTGCTTATTATTTACAAATACCTTATTGCTTATTATAATTTACAGTAGGTAAACAAAGTTACATAGGTACATATCTTAACCTTACTTATTATAATATACCTACTGTGCAATATATTATAATGGTTGTCTGCGGCATCTCTTCAGGGAATTGCCCCCCCGGGTTCCACCCCCGCGGATGAGAACTGAGAACACAGAATCCGGCCGCAAACTTAATCGATCAATTCGGTGAAAATAGGAGGTGAGAGGGACAAGATTCGAATCCTTGAAAGTCATTCTTTATAATGCACCAGATTCACAATATAATATGTTTGAAACATAGACTATAGATACATATAGACGCCACCCGTTGCATTGCTAAATGAAGCTACGTGCCGTGCGTTTGGTTTGTGGGCGAGCGAACGCATTCGCCTACAAATTTTCGAGACCATAGACCATTTCGCTGGTGCTCGCCCAAAGTGCTCGCACTAGACGCTCAGAATTAAAATATAATTTTCTGTTTTTTTACGCTATATAGTATTTTTAAGCGGTCAAAATGCAACCAATTAGGTAAATATATCCATAATATAAGTTATTTTAAAGAAACACTGGGTCACTGATATTAAAATAAATAATAATATACAAATAAATTGTCACGAACATGTATCAACTTACCTATGAAACGTAATACCATCTTCTTGCTTAACAGTACGGCTACCATATTTTAATACAACATGCAGAACCACCTTTCCTACTTAATTAACTAAAAATATTTACCACTGACTTTATGTTTAACACAAAAAATAGCAAATTTAGCAACACGAACAATACGCTACGTGAAGCGATTCAGCACGATTTACCGGCGATATTTTTGGAAACCAACTTAAAAATATGTAGACCTTTTATCTTACTCTCGCGCGTGTCGCAGAGATTATAAGGGTGCCGAATACTTTCTCACTCGCACTCATGCATCGTTTTTGTTCAGGCCTTGGTTTGAAATCAATAATACTTATATTTACACATTTTATTTTATTTTCAAAAAATGTTATTTTACATACTTAATTTTATTAAAATGGATCATTTTAACCACAGAACAGATTAATAGATATATTTCCGATAGCGATAGGCCCCAATACACTACGTTTTGACGCATTGTTTTGGTGTGAGTTTCCTATGAAAATGAACCACATATAATAGACGTGCAATAGTGTGTGTTGCAACCTTCAAATACACCAATATTGAATCAACGTCAGCGCATAAACTGAGAGCAGTTGTCAGAACGAAGTACAAGCGTATTGTTGACACGTGTTGATGTTTATCCCACATTCTTCCACACTCGATATCGGTTGCCTGTTACTCCACACCCATTCGGTATTTCAGTTCCCATTATTTCCGTCTGCCATGATTTTAACACTACGAGTTTGCCTAGCTAGAGGGTGTACGATGCATTAAGGCGAATTGGGTTATTTATGAGGTTGGATTTTTAGAGTACCGTCTTTGCCACCAAACGTGCATGTATCTTTTGTACCGAACGTGCATTGCCAATACTTATTCCGTGATAAAATTGCAACTATCACGAAACTCACGAAATCATTACCTATATCATCTCTTACATAAAGTTGTAAATCACACTCGACACAAATCATTGAAAATATTATATTTTAATAGTTACCACACTACAAAAAAATTTCTAACATAATAATATTATCATCTATTAGGTATTATCGATAACTTCTCTACTTTGACTTCCATATTTTTTATTTCCAGGTCTCAAGTTGTTAAACTAACAATGAAAAAGTATTTGTCATCGGTGATAAAATGTATTAATTGTGAAAACAATCCAAATGAAATACTATAGGTAATAATATTTTGGAAAATTTTGCATTATCCAATCGTTTCCACTAAGCAAACGTCTTCATTTGACGAGTTCTTGGGTTTCAGGATTGGAATACCTGCTTTAAACGGTGATGTGATTAGCAATCATTGTGGTGAGGAACTTTTAATTACCGATCCACTGAATGAACTTCTTGAAGTCTGAGCCAAATCCGATGTGGGTATTCAATGTGGGCTTTTTTTATACATTGGCGTGGCTTGAAAGAGTCCCCTGATGATAGTCAAAGAACGGAGCACATCGTCGCACGGAGTAATTCAACTGGAATGCTATCCCCGTAGGAGTTACAACCATACACCAAGCCGAACAGCACCCTCACTAATTTATTATGTCAATAGAATTGTGATTTCATTTTCCGATGTGTTTTTATTACTACTGGTATGTCATGGTGTGTCACTTGTTTTCAATTTTAGTTGCCGTCCGAGGTTCTGACTTGTGATATTACTTGCTTTTGTGCCACAGCCTAGCCGATTCACCCTTTCACCCTTCAGCGAAGGTACAATCGCGATCTATATCGTGTTGTATGGCTTTAGATATGGCTAACATCGATCACCCGTAAAAACACTATGTGGAGCTACATAATAATAACCGCTAAGGATCGAACTATAGTGTTTTTAGTTAGGTACTACTAATTAAAACTTTTATTGGGTGGAAAAACATTCGCAAATGAAAAAAACACAGGACTATTTTAATTACTCGTGTAAAAAGAAACAAGTGAAGAAGTGACTCACTCGTTCCAAAACAAAATTAAAATAATAAAAAGTGAAAACATGACTCATTTGTTTTACAAATGAAAATGCAGTAAACTGCATTACCGTTCGAGCTTTCATTTATTATTTTCGTCGATTGATGTCACTACATATCATAGTAATCTATGTACACTGTAAAGCGCGAATCAAATTGAGGTGTATTTCGCCTACTTTACTGTCACGCCGTCGCGGCGACAAATTTACTCTATGGTTTCGTCATTTTACAGAATATTTTGAACGAGCACCATCTCTGTAGATTCACTGAAGAATGACACTGATGAAGAGTGCCAACTATAATGTATTAGTAATTTGAATTATTATTAATTATCCATGCTAATTTCAATTAATTTTAACAGTTTCTACATGTGTGTACGTTAAAATTACTTCCGACATGACATCCATAGATAATATTTTGAACAGGACCCAACCTGCAGACCATAGATATTAGACAACATTCTTATAGAAAATACATAATGCCAACCTCTAAAAACAAAAAACACGCAATTTTGACGTATTTGACGTCGTTCATTGAGTCATGCAGGTGTAGATGCAGTGCGGTCCAACGTGAGGTGACCTCATTGTTGTTTTGGTGATTTCGGCAGATTTTGCAAACTGACAATGTTTGTTTAATAAAGGTTCAAATTGTGCTACGGTATGGGAGCATAAGTCTGATAGCATTTTAAACACCAAGGAAAACGACATTACACAATTTTCCCGTAGCGGTAGCTTACTGTGACGTCACATGATAGTCCGCGACATGGGGCCTCATGTTGTAACTTGCGAGTTGAAGTCTCCCGTTCGACATGACGTCATATGACATCATTGTGACGTACTACCGGAGTGAGTCAATAGCATTCGAGAAATTAACGCTACTCTAATACTGGCGTTATTCATTGTCCTCATACACAAATAGGTGTTTCAGCATAATAATATATATGGTGAGCCGTGTGCGTTGGGTGGCTTGCCTCTAGCGTGTATTGAGCTTACGTCACAATTACGTCATGTCATCGGGTGACTTCAAGTCACAAATTATAACATAGGGCACCTGCACCTCAATTTGGTTCGCGCTGAAGTCCACTATACGTTCAATGCATTGATATACTACTAGATGAGGAGTTCCCATACAAGTATCATTTTAAAAATGTACCACAAAAGAAGATATTACGAATATCGTCTTATAATATTTCCTTGTAGGTGTAATGCGTTAAGACCGTTAACATGGATTCCCGAATTTCACCCGTATTGCCTTGGCTGTAGAACTAAATTTGCGTTCTTGGAATAGTGACCCTAAGGGTGTCTGCAACCCAAAGCTTGCAAACTACCAAAAATTCATGTCTGAGCGGACAGAGCAAGTCGTCATGCGCTGACTATTAGTTAGAGTAAGATGCAAGCTAGATCGGGCTTACTCATAATTATTGCCATGTCATTTTCGAGACACATATTAAGTGAGCTTATATCGAGTTAAGTCCGCTGATATTAAAACAGTAAGTTTTAACACTGGCCGAGTCGCTGAAAATCGGGCGTCATTTCAAGAAGCATATGATTCATCCAGTAGTATATCAATGGTTCAATGATAATAGCAGTCTAAATAGGAAGTTGAAAAAAAATATTGGCCACCTATCTATCTACAGTTAAAGCACAATAATAGTTACCTGCATACATAGTATAAAAGTTAATAGTGTACAGTGAGTTATTGTAATTAATTGTTTCTAATGTTTTCCACTTACCTGACTTACCGTTTCTCATACAACAATATCTGAGATGTAAATAGTTCATTGGCATCACCACGCCATGTTAGATAAATTTGAACACATTATAAATGAGTGGCCACGCGAGGCAGGGCCGTACTGGGTAATAATGACATAATTAAATAATGTAAATTCGGAAACAATAATATCACGCTGGGCAAAAGCCATATTTCATTTGCCGTATCATGGACCGCCGTCATAAAAAAGCTTTTCGAATAGGAACATATATAAATGGAGACTAATGAAATAAACTAACAGAATACTGGGTGACTGTAAAGAAAACCTCTATTTATTTTCTTTAATATTTTCTATATTTTTTTTAACTAACTGGACCTTAAGTCATTTATAGACGCTCTGGTTTGATCATTCAAATGTAGCCTACAGGCGTCTTGCCTTGACTTATATTTGATTTTGTCAGTATTTTGTTGAAACGTGTTGGCTATTAATTGATAATATAAGAAAAATGTTGTGTCTTGGGTGTAAAGTAAAGTGTTTTTAGCTAATTAATATATATATATTATTTTTAACAGATCTACAGTTTGTAGTAGTGTTTTTACTAATAGAAGTGAAACAATCATCAACACCCAGGCTTTAAGAAAATCACATAAATATATTGTGTCCTCAACAGGAATTGAACCCGGAGCTCCCGTATGAAAGTCTAGCACCTTACGCACTGCACTACGAGAGCCACTGTTCGAGTACAGAGTATTCAACCAATGTCTACTACCAGTGTGTATAGACTCTTAATGTAAGAAAAATCGAAAAATTGTGTGTAGCGCAATGTGTCGACGTGGTACATAAAGGTGCATGTTAGCCATAACGCAGAAAAACCATAAAAGAAATCAATGGACAAGGAATCAAAAATAATAGTAGGTACACGATGTGGTAGAGGTCGCCAAACAGATGAAATAGCATTGGGTTAGAATGTCACTCGGCAAGTGGACAACTGGTGAATAAATACCGTTATACAGTGGTACCCAATGGACACTAAACGACCACGGTGAATTCCCATAACCCGGAGGAGAAAAGAACTATGGACTGAAAAGACTAGAGGGAGCTAAAGGTTGTCTTCTTATTCTTCTTCGATGGCGCTACAGCTCAAGTCGAGCCCTAGCCTCCTCCACCGCCGTCCTCCGCACGTATTTTCCAGTTCCTGATTTTTAGCAGCTGGTTGGCATCTTTTGTAATGTTATCACCCAGAGGATTTCTTCATCCACCAGTAAATCAAACCTATTCTTCATCACATACCACTCATAAATCCCAACTTATGTCTGATATCTGACGACCTGATTTAGTCATATCTTCGGATGACGCTGCCACCTGACATTACCATACACTCCATACAGAATAATATGCACGACGACACATACGACCTGACATTGCGTTTGCTCTGACCAAATCAATCCGACTGTCAACCAAATCAGAGCTTCTTTAGAGAGGTTTATCAGGAAATTGTTTAATTAAGTACTTAAAGGAAACATTTTTCCAAATTATTATATACAATTGAATTGAACAATACTTATAATGCTTAGTCGAGCCGAAGAACAACATCCGCAACGGGATACAAATAAACCGTATACTTATATTTTTAAATGTTCGTAAATATATGCATAGAAATGATTGCCAATATTTTTCAACAATATTCATTAATTATTCACGCACATACCTTTGTATTTTCGACTAGGCATATTGAGCCATCATCATCAGTAATAGTAACAGTTGTCGACGTTCGATGAAAGCCTTCCTAAGTTGCTTCATCCTTCTCTATTTGGTGTATAGTTTTGCATACAGAATATACTTTAAAGGCAGTTTTAGTTTACGACTTAATGAAAGTTAGGCTATAAACCGAAAGATCTACAAATCCCCACAAATGTTACTAATATTACTAATATTGAAGTTTGCGTGACAAACTTTAATACATATTATGATAAAGACGAAAATATTGAAAATAAACACGTGTTTAAGTTAGTCCCATATACATCAAACTCGAGAATTGTACCGTATCATAACACCCTTATTTATTTTATTATATGATCTTGCAAATTTCAGTTGTTGGTTTCCGAGTTCCAGTTGGATCAAAAGATGTCCCGTATCAAATCATTTACATGTTTTGGATCTGAGATATCTGTTCTTAAGACTCTAATAATAAAACGAAACGTAATAAAGTTTATGTAGCTACGCATATGAGGTTTTTAGTGGACATAAGTCGGTAGGTAGGTACATAGTTTAAAAACATACATTATTAATTATCCTCAAAGAAAAAGAGAGTGAATTTTGATTGAAGTTATACTTCTTTAGGCGCGTTTGGAAAATCAGATCAAAGTGTATTTTTGGCGTGTGACATGTAACACATAATTTATTTTTTCACACAAAAATAAACGCACTCGATTGGATTCGAACCACCCATTGATCGGTTATCAGCCGAACGCACTGTATAATATAGCAATCGTGACGATTATACAGTATAATATTATAGATTAGAATTGTTGGGTTGCCTACGCAGCGAATTTATTATTGTCGGCCGTTTGCAATTCCTTACGTAAACAAACCATTAAACGTCATAGTGGCAGTTGTTACTTTAAAAATAAAAACAACGATAAATAATTATATAATTTAGTAATATAAGTTAAAGTGTATCGAAATAAACCAACGGCGTTCCAATAAGCGGTCCTTTTTCTTGAGTGTGTAATTTAATAAGATAATTAAGAGCTAGTCGAAGAATCTAGGTTATCACAAGTTTTGTTTTTGTTTTGTTACGCCAAAGAAGTATAATTTCTAACGCGCGTACATAAGTACACACACCGATTTTTTTTATAAACTTTTAATAATATTTAATTTGGTGTCGATTTTGGCAAACTCATTTCCAAACACCCTGTTCTAATTTTTTTATCTTCGAAAACGTGAAAGAATAAATTGAAAGTGTATTATTGTTATTGGATGGCCGGCTGAGGATAATTCGGGCAGCTTATGAGTCGAGGTTCGAGACCCGCGAGAGGACCGATCAAAGAAGACAGCGAAACAAAAATAATATATAAAACAAAAAGTTAGTTTGTAAATTGACAGGCCGCCATAATTGATTGCCGTGGCAGGCGCCAGCGATGGTCTTCTTTGAGACCATTTTGTATACTCTTTTAATATATGCATAATGGCTCCGAGTCCAAAGCCACGTTGGAATGATTACGTAACTATTTGAAATCGGGATTAATACACAATATTATCTCTGCGGAGACCAAAATACAACACATTCGACGGGATTTTCTTATCGGATGCAGACACTAATAGTCAAGATCATAAAATATGTTTTCCGCGGTTTTTTTTTATGTTGGTACTAGGGATTGCAATACCGAATGAAAATACCAATACCGGTATTTTGGTATTTCTTATTAAATACCGGTATTCGCGAAATATATGAAAAAAATATAAGTATCTACCAATAAATATAGACATAAAAATCTCTTTAAAATATTGATATTTCATAGACAAAATAGGTAAAGGTAAGATATGGTAGGTACTTAGTAGTTTAATGATTGGCACTTTCTTCTTCGAATTATCTTTCAATACATTTATATTATGAAGTGATTTTAGATGTGTAGGTACCTATGTGCCCCACTGATAATTCCACCTTATGTTTTATTAGTTTATTGCACTTTTTACACTCACACGACAAATGGCAACGGAAGTAAACTAGACATCGCGTAACCCGACAAAAATATACAGTCCAGTTAAACCTTTTATGGTAGTCAATACAGTTTGTTTCCACTTTCAATACCGAATATATCGGTATTGTCCGATTTTTATAACCGGTATTTCAGTATCGAAAAAGACTGCGATACCGGTTTTGAAATACCGGTGTTGCAATCCCTAGTTGATACACATTTTTTTTTAAATAGGTACCAAAAATTGTACCTGAAACATTTCACTGTGGCACAGTTCGCCGTGAGCTTTCTATGGGAAAGAGATAACAGTATACTATAGTCTCCAATTTTTCTTAGATTCAATATGAATATTAATTCATCATCATAACTGATTTTGGCAAAATTCATGAATTCAAGAATGAAAACTTAACAAATAATCCAGTATATCGGCTATTTTGAAAAATTGTTTGCTGCTGGCTTCCTGTAAAGTGTAAACTGACAAGAACCGTGTTTTATTTAGAAATGAATTTTATGTCACTACATACGACCCAAAGAGGTTGGACGGACTATAATATACGGCCATCCTATTTCCGATACAACATTTCACGGTGAATGATACGGCGAACTGCATACGTAAAAGCTTCCGGACACGATCTATCACATGTCATTCCGACTTATACATTGTGTAAATGGGAACTATGGCATCTTTGATAGTGTTGATTTCTGTTTTTCAGATAACCATCTAACTAAGAAATTGGGCACATCAGTTATCTATTTGATCTCCCACTAGGTATATGTAATAAGTAAAACAAACCCCTTAACGATTGGTGATGTCAATTGGAAGGGTGATGGCTGATATGTTCCACTTACGCGAGAGGAATTTCAATAAAATTACGTTGTGATATAATGTTTTCATTGTTTGAAAAATGTTTAAATTTCGTGTCTGGAAATGTGTACGTATGCAGTTTGCCATATCACACTTCACCGTGAAATGTTGTATGGGAAATATATGGTTGTAAAATATTAAAGACCATCCAACCTCTTTGGGTCGTATAATACTGAGATAAAATGCATGTCTTAATAAAACACGGTTCTTGTCGGATTACAAGAAGCCAGCGGCAAACAAATTTTGAAAGTAGCGAATATACTGGATTATTATTTGTTAGGTTAGATTAGGTTGTCATTCTTGAATTCGTAATGCATCCATAAAACACATATTTCTTAGATATTGGAGACATGAAAGGATGATATTATAAAGTACTGTATAAAAAAATGTGGCGGCATTTTAGCACTACCTAGGGGCGGCATTTTGTCTAGGGACGTCATTACTGTTGACAGTAAGAAAATATATGGGTTAACATGTATTATCCTACAGTTGGCAAGATTGCATGCATGAATCAAAAAATTTTGGAAGCTTCTGAATTTTTAACCGACAGTAGGACTTCTTTGATCTGCGCCTGCACAGCAGAACGATAGTGGCGAACCTGCCAGCAAAAAAACGAACTACGAATAATTTTTGATTACATGACTACATAGCGCCTGTACAAGTGCATTCACTGGCAGGAATAGTGCGTATTTCAAACTATCGTGACAATAACAATGAACAAAAACGATGCATGAATGCGAGTGAGAAAGTATTCGGCACCCTTATAATCTCTGCGACACGCACTAGAGTAAGATAAAAAGTCTACATATGTGTGAGTTAGTTTCCAAAAGTATCGCCGGAAAATCGTGGTGAATCGCTTCACGTAGCGTCGATAACCTGCGAGCTCGTGTTGCTGAAATTGCTATTTTTGTGTTAAACATAAAGTCAGTGGTAAATATTTGTAGTTAATTAAGTAGGAAAGATGGTTCTGGAAAGATTTTGTCAAAATCAGCTACGTAAATTGAATTAATGTTCATATTGAATCTAATACAATTTGAGACCGTATAGTATACGGTCATCTCTTTCCAATAGAAAGCTCATGGCGAACTGTGCTACGGTAAAATGTTTTACGTACAATTTACATGAAACCTTTAAATTTAATATTGTGAACGCATTGATCTTATAATTTGTTACTTTCACGATGTGGTAAAACCAAAGATGTTGAATAATATACACATACGGAGCCTTCTGTGGTCTCCCTATAAAAATCAAGATCGGCGCTTTTTGCATCAATTTGCTATTCTACTTTTAATATTGGACATGCATCCGAGTGCCGTATCAGTAATGTTGAATTCAAGATAAACATATTCACATACCACGTAGCTGGCTGTATATGTAGCAATCATACCACTCAGCATTGCAAAGGTAAAAGTAACGGCATTTTAATATTGTGTATGTTTTGAAAACAATGGAGCAGCATTTCCTCAATCAAAACTGGATCAGTAGGGCCTATTATGATTTATTTAATTGCGACAATGTCTCTTGTAATGTATGAACTGTATTTGTATAAATAGCAAGGACAATACATAAATCGTCACTCCACTCGAGTCCATCACTCGGAGCACTACTATCACATAGAGTCCGGTCACTCGACATAGTCAACCGTCATTCCACTCGAGTCCAGTCTCGCTGTCCTATTAATCTCTCTAAAAACTCTCTCCTCAAAACATCCTTCTCTTCCCACCGATCTCATCTTCCCCAAAGTGGTGACTCCGACGTGCACTCGCCAACATATATAACCAACGCATCTATTCTATATACAAGACTGCTATCGGTAGCTATCGAGGGTAGTTTTGTATTGAATTTCTAGCACATACATATTGTAAAAATTGCAATTAGTTAGTTGTAATTGTTACAATAAGTGCTATGATTTAACAGCTACTCTTTTGGGTGTACTAAATTTTAGAGTGAGATAGTCAGTTTTGACTGTCTAGACGGCTAACTTATTGTAAGGATTATAATACTTCGATACAAAATATGAAAAACTACCCTCGATAGCTGCCGATAGCAGTATTGTGTATATAATTGATGCGCACATCTTCTTAATATAAGTACATATAAAAAAATAGCTTTGAGTGAATAATCTTCAGAAATGTCAAAGTTCCACAATATTATAACGGCTCATTGTCACCCGACTGTCAGCTATATTTTACTATTCTATACCCATACTGCCGTGAGGAAAATTTAAAAGACACATTCTGTTAATTTACAAAATAAATATATTCGTTTATATGCAGCGTTACATTCTTTTAACTTTTGGTATTTTCCGTAACTAATGGTTAATTATTTAACTCGTGTGTTTAGTTTACACTCAATTTATACTAGATGCCTGTTGGGATTTTAAATAGCCAAAGTCTTAAGTACCATAACTCCACATTTAAATATATTAAATTTATATGCAGGGTCACTGGTGTCTGGTACTTCTATATTAAAAATAAAATTTACACATTGTATTTTTGACAAGAAAGCTGGGAAAAATTAAATTTATTTATAATAACAATTAAACATTGAAAACATTTTGAACTGAACCAACTATTAACGCAAAAATGCTGCTTAACAAACTATTTAATTTATTACTTTTATATCGGTACAATTCAGTGATGTCCCGTTGGCGTAGGCAGGTCGTGCGTGGCATAGGGGCGGCAAATGTAGGAATGAATACATTCAGCGCTTGAAATGGAAAATTTTACGAACCGGTGCGCTTGATAAATTTACGAAATTATTAACCTAGTTATCTAATTTTATATGTATTTTATAAAAGTAAGTGTGTTATTTTTTTATGTTGCCCATTTAGCTCAGACGATAAAATTATTTTTTCCACGAGACGCAACGATAGTTTTGGGGATATTATGGACCGGAACGGCGTTCCGGTGCGCTCCGGTTCATTTCAAGCCCTGCAAATAGTGTAACTTTTGAGAACACTGGCGATTATCCATGAAGCAGAAAATGTGGTCGCTTCATTATAAACTATCAACAACTTTGTTCAAAAAGTAGTTTAACCATAAAAAATCCTGACACCATAACTATTATTTTAGATTAATACCTAGTTGTAATACACATTGTAATGGCGGTTTATCGCACAGGATAAAAAATCACAAGGGGAAGGTTATCGCAAAGGATAAGCACTAAACGTGTCAGGGCCACAGACAAGCAGTTACTTCAAACCATAACTATTTGGGAGTAGGTTTTACAGTAGATGGTGTGTATAAATATTTTTTGTCTATTTATCGATTTAATTTTACCAAAAATAAATAATAAACCAAGGTATGTAAGTAGGTACCTAACAAATTTGCAGATAGTTTGAAACTAAAAATGAAAGGGGACGATATTCTAAGTCTAAGTACTTAAGGGTGGCACTTTGCCTAGGGATATCACTGCAGTACATATTCCTATAAAAGCAATGCCCGTCTCTTACAGTGAAACCCGTTAGGGTAGCCGGTTTTTTTTTGAATTATTAATAACCATGTACTTGCTTTTTCGTACAAGGTGGTTGTTAGTAATTTTGAACAATCACAAACACCCAGGCTTTGAGAAAAACACAGGCTTTGAGAAAACACATAAGTAATCTGTGTCCTGACCGGGAATTGAACCAATGAACTCTCAGGTGGAAGGCAAGCGCCTTATGCACTGCACCACGAGAGCCGCCTAGGGTAGGCAGATTGAGCGTAGTTTGGGGGTGGCAGTTACTCGAAGGGCGACAAATCGAAGAGAATCATTTGTTATATAGAAATAGCTACCTAAACTAAGTAATAACGAAAATATATTTCCATTAAAAAAATCGGCTCAGTGGTTGGAAACAAACTGCTTTTTTTTTTCAAACAAATTTATTTTATTTATTGTGTAGGTTACAGTAGGTTATAGCACCATATCCCAATTATAATTACCAATAAATCTCTTGAATTACCTACACACTAAGATCTCGATATGCTATTACCGCACTGTATGCATATGTCAAACTAATATGAGAGTATCATTTGTTTTCTTTCACGGCCCGATTAAAATAAACGATACCATCGATTTTTTAAATTTAGATTTTGGGTTTATACGTGTATTTTTAATACGTCCTCTCCTTTTCTCGTCCTCTCTTACACGTTTTCATGTTTCTCTCACGCTTTACAAATTATGCATAAGCTAATTAGGCAAATCTTACGAAATCGCAGGCACTTAAATTATTATTATATTATTTGTACCTATAAGACGTGTAAGTGAACCATACCAATCGTATTTATCGAATTTTACGATCGATATACGAAATTGGTATCATGAAAAGATTAAACAATATCATATTAATTATATCTATACCAACAGGAAGATCTAAATTCTAACTAAACAAAAAACCGTACAGTCTCGATTTGACCTTTCTTGCACCTTTTTGCCCCGACCGGTTGAAAATTATATTTTAATATTATTTATAGATCACAGGCAATCCGTTCGCTGATATATGGCGTCCATAAATTATCGACAAGAGGTTCGGGCCATTCAATTAGTATTTTACATATTTATATGTTTATATGTTTAAATAATGCAATTTATTTTAATAGTTAAAACAAACATAATTTAAGTTAGTTATGCTTGCCCCGTTAAACATACCCGTTGGACGTTTTTTAATACCTGCTTAACTCGTTCAGTTCACAGACATCGTATCGATTCTTAACTCATAATACCATTTCAGAGCCAGCGAGTCTTAAATACAATTTTACTGAACACGAAATACAGATTTCGTATCTATCAAAATTATCATATTTAAAGCCAATTCACAATAATTAATTTAATCTATTTCTTTATAACGAAACTCCTAATACAATACATTAATAAAACCGTACCTAAGTACATCAATATTAAGGGCATGAAAAATTATACATTCCAGTTTTCACAAAAGTATCCTTTTGGGCATAATATTATATTCTCTCAGGCCAGCGCCATCTTTAGATTAATAAAGCCTGAGCATATCTTTTTGCACAAGCAACGAGTGGTCCACTGTTCAGCTGTCAAAATCAGATCCCAGGTTGCTTGACATATTGATTCGCCCTTTCTCGTTTCAAATTGAATTATAAAAAATTCTCAAATCAAATATATTATTAACTATCAGTGTTATTTATAAATAATATACATTCCTGTTATTTATCAGCTGTCAAAGTTAGACTAGTTCTTCGCACAAACACCGGTGGTAATATCGATTTCCAAAACATATGTAGCATTGATCTATGCATTACATTAATTGTAGAAGGTGTGTTAATGCTAGTGTATTATCTACCATGTAACTCATCTATCCAAATCAAACCATTCCTTGTATGAACACGACAAACGCGTCAGTATGAGCATTCTATAGATTATAGAATAATGACAGGTCATCCATAGACAACAACGGGAGGGGTGTATTGGGGTTCATTTCGAGAAAATATCTATAATAATTTATTACTGATTTTTAAAGGTTTTGGCTTAACAAAATCTGTCAAGTGCCACTTACTTTCACATTTATCCCGTCTTCTATTTTCGTCGTTTCTATTCCGGACACTTTGCCGGGTACATTCTCCATACCCATAAAGTCGTCACCTTGACTCTAGCGATGAACATCTGGGCTCCAACTTTAACTACGGGTTATTGCGATATTTCCCACATAGAAATAGTTATCGATAATATCGATCATAAATATTAGAATCGTTAGTGTCCGTTTGCATCGTCCGCACCGTCTTATTTTTTAGACATATAAATAACTATGTCCTTGCTTTTTCGTATAAGGTGGTTGTTAGTAATTTTGAACAATCATAAACCCCCAGGCTTTGAGAAAAACACATAAATAATGTGTGTCCTGACCGGGAATCGAACCCAGGAACTATAAAGTGGAAAGCAAGCGCCTTACGTACTGCACCACGAGACCGCCTAGGGTAGGCAGATTGAGCGTAGTTTGGGGGCGGCAGTTACTCGAAGGGCGACAAATCGAAGAGAATCATTTGTTATATAGAAATAGCTAGGGATATAAAAGCAAAAATATCCGTCATCCGAACTTGAATCGGACCGTGGAAAAACATCGCTACGCGTTATTTCTTATTTACTATCTACTGACTATTGCAGAAGCCGATCTATTTAATAATAAGTAAATCGTTTAATAGATAATGTTTAATTGAATTTTTAAAACTGAAAAATCGAAAGACCACAAAGGGTCAAAACTTAAGAGAACATAAATTATGCTGCTTTCAACCTGTCGGCCTCTCTCGATTGTTATACCTAGTGTAAATTTAAAAACCCGTAAATATTCTTCTAATTTTATTTAAATATTAAAATGTATCTCATATCGGTGGATAAGGGGGATGCTTACTAATAATTCTCCGGTGTTGCGTAGAGTATTGTAAGTAGGCAGATATTCGTTCATACAATAGGTGAAAGTTGTCTTCAATGCCTAACTACGTAATAATTATTCCAAAGTCATTAAATAATATTAATTATTATTAGATTAAATGATCTGGACTTGGCGATAGAGAATAATCGAGCCTGGAGTCTGGCACTTAGGGATTTTAGGATGCACTCTGAATTGTGAATCAAAAATTACGATTTTTAAATAACTATTTTTTTATTCAACGCATAATTCACAAGATTTAAGAATGTAACATTCTAATTATTAAACATACTTACATAATTTTGAAAACATAATCAGTAAGTAGGTACCGCCTGATTTTTTTTTTCATTAAATCAATAAGATTAGGAATTAAACCTTTTAATATATCAGAGTTATTTGGCAATTATATTATATTTAAAATGAAATGAAAATATAAGTAGGTACCGGAAGAATTCTGAATGACATTATATAAGTACTTAGATATTTTTTTTAACTTCTCTGATCCTAAGAATATCATATTATGGACCTCCACAGAGTAGAGGTTTGTATTAACATGTTTTTTTTTTTATGGGAAATTAATGTCACTTGCTTAACCTATTTTCCATACTCTGACTCCAAACACATATTAAAAAACTATATGCGTATTTTCCAGACACAGAATTTGAACCTGGGACCCATGATATTATAATTCGACGCATTAACCGCGTTATTTCGTTATTAACTATCGTTATTATTACAAATCTTTTGTCTTTTGTTATATATTCCAAGTCAATTGAAACATCACTCACTCTCAAGATAAACTTTGTATTAAAAAAAACACGTGTGTACAAAATTACTATGCAGTCAAATGTTCTACGAATAACGCGTCATTTTGTTCAATAACTTTTGACTCTTCATTATATTTTCACTCGCATATACTCGCATTCACGTGCAAGTAAGCTTCTAGGATTCATCATGCGACAAGCCAAACCATTCACTAATCCAAATGTCATACGTACACTCTATGTCTCATTAGTGGGTTTGGGTCGAAATCCCGTACGCTGGAATTCCGAAGGCCGAAATCCCGAATGCTGAAATCCCAAATGGCCGAAATCCCGAAAGCCTAAATCCCGAAAGCCGAAATCCCGAAAGCCAAAATCCTGAATACCGAAATAACGAACGCTAATGCCCCGAATGGCCGAAATCCCGAATGGTCGGAATCTCGAAGGCCGAAATCCCGAAAAATAAAAAAATACAAACATTAATAATTGCGCAATCTTGAATTGCGCAACTTTTACAAGAGAGACAAAAACCAAATTTTGTGAAAAATAGGTTGTTGTCTCTTGTAAAATTGCATAATTCAAGATTGCGCAATTATTGGTGTTTGTATTTTTTTATTTTTCGGGATTTCGGCCTTCTGGATTCCGTCCGGCACCCCTCGTTAGTGCGTAATATTCTTGAAAATGTATCTATTATCTGGAGTCCTTATGAAGTTTCCTACAAGCTTAGTTTAGAGCGCGTCCAGAATAAATTTCTTCGATGCCTTTATTTTAAGACATATACATATTTTTCTTTTAATAATTTGTCAAACGATTACTTTCCGACTGCCTTTCTACAAGGCATGCTCACTTTTCACTCTCTTGAATCTCGTAGGCTGCTCTTGAAACATGTTTGCCTGTTTTCACGAGGGATGGTCTCCAATCCTGGCGTGCTGTGAACGTCCTGAAATATTAATTTAATGTATTGCTATTTTTTAAATAAATACATAATACACCGTGAGTGAGAAATCATTAATTATAACTGTTTCTTAAAATATGAAAAGTCGATATTTCTCGCCATATATAACATGAAATTAATAATTACCTACATCTAAATTTTAATATATTAATAAATTGGTATTTTCTTCATGTTTATAATAATTAATCCCAAAATTTAGCTGTACCTATTCAATGATTGCAAGCCCTGGTAGTATATACTGAAAAGAACAGGTAAATATGTAATATATTTTTTTGCTTTTCCGCACCAGAAAACTAATTAGTAATTTGCTGAATACCTGAGTTTTATCTTTATTTTAATGTCTTCCGCGATAATGTTAATTGCGTCACTAACGAGTGCTAAATGTTTAATACCTCGTTACGTGGATAAATTGCAACTGTACAGTAAAGTGAAGTGATTATTTGGTTGCCTTACCTATCCTATCTGTTCACTTATCTACATATTAAAAAATGATTACTGTATAGACTTGTAATAATTATTCCGGGAAGCTTAATTAAGTTAGCATAAAGTGATAATAATTGTCGGTATCATAAAATTCTTTAACAAAATAATTTTATATAACGCATTTAATATATTACACAATTCATATTATTATATTACGTAAACTGTAAACTAACTGGTATAATATACATCGTGCTTATTGAGTCGCGGTGATTATATTTTATGAAAGTGTAATATAGCGCCCACGATGGCCGAACGGGTCTATTCTTAACAGTATCACTTTACCACGTTTTTTTTTCATTGGTCCAAATTAACACGGAAGGCATTCCATATACAAAGTAGTTATCGGCGGTTATCTCCAATTCATAATACGGAGAAAATTTAGGTTGGTAGACATGTCTGTCGAATTCGAGTGTGTTCGCGCTACCAGTCACTCGATATTTGACAGCTTGCGGGGAACTATAAATTGAGACGGTAAAGGCCCCCATATTTCAGAACAGTCGGATCTTGCATCTCTATTCTCAATATAAAATTGACGTACTCTATCTCGTTCTCAAAGTTAACACGGCAAGAGAGAGGCTGTTAAAAGATAGCACTTTTTGACAGTTCAAACGGTTAACTTATTTATATAATTAACCACCAGAATACGTAAAGTGATAAAAAATGTAATATATTTATCACAATTAGCTCTATTTGCATGTTAGTAATATGTTAGAATAGGCCCACAGATATGGTTAGAAAATAAGCTATATGGCAAAAAAGAATACTAGATTTTCTTAAAATAAAAAATACGAGAAATTATCATTTCAAAAGACCGAGTCATAATTATTTTCACAAATAATTTTGAAGCATATCTACATGTATGTTCAATTCTTCTTCTTCTTTCACTTTGTCACGCCGCAGTATTGGAGCATAAGGCAAGCACAAGTTCGCGCCACTTCCGTCGGTCCATCGCCAACTCTCGCGCCTCCTGCCATGCCAGACCTGCACCGCTGCAGGGTGAGGGAGGGCCGGCTACGGAACCCTTAAGACTGACCCAGAGAGTGCGATACTTCGTACCCTTGTGGCATCTACAATTAGATTAGATATTATTTAATATCTATACTTACTTATATTTTCATAAACAACCTTTCCTTTGTAAACTTAAAAATTACCTACTTACTTGATTCACTATAATATCTTATATTATGTAATATTTATGAATTCGTATACTATGTAGATGTTTGATTATACCTATAATATCTGCAAAAATACCTTCTAATAATATTATGAATATTTCAATGAGTAAGAAATATCGTAAATATATTCATAATAAAAGTCAATCCAACTGTTCAGAGTATAAAAGCGAGTCAATCTATTACGACATCCGATCGAAGAATTCATCCAATTACTTGGACCAACAAAACATTGAAAACATAATGCAGGATCAATGGAGAACTGTTTCGTTTGATTAGTATGACACAGGGCATAGTAATTTGGTTGAACCGAAAGCCGCGGGAGGCCGCCATTGCGTTAAACAAACCGCTTTTCGTCTTCAATTTACCGAACAATGCGAACAAAGGAGGCCATTTCAATAAATTGTGAACTCACTGAAGAGGCGCAGTGACACACTCCGGTATACAAAGAAAAGGTTATGATGATTGGTACCTAAGTGCATATCTATAACCATTTCAACTACGTGTATCAACAACCCTTTATCTGTCGGCAACAAATATTATTTATCTCAATTAATCAAGATTGGCGCTAATCATATAGAAATGATGAGAATGGTTATCGTTTCTCATCAATGAGAATCTCGAGAATTAGAGATTTTTTACCAGTAATACATACAAAAAGTGAGATAAGGATGTAGTGTTGCCAACTTTATGTTATGCAACAAGAGCTTGGTCATTTTTAATATCATAATTTTTATGTACCCGTCAATTACCTACATATTGCGTGGTCGTAGCGCAGTCATGGCCTATTTTGGATTAAACCTGTTTCCTCATGTCAGGCTCATCAGGCACCAATAGCAAGGGCTGTGCGGCTGGTCAATGCACTCCCTAGAGATGAAGACATTTTTAGCGATGCATTATGTGTTTTATTGTTTAATTTGTATTTTTCTTGAATTTTTGTTGTTTTTTTATTTTATTTCTTTTGAGAAATTATTTTTTACTTAGTTTTTCTTCTTTACTAAGTTGATTTTCCTGTACTTTTTATTCTAAATGTTATGTCGTGAACGTCTTGAATTAATAAATAATTTGTTTTGTGTTCAGTGTGTATTTTTTTATATAAATAAATTACAGGAAAAAGTTAAAAAAAACATAAAAGCATTTGACTTTCACTAATTTCGAGAATTCTCGAAATCTCGAGAATCGAAATATGTCGAGAAATCACAAGCTCTAATCATGAAATTAAATAAATATATTATTAAGAGGGACATGTACATGCTACAGCTACGGTCTCTTGGCGTAGACCACAGCCGTAGCACTGGCGTAGAGCTCTGTGTATGCTCATAAAACATTAAGTATATTATAATATTTATGTACACATTTCTTAAAATATTGTGTAGGATGTTGGTACATTTTATAAAATCACAATTTAAAAACATCGCGTCTTGTTGAATCGAATGAATCTCGGGCAGTGCCGTGCGACGCTGCGCCCACCCGGGGGGCAATTCTCGCTCGCCTACCCTCCAGCCCCCCTTCCTTCTATGGCTATCATGTCATTGGGATCGTCACAGCAATAAGTTGACACGCCCGCGCGTGAAAATCTTTCAATAATACTTTGTCATTATTTTACAACAGGAATTTTTAAATAAAGACGCGTTCACACTAGAATGATACTTCTCGAAGTTTTTGATGTATTAATAGGTATATTGTATGACTTATTCTTACTAAATTCTTACTATGCACTTGTAAATGTTAAATCAAATTATAAGCAAACTTTTATACCCAGGAATGAAACAAGGTTTTTTAACGCCCGGAGTAGTAGATAACTAACAAAAAATGCTCCTCTTAAGCTATATAAAACTTGTAACTATACACACAACGTGTAACATACCTTATATATATCAAGATTTGACATAGGTATATATTTTATTTTTATACTAGATACACAACTAGGGAATCCAATCCCGAGCCAAAATTCTGATCCCGGGATTACAATTTGACAATCCCGGGATCCCGGGTCCATTGTTAATATAAACATTTTATATTTACAAATAATATTGATAAAGTCGGTCAAAAATAAATCTAGTATAATTTATAGTATTTAAGACATTTATTGTTAATATTGTGTACGTTCAATCTTGGAAATACATATGTTTAATGGAGTAAATAATATATTGTAATATAAATATTAATGTGAATTTAATATGAGATTGCTGTTTCTGATAGTAAAGATTTAATGAATGAGTTAGCGAGATTTAAAATAGTAAAGCAAATCATGGTGTACTTATGGCCTTTCCGCTTCATAAATCTAATTAGTCAGCCAAATATGTAACTGCCGTAAAACGAATGAGATCATGGTGAAATTACTTTTTTAATTGTGCGAAGCATTGTTTTTTTCCAATCTTTATCATTTTTATTTTTTATATGAAAAAATAAATTGAATCGGCAACTTACACATGGGTATAATTCAAACTTCATTCAAACTCATTGTATTTCTAATGTAGTTATTTGTTATTAAAAGTATTTTTTCTGTTATATTTTCGTTTTTATTTTATTTTCCATAAAAATTGATAAAAAAATCAATCCCGAAAGTTTCGGGATTATGTTTATCAATCCCGGGATTCATAGGTATCGAAAATAGCTCGGGATCTTGGGATCCCGGGATTGGAATCCCTATACACAGTTATAAACATGAATTTAAAAATGAACATTTCAATGAAAACAAATACGTTCGACTGACAAAATTTACTGTGCACAATTTATATCGAATCTTAATAGCTTACTTCCACCCTTCGCTACTAATGTATTTACTGTGTTATTTAAATGTATTGATTTTGAAAAAAAATATTTGCAATAACTTAAAATAGTTATAGAAGATTTTTGTGTACTGAAATATTTTGCAGCTCTCTGGAAGGACCTTTGTGCTCAAAAAGTTTTTTAATTAGAAAATTTGTATATTTTATGACTTACGACAAACTTAACTTACGACCTAAGTGTAGGAATCTATCGAAAAATACATGTATACGAATTTAGGAACGCAATATAATCCAAAGCATCAAAATAGTATGGGCTGTTTATACCCAATGAACGTACTCAAATCAATCATCCTGGAACGTTTTTGATGCAAAGTCGTCCAGCTGGAGGAATGTCGTAAGATCAAGATTGCAGTAGTTAGATGATGTGACCCAGGATCCATAAGCAATCGTCATCTCAAATTGGATTGTTCCTCTCATTGTCACAACGTTTTTCTTAGGTCGTATTCTTATTTGTCCGGTGGTTGTTTGTCCGGTACAAATCTTGCAATCGATTTTTAACAAACTTCCCGACTAGCTAGACATTTGAAACTTTTAGAATATATCAGAACACGATGCCAATGCATTTTTTAATACTTTTAACCATCTTTAAGTAGAATTGATTTCATTTTCAGTTAATTCTGTTTTCTATGAAAAGTTATTTCGATACCATTATTGGTTGCAAGGGGGTCCTAGCAACTAAATTATTAAATAATATATACGTGCGTTACTATAGAAATCAATATCGAATGACATTTCATTATTCAGTGTTTCTATCAAGTACATTTTTTTTGATCGTTTAAGCTAGTCAAGTCAAGTTTATATGATTCAACAGAAAATTTAAAAACGTTGTTTATAAAAAGTTATTTTTATCTTGTAATTATTTATATTTTAATTGCAGATCATAAACTCGTTTTAGCAGTAAATTTTGTACAAAAACATATGCGCATTTGGTTTGCGTAGGTAAATGAACTTGTCAAATTATTGTATCCATATGCTCTAGTAATAGAGAGGCAATAGAATTCAAAAGAGGAAAAAATCTAGTCATCCAGTCGTATCCACGAGGTACAAAACGACCGCAAGGTAGACCTAGAGGCTGCTGGATCGAAAAAATGGTTAAGTTTTGCATAAGTACGTGGCAACACAACCCACAGGACCGAGAGTAGTGGTATCAGCTTGGAGAGGCCTTCATCCAGCACTGGATAAATTCAGGCTGATGGTGATCACAGGATTAGGATAGGATAGAAAAAACTATTTGTGGAGGTTCTAAACATTTTTGCAGACAAATTTTGCATCGAAATGTGTACCAACGTACCACTACTTATTGAAGAAGAGGTACCTATCAATGTAAGTAAGTTATTTAGTTTAAAAGAAACATTCTGAATACAAAATTAAATTATTTTACTTCATTGAATGTCTTTTATCAAACGTATTTTTTTTATAAATATAACCTATTTGATATTAAAAATGAAAGCTTTAAGCTTTGTACAGTATAAAAGCCGCGTATAAACGGAGCTTTAACCTCTTCGCGCCGACGCAATAAAGCTGTGAATTATCGTCAAGCTCTACAGTCATCGTCTTGGGTTTTCGAATTTTTATTGCGGGCCCAATACCGCTGTCGATTAATATATGAATATATATTTTTTCATAATGACGGAATGTGAATGTCTATCATTTACGCTCGCCTAACGACCTTATGAGGTTAATAAAATGTAATGTGATTAAGCTAGGAAAAAATATTAAACACGTTATAACTGGCCATGAAAAAAATAATTAGAATTCTGTCATTTTTTAAAGATCTCCGTAAATAGTTCCTAATGATAATGGTAACATATTATATATAATGTATGTTTAGAATAAAATGAATGATTAGCAGTGGCGAAGACTCCATACTAGGCGATTATTTGACCTTTATTAGCCGATTATTAGCCTTCTTAAGAAAAATATTTTTTAATTGCATACTGACTTATTTATATAATCACTAGATTATATATTCTATAAAATAATTTATTTTCCCAACGAGAGATGCCGTATGTGTAGGAATATATTACACAGATAAAAATATATAATATGTATATATAATAAAAATATACCACAGCGCACCATTTTTCTTGACGTAAATAAAGGTCGGATTATATTTCAAATAATACTCATTTTGCCCAGTCTGTCGAATTGTATGAACTAAAGTAAGCACCGATCGCAGAGCCTAAAACTAAATAATTAATAATCAGATAATTTAAAAAAATAATTTCTATGGTGTTTAATCCAATATTAATAAATATAGACTGTTTTTAAAAATATCTAATGATTTTTGATGTGTATAAATGTTTTGAAAAAATACTTAATTTAAACTGATCGCTTTATTTTATGTCGTCAGTGAGTTTTTGAAGTTTCATTAAATTGGTGTGTCGTTGTCATTAGTATGTACCTATTCATTAGTAGTAATATCGTATTATTTTCTTATTTATCGAAGGTACCTATACTTGACAAGTGTGTTCTTTTTATCTGATCTCCACAGCTTACCTCTTTCCAAAAGTCACCCTTCGCCACTGATGGGTACAATTTCAATATGAAATACAAGGAAGAAACTTGAAAATTTTAGGGATTTCATTTTGATTGTTGTGTAATGATAAGTTTCTTTGAAGCACGTAAGCTAATTAAGTATATTATTTGTACATATAGCAGTACAATGCCCTAAATATGAGCGACACAAAGTACAGCTACTAATTGCGGAAATCTTTGAGAATGTCGACGAATTGAAAGGGTGAGATGGAAGAGCTTGGCAAAATTGTATAGTTCTTTAACCGAATTGAAGTGAGGACCTGATCGGCGGATCCACCTCTATATGAGAAGAGGCGATATAACAGCGAGTCGCAGTCAAAGCCTCGGTAAAATCATAAAAAAAAATAATTCTTAAACAACTGCGTATTTTTACAATAGGAAATGCTAAAAAAATGCTTGCAGAACAACTATTATATTCTAATAATATATTTAACATATACTAATTACTATCTAAATTCATAAGGGATCCTACGACCTACAACCATACAACAGACAAGCGTACATTAACTAGATAGGTAGGTACGTCAATTTGTTTACGTAAAATAGTAAAATTTAATCAAACTATTTTGGTGAATTACAAAATAAATTAAATATTTTAAACTTATACCCAAATATATACTACTAGAGACTTTTACGGGTAGTTGATATTGTATTTTGGTTTTTGTGTTGTTACTGGATGTTCTTCCTTCAAAACGTCGAAGAAAGATGGAGAAAGAATAAGGCGACAGTCAAAAACAAAATAGAAATAGGTATGAACTTATATTTTATTAAATTTCTATTATTAAGTAAGTAATAAATTGTATAGAGAAACAAGTAAAATAATAAAAGAGTAAAGCAAAATAAATAACAAAAGGTATAAAATGAAACGATATAAGTACCCACATATATATTAACCAACAAAACAATAATAATAAAACCACTAATATACTAGTTTTCCCCAAGTATAATATAAATACCTCAAGTGTACCTAAAACAGCAGTTGCATTACCTCTAATTTTAATTTTGATTAATTTAAGATGGTACTTCAGTGAAACGGCAAATAATTTTCAACTATTATAGGTGCGACGAAATTTTGGACTCGCTGGCAATCGGAGAGCGAACATCGAGCTGTGAACACATCAATTTGTTTCGTGATTGCGATGGGGGTATTAATTCTTAAATCTTGTAAAAATGACTAAAAAACGTTACCCATTTACTTGAAAAAGAAAACATGTCCATGAATATATTATTATTGTTACTAATAGAACAATAAACAGAACATTAAATGGACGTATGTTGGATTTATATGACAAATTATATTTCATTTGCACAATCCGCGCATCGCCTTGCCACGATCTTTTTAGACCATGCCTCAACTGAGGAATAGCCTTAATCAGTTGGCGTCTCTGGTCTCAAACAGCCACTGTATTAGCGAAAAATCTATAATACTCCTAGATTATCAGTATTGTGACCATACCAAAGGTATTTAATTTTTTTAATATGTATAGGTACTTATTTATATTTTAAAAATATATAAAAATATAGAAATAATATTTCTATTTTGAAATATGTTTTAGGTAGATAGATGGTTACATAGATACTACTTATTAATTATTTAAAATTTTAAACATTTTAAAATGTATATTATCGGTTCGATGGATTAAATTGCATTCTTCGTATTTTACAACGTTTTTATTAGGTCGTATTCTTATTTGTCCGGTGGTTGTTTATCCAGTACACATCTTGCAATCGATTTTTAACTAACTTCCTGACTAGCTAGACATTTGAAACTTTTAGAATATATCAGCCATCTTTAAGTAGAATTGAATTATTTTGCAGTTAATTCTATTTTGTATGAAAAGTTATTTTGGAAGAAATCCATAATCCAATCCATTATTTTTGGTTGCTAGGGGACTGGTGTTCTAGCAAATAAATTATTATTATATACGTGCGTTACTATGGAAATCAATATGAAATGTCAAAATGACATTTCAGTATTATTTCTATCAAGTTCAAAAATTTTAATTGTTTAAGCTAGTCAAGTCAAGTTTATATGATTCAATAGAAAATTTAAAAACGTTGTATATAAAAAGTTCTTTTTATCTTGTAATTATTTTGCTAGAGGTCCCTGGTATCAGTACACTCTAAAGTTCAGTGATGACGAAGAGTGCTTAGTGAATTATTAAAAAAAAACAATTCGTTGATATCTTATAATATACAAATAAGAAAAATAAATAATCGTACCAAAGTGATCGATAAATAAACGCTAAGTGTTTTCCATTTTTATCCGAGCGATGTTTTGCCATAAAAATGTCACACGTTTTTAATTTAAAACCAATATAGAATCATGTCGAACGAAGTTATTTTGATTTGCTTCGAATGTCACACAACAGGTGGCTTTGTTTCTCGATTCAGGTGTAAGGAAACGATTGTTTGAGAACTACAATGATTATTAATAGGTCTACTGATTTTTTATTTGACATATTTACGTAGATAGGTGATTTGAAGTCATTAGTGCTATCCATGGCCCCCACATCCGGAAGTGGGCCCCCATGCCAGGATTTTGGATGGCCCCCCTACCTATCGCTAAGGTGAGGGCCGTTGTGATTTTTTTTCATTAGTGTTCCCCAAATGATATTCCGCGGAATCCTAAGTTCTTTGAGGTCAAATTAAAGGTTGTGTATTTTTAGCGATTTTTTTATTTTTAAATTTGATTTACTGAGTTGTCGCCACTCAGCATCATATTGTGAAGCACTAATCGCCACCCTCTTTATGGTGGTCAAGTAACATACAGCCCTTTGACATACCTATTGGATAAATGGCCATTTTTATGGTGAGAAAACACATTAAAAATAATTAAAAAAAAAATTCTACACATGAATTATCATTTAACTATATCAATCTTCATATCACATCACATCGTGTAAATATTTTTTATATATATATTACATATATTAATAGCGCCGCAGGCGACTTTTTTTATGATTACAGCAAATTTGTGGTGTATGTATATCTCACTTAACTAACCAAGCCGGGCCCCCCCTAAGCCCGAGCCCCCAGGCTAGAGCCCTGTCACCCCCCCCCCCCCTTGTGGGAGCCATGGTGCTATCAGTGACCATAGGTCATAAATTAATGGAAGAATATTTACAATCACTCCGCTATTAATGGTGTGAGGGCGGCGTTAAGCTTTGTTTAGGGTGGCAGTATACTTAGTGACGTAACTGGGCGGTTTTACTTTTCAGCGAGCGAGCAACATAGCAAAAATTAAAGAAAGTTAAGAAATACATCTAAAATCATATTATTATTAAGATGAATAATCGATAAATCGATTTGACAGTTTAATAACGGCTATACAAGTTGATGTACGTCTAAGTAGAAAGACAAAGTTATCGACTTTTTCATTTCTCGAGATTCGAAACTTATTGAAATTAAGAATATTTGTTTTCTCAAGAATTCTTTTTTTTTAATTCTCGAGAATTCGAAAAATCAACATTAATCCGCAATCTCCCTGCCGAATTTATTTTTTATTTTTTAGATCTTCCGGCTATTTTATTCCCGCGTCAGATACTCATTACAAATTCCGGCGTTTAAAAAATTAAGAAAGTGTTACAGATTTACAGATTTACTCGCCTACCTATCATGTCTGAAAAAGTATTTACTTTAGAAAGTATTTCTATCCTTGTGAAATTCTAAATTACCTGTCTGAAATTATTTCGGTTAGCAGAATAGTTTGGAATGTTATATTTTAATCTTTACTAAGTACTTTTTTCTGTCTTTCATTAAAGGCTTCATAAGATAATATTAAAAGGTCTGGAGATTCACACAATGAAGAGTCGGTATAGGACCTCTGGCTTCCCTTGTAGCACGCGCGAGCGGAATAATGAAGATACCTAATATTGAAATTATTGTGAACCCGATTATAAGGTAGATGACACGTGACGTCACATATAACGTGGGCCCAAATCACCGGAGGAACAAATGCGGAGCGGAAATAAATTATTGTTTATTCAAATCAAGTTACTCACTGCTACAAATCTTTGTAACTTATTCGCTCGAATATTTAATGGCCGCAATGAAATATTGGCAGTATTAAAAATGTTTACGAAGGCGATGAGATAATCATGTTTTGTCTCATATACCTACAAAATAAAATAAAGCCTTTGAGGAGTGGAGTAGTGACCAGAACGCTTTCCTCTAAAGTCTATATTCGTGGATCGAGAGCTCTAACCCCGTAGCAG
The DNA here is from genome assembly GCF_057557595.1 of Rhyacophila brunnea. Lineage (NCBI taxonomy): Eukaryota > Metazoa > Arthropoda > Insecta > Trichoptera > Rhyacophilidae > Rhyacophila > Rhyacophila brunnea. The sequence goes on along the minus strand of NW_028232772.1, from coordinate 189,759 downwards.
TATTAAATTCGCAATCAATATTTGATTAGACCTAAAACATTGATTCAATGGGTTGTGATAATCGTGTCCGGAAACTTGTACGTAATATGCAGTTCGCCGTACCGTGAATAATACTTTGATATCGACACATTGCACTCGACACAAAACTATCCTCGATAGCTGCCGATAGTAGTCTTGTTTATAGAATAGATGCGCTGGAGTTATATAACCTTTTCCAAGATTAATCTATCTCCGCATTAGTTAAACTTGGTAGACTCTGATGAGTGGGTCATGTATCAAGATTGAACAGTGCTCAACCGCCGAGGAGAATCCTAGATAGAAGACCGGATGGTCGGAAATCGACTGGCAGGTTTACTTTCAGGTGGTTAGACGGTGTCAACAAATATGTTAGAACAGCTGGCGCAGACACCTGAAGGCCACTGATCCAGGATAGGGGGAGATGGAGGAAGTTCTTGAAGGAGGCTAGGACCTGCCCTGGATTGTTGGGACACTTATTATAATGATTTGTCAAAAAAAAAACTGTCCGTAAAATGATAGATACTTCGCCTCAAATTGGAAATGATAAGAAACTGGACAGTTGAAATAAATGTGTAAGAGCCCACTCGTTTCAAAATATACACATATTTCCAATTAGTAGGTAGGTACCTACAGCATTAGTATATTTTTTTTAAGTATAAAAATGGAACAAACATTATATCTACATTAAAAGAATAATAAATATGCATTGATTTGAGTTACCATATTTCCACCCGCCATATAGATATATGCAGCCGTGATATGCCCGACGCCATAAACGACGTTTCCACGACGTTATAAACGTGTCTGAATGAAAAAAACAATAGTACCACACTTCCTTGTCCTAAAACGAAGCGGCACGGGACTGATGTAGCAAAAGCTTAAAGGAAAAGTTACGAAAATAAAAAAAAATCTTGACTTTATACTATAATATGCACTAACACTATCTTCAAAATGATGTGAGAAGAACGGTCCTCATTATCGGTGAATTAAAATTAAGTTATCAAATTGGTATCATTCATAACTCGAGATTGTGCCTTGTGATCGATGTTTCTCGTCTCGAGAATTCCCGAGAAATAATGTGAAAAATTGAATGGAAATTTTCTCACGTAAATAGTTTACACTTCCCAAGATCTCGATAAATTATTAATAAACCAATTCGAAAATTTTCGAATGTCAAGAGTTATAATGTTAAAAAACAATGATCATAGCATATTATTATTTAATTTTTCTCTTCATGTTCACTTACCTTATCTTTAACAACTAAGAAATACCACGATTAGAGCAAATGCTTACATCTATATACAAGATGCCTACCTACATAGTATATAGGCTCAAAGATCGTCATATGCATATGACCCATCAACTACCCAACATGGTTATTTATATCAATATACCTATATAAATATTGTGATAAACTGATAACAACATTCAATAGTCAGCAGCATAGTGTATCAGTTAGGGATTCCAATCCCAGGATCCCGAGCTATTTTCGACACCTATGAATCCCGGGATTGATAAACATAATCCCGAAACTTTCAGGATTGATTTTTTTATCAATTTTTGTAGAAAATATAATAAAAACGAAAATATTACTGAAAAAATACTTTTAATAACAAATAACTACATTAGAAATAAGCTGAGTTTGAATGTAGTTTGATTTAATGTGTAAGTTGTCGATTCATTTATTTTTTGACATACCTACATTAATTAAAATTAGAAAGATTGGAAAAAAACAATGCTTTGCACTATTAACAAAGTAATTCCACCATAATCTCATACGTATATTACAGAAGTTTCATATTTGGCTGACTAATCAGATTTATGAAGCGGAAAGGCCATAAGTATACCATGATTTGCTTGACTATTTTAATTCTCGCTAACCCATTCATTAAGATTACTATCAGAAACAGCAATCTCATATTAAATTCACATTATTATTCATATTACAATATTATTTACTCCATTAAACTTATGTATTTCCAAGATTGAACGTATACAATATTAACAATAAATGTCTTAAATAGTATAAATTATACTAGATTTATTTTTGACCGATTTTATCAACGTTATTTGTAAATATAAAAATTTTATATTAACAATGGAAAAAAATGCCAATCCCTGGACCAATCCCGGGATCCCGGGATTGTCAAATTGTAATCCCGAAATCCCGGGATCAGAATTTTGGCTCGGGATTGGATTCCCTAGTATCAGTGGTGTAGGTATTTCCGCTATAAGTAAGGTTATACGAGAATTACTATTGCAACTAAATGCGATAATTAATAGCAAATGACCTGATAATAAATTAATTAAATAATTAATAATTAATAACAATTGACAAATGACAAATAAAAAACCTGATATAATATGACAGATAACCTATGAGCCATACAGGAGTAATGTAGCATCGATTCTATTATAGAAGCACATAATTACCTTTAAATATTTAGTATATTCAAACTTAATTATTCTTGTTTATCTGCTATTTTGTAAGATTGATTAAAGTTATTTCAAATATCTATCCGGTCACATGTTTACATGGCAATATTTTTTCGAATATCCTTAAAATTATAGGCTCTCGACGATAAAATTATAAATTATTACATTTTTAAATGGCGGTAAAAATCCTAATAAAAGAATAGGACGTTAAAGTGATTTTTCTTTTCCCTAACACATAAGTTATTCGAATTCTTTATAACATTTGGTAGTTTTGTTGTTTTAAAAATAATATGAAGACAAACAATATTATTGTTATTATCATTTATGACGACAAAGATCATCAAATTTCGTATTATGCATTTGACAGCATATTTTAATTTTATAATATTATTAATTTAATACCCAATTACGAGTATAATAATATGTTATATTGTAATATAAGTACATCTTGCTTATTTAATGGTCAGTATTACAATCCATGATTGTGTAAATAATTAATGTAGTGTGGAATTTATTATTTATTAGTGAAAAATCAAAATATTGTAATGGAGATTTAAAATTTTGGATTCTATATTACATGAAAGTGAAATATTATTATCATATATCACTAGTAATAATTAATTTGAAAATAGTTTAATATCGTTTACCTTGCCAACTCCACACGTCGTAAGCTGGTTAGATGAGCAATTTTTAGATCCATGCTAAGCAAAAAAAACTGAATGAAAATTTGTACATAAAACAGACAGAATACATTTAAAAAAAACCTGAAGGCATCCAAAGTGAACCGATAATACCATCAGATGCCTGCAAGCAATTTGCCTGCAAGTGGATCCGATCACTTTTATATACATACCTACACTGCTTTAGTGCAGCTGAATTTTTTTGATGCAGCTCTTCTCGATATGTTGCTAGAGCTGCAGAGACTGGAACTCCCCCTCAGAAACAGAAAACATTCAAATTATTTATGTAAATGGAATGTTACTTCGTCTTCTTCTTCGTCGGGACTTCATGATGAGGATCGTGAGTCGAATGATTTAGCTGTCGACCAGCCTAATAACGGCTTGGCCCCACTCCTCTCGGCACATGTGTCCACCTGAGACCAGTGACACTCATAAATTGGTGCAATTATCTAAGAAGGCATCCAATATTTCAATTAATGAGCACTACGGTCCTAATAATTATGACTGTTAAGTGACGCACATTCGATAACCACATGTAAATACTCTTAATAACTCGTAGGTAAACACCCTTAGTTATACCTACAGGCCAGGTGTTTATCGCTATACGTGGAGTGTTTGGATATGGGGAATATTTACAGATAGAGTATCCAGGGGCACCTGTTAGAATTTCTTAAACCCGTCCCCTATCTCTGCCTTAAAAATCAATAAAAAAAAACATTATTGATATTTTTTTCAAAATGGATCCTTTCCCCCAATTTCTGACTGTAGTTATATTCAAAAGTCTTTGTCAAAAAGATTTGTTACCTAAGTAGCCGAATAAACTCTAAACACATCGGTGAGTTGAATGTTATTCGAATCGAATGTAATCAGTAATCACATAGAATGCTCGCCTCGCCCAATAATATTTAACATGTTTAATATGTCATATTCGTCTTAATTAATAATATCTTCTTGGTTAAATAATTAATTGTAACTGTTCACACGCCATTTGGGTGTAACCAATCAATTACACGTCAATAAATATAATTTTTCGGCGATTTAAAAACTAGTTTGACGCTGTTTTCTATTATTGGAATGAAATTACCAATTAAAAAAGCTAGACGGCACGACTTGAAACGACATGCGAATATGGCAGGTGGTATCAAGTGGATATTTGTGGACAATATTTATGGAAGCCTAAGCATAATTTTGAGAACTTATTCACAATAGGTACTATATGTTTTATCAACTATCACTGTCAGGGCTACTTCATCATGAAGGGAAATATAATAGGTAGGTATATCTCTACGCAGCTATTCTTAACAGTTAGCACTTTAGCACGTTTCCGTTATTTTCATTGGTCCATATTAACATGGAAGGCATTCCATACACAAGGCAGTTATCGACGACCATCTGCGGTTATCTAAAATAATTGGTAAATTTGTAATACGGCGAACATTTGGGTTGGTAGACATGTTGGTGAAATGCGGGTAAGTTCGTGCTGGCGGATACGCCCGAACTCAAGAATTTTGTATTGAAACGTCAGCTATATCGAGATAATCTACAATTTGGTGGTTCATAAGCAATGTGAACTAAGTCCATTCTGGTTAGTTTTGAGTAAACTAGGTTCAAACATAATATTTGAGTATTTGTAATCGGTAGTGTTATGTTGAGTACATTTAAGTTATTCTGTAAGGGCAATCATACCCTTACAGAATTATAAATACTCAAATAGTTGTTTAATTAGTTCAATAAGTAATATCATATAATACCCACAGAGATTTAAGATATCGGAAAGCGAGTCCTGGAATACTAAACCCAAAAGTCTATTTTACAACACTCTCGTTAATCTATGTTAACTCTGTAACAAAACAACACAACATCTGATTATGGTTTGTAAAAATAGATGTGTACTACATGTCAAATATCTTATTAAATTGTATTAAAAAATGTAATTTACTAAATGATTATCATAGTAATTCACAAACTGGAGCTGAGCTCTGGTGCGGTCCGGTCCATTTCGAGCGCTGCCTAACTTATATGACTGTAGCCGCTGTATCTGAAAGTGATGAATCATTTGTATATGTCATCGTTTATTATTTTGATTCTGGTTATTACATCATCTTTATGTGCACGCCTAACCGTATGGCATACGTTGAAATAAGGTCGCCAAAGGTTGCATTGATTACAGACAACTCCGCTGTCTGGCTATGTATTGTTTGGCAATACGCGTCCTGCATGCCTGTTCTAACATATCACTCAACATCCAAAAAGAGCTAATTGTGATAAAAATATAACATATATCACTTTACGTATTCTGGCGGTTAATTGTGTAAGAAGGTTAACCGTCTGAACTGTCAAAGGATGATATTTTTTAACAGCTCCTCTATTGGCCGTGCCAACTTTGAGAATGAAACAGAGTGCGTCAATTTTACACATTGGGAACTGAGATGCACGATTCGACCGTTGTACGTGACTAATAAAATTGTAGGTTATGTTGATATGTCTGACGTGTCAATACAAAATTCTTGCTCATGGCTTATTACCGACTAGATGGCGCTTGGACGAATTTGACCGACATGTCTAACAACCTAAATTTTCGCCGTATTATGGATAAGAGATAGCCGCCAATAACTATTAGTCGCCTCGCACATTGGAACTCGTCTCGCCTAAAAACGTGTCGAATACATCGATGTGACGTCATCGTTATTGAAACAACATAACACGTGTTGCCAAATGGAGCTTCGCAGATTGATCGAATGCAACTGTTTCGTCTGAAAAAAAACATCTGGCTGTTGCATTCGACATGTTTCATCCTTCTCGGGCTCCGAGTCGAAGTCACAAAGAAACACCTACGAATTGGTCATTCCTATACCGGCTCGCCGATCACCGCATTGAAATAACCATACGTTTCGAAGACTACGCGCGACTGTCGCTAGATAGATGTGCGAGGTTGTGTCATGAAACACTTGCCGCCCGTTCTCGGAAGTTTTGATTTATGGCGGTCAGGCACACGAGGCGAGTTGTGATATGCGAGCCGGCTTATGTTCATAGAATGCCTTCCGTGCTAATTTGGACCAATGAAAATATCGGAAACGTGCTAAACTGATAACCGTTAAAGGGCTCGCACATCAGAACTCGCCGCATGCGTCTTACGACGAATTCGTCGATGTGACGTCATTGTAAACCAAGAAACAAACGTTATCAAATGGAGCTTCGCAGATTGGCCAATGCAACTGCGACGCTCGACGATCCGTAGATGCAATATGTCGCATTTTAGATCGCCTGCATGTTGGATCTAAAAGAAGTCGACTCCGCGCAAGCGCACAGCTGCACAAACGGTCATTTCTCTCCTGTCTGCTGTCCCTACTGTCGCCGCGTTCGGAGCAGCACGATGCGGCGAATGTCGATATCGCTAGGCAGATGTGCGAGGTTTTATCAAGGAACACCGCCTGCCCGTTCTCGGAAGCTTTGATTTATGGCGGTTAGGCACACGAGGCGAGTTGTGATGTGCGAGCCGGCTTAAGAATAGACCAACGCGTCGAGAGTTCCTCAGATAACTGTATCCACTATCCATGCATTATTGAGTTAGGTACACTAAGATCAATTATTTTATTAATTACCTGTAGATAGAACTTTCAAGAGGTTTCCTTATATTTTATAACAGAAGTTCCTTATTTTACGGCCGTCAACTGATAGTCCCTGTAAAACAAAATCAAGCGGATAATATGTGCCGATATATCGTGCCCCGCGCCCGTTAATTTTTTCCCGCTTTTTATTGTTGAAATATATTTTGAAATAATTAAATGAAGAGAAAAACAAATTTATAAATCCCCAAGTTGAAAGAGCCGCGCGCCGCGGGGGGCTAACCGATTACAAACGAATATTATTTTTTTCTCATTTTATTCCGGCCAAACGATTATTTTTTTAACGTGTTTTATTGTTTCGGGCTCTGTTTGTTTCATTTTTTTCTCTTCAATCTGTAACTAAGTGTGGAGTTTACATGCGGGTCTGTTGAACAAATTAACTACCAGCCATGAGATAATTTCATGGAGACCGTAAGGCTCTTTTGACCCCCAATCCATAATCCCCCGTGACGACACATTCAGTTTTCAGTTAATCACCCATCATAGATAGTATATAATTAGATATAACAACATTACCGAAGCATGTAAATACAAAAGATACCAGGGCTATGAACCAATATTTTTTTAAATTTCGGTTTTCGTTCCGGTTCAAGTAAAAAAAATAATATAAGTATATCGGTTCGGTTCCGGTTTTCGGTTTTCGGTTCAGGTCCTAGTGATTAATTTTTAAATGTTTTTATTTGTATAAAAAAATTATTTTCTACCATGATTTAGAACATTTTATGGTACGTGTATGATAGATAACCTGTCACCACGCTCCGGAACCAATGGTTATGCAGCACCGCATGGCTGTAGCCATATTTTTTAATAATAATATATTATAAATTATGAGAATTATGTCGAGATACGTCACGATACGTGTTTGAATATGTACCAAGCCCAAAAAAAAATTCGGTTCGGTTTCGGTTTTCAATCAGAAAAAATAATGGTTTTTCCGGTTTTCGATTTTTGGTTCTTTTCCGTTTCGAAGCCCTGAAAAATACACACGTTTTCATTGAACATCGACATTCGTAATTTTGTCTTTCCGCCTTATATAGAGCTTGCCAAGGCCCACTATAAATAGTTGACAACGCAATTGGCTAATTTTAAGGCCTTCTTCAATTTTTTAAACAATTTCACGTCCAGAAAATCTACTATAAAATATGTAGGTATATAATATAACGTTCACAATCTTTTGTGTGTTAATGCTAGTGTATCATTTATCATGTAACTATCCAAATCTATCCAAATCTATCCAAATCAAAACATTCCTTGTGTGATAGACGCGTCAGTATGAGCACTCTATAGAACAATGACAGGCAACGACAGGTCATCCATAGACAACAACGGTAAGGGCGGAAAAAGTAGGAGCAGTCGTTGTGAATGTATCGACTTTCTACTTGAATCGGCAATGGAAATACGCATCTTTCTTTAGTATTTGGTATATTTAAAAAAAATATATAGATGGTCAGAATCTGATAAATCGATTGTGTCATTTGCGTCAATGAATAGAGTCACCTCTGACTATAAAGACATGTTTAAAAAGAAAAATGGTTGATCGAGTATGCACACTTGGAAGAAAAATGATCTTTTTTAATATTCATTGTTATAAGAAAGTAACTCATGAGTATTTCATTAAATATAAAATTCAATTAAATTTATTGTGGATGTATTTGCATTCATATACATGTTTAGAGCATAGCAAAAGTTCAACAAATCGATTTGGTCACATGATTGAAAACAAATCTTTGAAATTAAATGACAAGTAGACGTAATAGTGAGTTTATTTCAGTTTACAATAATTGCTAAAATAAAATCTTGATGAAAACGTAAGCAGGTGTAATAATGTGAACATAGCGTGAAATGTATACACAGCGTGATTCGTTTTTGTACGGTTTTTTTTAATCCATACCGAAATTTCCCGCAAAGCATTTCTACGTAGTATGTTTTAAAATTTATATATTATACTATTTTAGTATTTGATTCTATGAATAATAGATATATTATGCTAACATTGACACTTTTACTAAATTTAATAACCTTATAATTATTAACTTCTAATCTTTATAAATGTAGGAACCTATAGGTAAAGGGTTATCAAATTGGTACGATAAAATTTTCAAAACGACCCCACCAAAATTGGGTTCCATGACAAAACAGAACACGACTAAACCGAAAATGACAAAACAGAACATGACAAAACAGAACAGTGACAAAACAGAACAGTGACAAAACAGAACACGACAAAACAGAAAAAGACAAAACAGAACATGGCAAAACAGAATAGTGACAAAGCAGAACAACGATAAATATAAATTTAATATTGAAATTGTTATATCTCTATTATGTTGATAGATTTTTGGTAGCACAGATTTTCGATACGCCATAATAAATCAAATTATATACCTAATTTCTGCATTCCTAATCGCTAGAAAGCCTCAAATAAACGGGACGTAACTCGGTGTTGCCGACAAGCTTAGGATATCTCATCTTAATCAATATAATTTGTTCAAAATGATTGGGTGACTAGGTACAACGAAATAATGACCTAACCTAACCTAACCTAAATAGATTCCACAAAAATTAATGTTTCATTTTTCCCCTGGCTGTTCTGTTTTGTCACTGTTCTGTTTTGTTATGTTCTGTTTTGCCATGTTCTATTTTGTCCAGTTACCCCAAAATTGACATTTGTGTTCATTATCATTCGGCAAATCATCATGGAAAGATACTCAGTTGTACAGCGTATACAAAAATTGTTAAAATGTATTACAACAATAATGAATCTATTCGAGCTACATTTCGGGTATCGTATCCGAATACGTATACGAATGCAGTTCACCGTATCACACTTCACCGTGAAATGTTGTATCTGGAATATATGGTCGTACATTATAGACCGTCTAACCTATTTGGGTCGTATAGTACTGAGATAAAATTCATGTCTAAATAAAATACGTTTCTTGTCGGTTAACACTGTTTACAAGAAGCTAGCGGCAAACAAATTTTGAAAATAGCCGATATACTGGATTATATTTTGTTAGGCTAGGTTAGGTTAGGATCTAATAAAATTGGAACATTATTGTCTGCAATGTTCCACGAACAACGCGTAATTTTTTCATCTAGTATGTTAGGTAGTACTAATATTAATTTTATTTAATGAAAAATAAAACAGCCTGTGTGGAATGTGCTTAATATAATAGCAAAAAGCTCACGGCAATGAGAGCTTTCATTGAAAGCTCCCGCGGAGGCCGACGCTTGGCATTGCCATCTTTATGTCTTCATTACGAGCTCAGCCTTTATATGTTATTTAATTATTTGCAGAGTGACGAGATGAAGAAAAACTGAATGCCCTTGATCATGGTAATTACTGTTCATGAGAAACAGAAATAAATAAAAACCACGAAAGATAATAATATTGACTTTATATTTGTAGCATTTAATTCGCTGTCATCAAGCTTGATTTCCAAACATTATTTCAGTGGCGGACTCAGGGAAGTGAAGGCCCGAGACATTTACTAATTCTGAGTCATCTAAGATAAAAAATAAAATAATAATCATACATTCCAATTATACACATTTATTCAAAATATCTATAATATACCTATTTCCTATAATTATTATACCCCGTTTAAAGGTGCGTGGATCTACTGTTGACAGTAAGAAAATGTATGGGTTAACATGTATTATCCTGCAGTTGGTAAGATTGCGTGCATGAATCAAAAAAGTTTGGAAGCTTCTGAATTTTCAACCGACAGTAGGACTTTTTTGAACTGCGCCTGCACAGTATAACGATAGTGGCGAACCTGCCGGCAAAAAAATGAACTACGAATAATTTTTGACTACATGACTACATAGCGCCTGTACACGTGCAATTATTCACTGGCAGGAATAGTGCGTAATTCAAACTATCGTGACAATAACTGTTACAAGTGCTGGCTGTCTCTCCAATCACATTCTTCAAGAGTGAGCGAGACGCGATGTTGTCATTTTATGGTACCATTTGATAGGTAGTGAAAATCGGTTAACCTTACTGTCGCATGAAAATTCAGAAGCTTCCGAACTTTTTTGATTCATGCATGCAATCTTGTAACTGCATGATAATATGTGTTTACACGAACATTTTCTTGTTATGGCCGCGATAATACATACTGCCAGCACTAAATCCATGCACGTGTAAACAGGGTATCTGTTTGGCTTATTAGCTTAACCAATAAGGAGAAAATGTGACTCATCACAGAAGATAATTTTCTAATTTTCCATGAAAAATTATCATCGGTTACCTGATCTTCCATGACCCAATCGGCGTATCTGCAACGCTGCCCGTGGTCCGTTGGCATTAATTTTTCCATGAATTGGATCTTTACGAGTGTAGGTGAATGTCCTTATGCATAATTTGCCATAAAGAACCGCATGAAAGGCCAAGTTGCTGCGATCTTCTTAGAATCGCATTTCTGGATCTTGTGCCACATCCGCAATGTTTTCAATTATACGGGCTTGACAAAAATGTACTGGTGTCAGGCGATCCAAAATACTACTGGTTTCTTCATTTTTTTAATCAGCTTGCGAATACAGCCTTCATCAGTTAGGCTACAGGATCTCAAACTTATTTCGACCACAGCCCACTTTGAGATTTAAAAAAAATCTAGTGCCCCCCATATTTTGTAACTTACCTTTTTACATTAACATGTGTTGCGTATCTTAAAAACAGGTATTGCAAATATAATTTTTAAACATGCATTATTATATGGATAGTGACACCAACACAAAAACGTTGATCTTCGGTTGGTGTTTGTAGAAGTAAAATCTTAACGACATAACTGCATATTTCAGACTCATAGTCAATCCTGTCGCTGAATGAAGTGACCTTGACCCTAGATAAGAGGGCAGTGCCATAGACAATACATGTCATTAAAATAAAAGCGAGTTTTATTCATAAAGTGCCTATAGTGGAGCACCATCAACGAGTGTTTCCACCACCTACTCCAATTCCTCACTAAGGTGACTTCCTCTCCCGACACCTGAGTTAGTCGAAACGTCGGAGTTCGCCTTCTTTGAACGCCCACATACATCAGACGTTGTCACCTCAAGCAAGTGTGACGTCGGGGCTGGTCATTATCGTGATTCCGATCAGAGATAGGATAGATAGGGTGTGACCCATATCCTATTTCTGAGATAAAAGAATGTTTCAATGAGAGGAAAGAAAACTCATACTTAATCATATTCAGAAGTATTTTGATTAACATTAAAATAAGGCTTTGAATTTAAAACTATTATCTAATGTGAAGGATGAAGCTGATGCATTTGGATGAGTTTGTTAATATCAGGCTGAAATTCACTTAAAAACAGCCGTAAGTCGTCTCGTTCAGTAACTTGCAGCCGATTTCTCTTTTTAGTTAGCAACAAACATTATTACATGCTTAAGCGACTCTAATTTAACCGTCTATACGGGACTCCAAGAATTCGAGTAGTAAACGCATCTCGAGTGGTGGCGTGTCTAGATTCCGTCGGATTTTTATAGATAGAATTTGTCTGCTGTCGCCCCTCTAGATTTCCTTGACGCCCCCTAATTTTTTTGAGCCTTCTACTGCCCGCCTGAAAGTCTCCAGTGCCCACAAGGAGGCGTTATCGCCCACTTTGGGAAAGACTGAGTTAGGCGATGATTTTTACCTTAATTTTCGTAGTACAACCGTCGAAGATTTGCCATTTTCTTTGTATTTTTATACAATTTGTATGCGTTGTACAATAGAGAAACAATCTATTGTGTTAAATGGTCGAATTTCAACTGACGATATGTCAAAAAATACGCGCGAAATATTTTACAGATGACAATGACCATTACTGGTTATGTGGTACTACAATAATTATTATATCAACCGGCTTAATTATAATATTTGGTTACCAATACTTATTAATTTATTTCTTCAAAATATATTTTGAAAAAAAATGTAAGCATATCTTTAATTCAATAAAATACTCTTCCCACAGTTAATATTTATCTGGTAGGTGCTCTGCAGGTCTCGAAATTCAATTAATTCGCTTCGGCTCGTAAAGGCATTTATTAGTCCATATTTTATAAGGATGAATCCAAAATGCTTGTCAATATATGTACATACTCTATAGTTCTCATATTATTATTTCATATTGAATGCGCACGATTATGAGAAATACCTTGGATTTTTGTTGTTAACACTTTACACAGGTACCTTATAAATTTATAAGCTAGAAATTTTCTCGTAAGAGAGATTGGTTTTCCATGCATATGATATTGTTAATAGGTATAATTATAAATATTCTAATTTTACAAATATAAATTTCAATAAATCGTCCTCGTCCTCAACCGGAGTCGATGCACGGCTATATGAAGACATCCCGTAGCTCATTCGACTATTCTCGGCCCCTACATACGTCTAGATTAGTGGTTAGTGCGCCTTGGACCACTGTATGACTGTATTTTTCCAGGGGTTGTCCACACGCCGAGCAACATTGCAATTTCTTCAGTTTGGAGCCCTAATTTACCTGAGCTTAAAACGTACGCAGACTGTAGCCACCACAACGCACACCAACGTCCACAGTTTCCTATGTACTGTTTGCATGACTTTTCAGCGACGTGTGTCTTGGTGCTTAATCTAATATATCCGCCATAAATAGTACACATTAAACTTTGTTAGTCATACGCATGGCCCCCACATCCTGAAGCCTCATAGGCCACAAAGGCTCATAGGCCACAAAATTTGGCGGGCCCCCCTACTTATCACCAAGGTTAAGGTGCAGTGAAATGTTCTACAATAGTGTTTCCCAAATGATATTCCGCGGGACGCCAGAGTTCCGTGTAAAATAAAGAGTATTCCGTATATTTTTTTAGTATTTTTAAATAAACCCGCTTGAATTGTTGGCACTCAGCATCATTATTATGAAGCACTGATTGCGACCCTCCTTTTGTGATAGTAACATGCGACCTTTCGCTATGTTGGATAAATAGTTAATTTTTATTAGTCAGGAAACACACTAAAAGTATTAATAAAATAAAACTATATCTGTCTAATAGCGCCCCAGCCGACTTTTTTTTACTATAAGAGCAAATTTGTGGTGTGTGTTTATCGCTCTTAACTGGCTGGCCTACCACTCCGGGCCCCTCCTAAGCCCGGGCCCCCAGGCTAGAACCCTATCAGCCCCCCCTCTTGTAGGGGTCATGGTCATACGTATTTGTTTTTATTGAACAAGAACTACAATTTACAAATGGTGTTAGTCACTTTTTAAAAATACCCTGCCTAAACATGATGATTTTCAAAACAATACTGTACACAAATGTCAATTTCGGTGGGAATAATCTGTTCTGTGCATGACTCATTTGTTTTTAAAACAATAGAAAATGCAGTAAACTGCATTACCACTCGAGCTTTCATTTATTATTTTTCCCAATTAATGTCACTACCATGGCCCCTATAAGAAGGGGAATGGGACAACTGGACTCCGGACAATTGGACGCCGCACTGTGGTAGACACGTATACAGAACGTAGACGAGGTATTTTAATCAGTTTCTATCTACTACATAGTAGTTTTAATTCATTTTACTCTTAAGGGGGGACATGCTCGTCGAAGGTCAAAATTGAGTTTTTATTGTATTTTCAAACCATGATCCTGGACACTCCTTAAACGTTGTAGATAATCTATTTATATAATTTTGAAGCCTTATTATCCTTTATAATTATTTTAAACATTTGATGACTGCATACAGTAATTTTGTTACATAAAATAGTATTCTTTTAAACCTCTCGCTCTAATGTTTTAGAATATAGTCATATTTCGGTACACAACTGTGCAGTGGTGTTAAGATTTTTTACATTTATTAGTTTTTAGACGCATTTATAAAACCATTAGTATAATTTATTACGAGATAATTTTTGTAAAATATTCACGATAAAAAAATATATTGATAATCTCTGTGATCCCAAATTTGACAAGAATTAGGCATTTTATTATTCAAAAAATCGGCAAGATTAACACATTTGAAGACGATTCTAAAGATATTCATTATAACCTATGTTTTTGACCATTCAAGTGTGATAAAGATCGTATGAATAATGATTGCTTTATAATAATTATTGACCTAAGAATAAGGTAGTGTTTTTTTGAAATACGCCATTTCTTTTGTCATTCCCCAGCGGTTAAGCTACAACATACGGCCGTAACCATAAATTGACAAACTATAATTGAAGTAGAGAGTAAAATGATATTAACGCGCATGTTTGAACATGTACTGTTTAAAAAAAAATAAAAAAAAATTCGCTTAGGTACATGTTCAAACACGCGCGTTAACATAATTTTACTCCCTACTTTAATTATAGTTTGTCAATTTATGGCTACGGCCGTATGTTGTAGCTTAACTACTGGGGAATGATAAAAGTAATGGCGTATTTCAAAAAAACACTACCTTATTCTTAGGTCAATAATTATTATAAAGCAATCATTATTCATAAGATCTTTATCACACTTGAATGGTCAAAGACATAGCTTATAATAAGTATCTTTAAAATCATCTTCAAATGTGTTAATCTTGCCAATTTTTTGAATAATAAAATGCCTAATTCTTGTCAAATTTGGGATCACAGAGATTATCAATATATTTTTTTATCGTGAATATTTTACAAAAATTATCTCATAATAAATTATACTAATGGTTTTATAAATGCATCTAAAAATTAATAAATGTAAAAAATCTTAACACCACTGCACAGTTATGTACCGAAATATGACTATATTCTAAAACATTAGAGCGAGAGGTTTAAAAGAATACTATTTTATGTAACAAAAATACTTTATGCAGTCATCAAATATTTAAAATAACTATAAAGGATAATAAGGCTTCAAAATTATATAAATAGATTATCTACAACGTTTAAGGAGTGTCCAGAATCATGGTTTGAAAATACAATAAAAACTCAATTTTCACCTTCGACGAGCATGTCCCCCCTTTTTATTGCGGATTGAGAATTACCATGCCCAAGGCTTTATATAAAATAAAAAACTCTTTTTTTGTTGGAACTTAAACATATGCACGATTAAATTATTATTTACGTCTGCATATTTACATTCTCACCAACTTTTAAATCATAATATAATCATTTAAATATAAATAATCATATTAAATATTTTTTTCTAAAGTACCTATAAGTACCTAACGTCTATTTATTTTCGAATTCCGTGGCGTCCAGTTGTCCCGGTGCCAAATCGTCCTAGACCCATAAGAAGGGGTTGACAGGGCTCAGGCCGGGCCCGGCGAGGCGAGTCGACCAGATAAGTGAGATAAATACACATCACAAATTTGTTTTAATAGTAAAAAAGGCGCTATTTTCCTTCAATAATATTATTATTTAAAGTTATGTGGTTGTACCATTAAATTTTTAATTGTTTATCAATACTCGATATCTTCATAATTCAAATGGATGTATTAAAATATCCAATAAAACATACACATTAATTTTAACGCATACACCATTTGAAAAACGCTACTGTAGAGCGTAACACTGTCTTTATCCTTAGCGATAGGTAGGGGGCCCGCCAAATATCCTAGCCTGGGGGCTCGCTTCACGATGTGGGACCCATGGTCACTACATATCTACATATACCTAATATAATATACCTATTACTCAATAAACGAATGAACATTACCTACTATTTATTACTCGTGTTAAAATAACAAAGTTTTGTATGACATGTAGTTATTAGTTTGTCACCAACTAGCAAGATGATAGCGTGAATGAGTTACGTTATTTCGTCGTCCAATCAAGGGGCGCTCAGTTTGATACCTGTCGGCGCTGTTTGGCTTTCAAACTTTATTTTCTCGCCTAAGTGAATTTATAGTGTAATATATACTTTTAACATTCAATACAGCGCTTTCGAATTTTTGTCAATACGAAATAACATAAATACCCACCTTGTATCCACTTACTGAGAGGTAAATACACACACAAACATATCACCGTATTCGATCCTAAAAGGATCATATTAATATGGAATGGAGTTTGTAGTAATTATCTGATGTTTATTTTTACGATAAATGAACGGCATCTACGACATTATAAGCCAACACGTTACCATTCGACAGTGGCGAAGGGTTGAGGTAGGCATTTAAGATCCGACATAGATAGTGCACACTCATGAAATGATACTTATTTGTTTTCTAATGGATTTTAGTTTTATCCTATTTCATTTGAGCCGTTTTTATGACCCGGGTTTCGCCTTTCAGCATCTTCAGGCACTATGTGCACTCACCAAAAGGTAAATATACACTGACAACGAAAACAGTTAATTCTAACATGCTTTAATGTATCTCATTAGTTTACTCCATTAAATTCACAGTACCAGTTTCGTCGGCTTGATTCGAAAATCAAAATGTCTTCAAAATTCCTCATACGAAATATGACTCCTTTCGACAAGAGTCCAAATTCTTTGGCCTGTGTAAATACTTTTTATGTCCAAAGATGGAGTTGAAGAACTGGAAAATCGAATAATTGCATTTTAACCCATGCAATCAACAATAATTAGCCCTTGCACAAATAAACAAAACCTGGAAAACCTGGAAAATTCTTGATATAAGGTCAGGTCATTTCCGACTCAAGTAGAAAGCCACATTCACAACGACTGGTCCTACTTTTTCCGCCCCTCCCGTTGTTGTATATGTATGAACTGTCATTGTTATATGGAGTGCTCATGCTGACGCGTCTGTCGTGTTCACACAGGGAATGTTTTGATTTAAATAGATAAGTTACATGATAAATAATACACTGTCATTAACACACCTTCTACAAATGTAATGCAAAGATCAATGCTACATATTTTTTTGGAAATCGATATTACCACCGGTTTTTGTGTGAATGGCTAGTCTGACTTTGACAGTGCTGATGAATAACAGGAATGTATATTATTTATTAATAACACTGATAGTTTTTTTTTTTTTTTAGAATTATTAATAACCATGTCCTTGCTTTTTCGTACAAGGTGGTTGTTAGTAATTTTGAACAATCACAAACATCCAGGCTTTGAAAAAAACACATAAATGTTTTTGTCATGACTGGGAATCGAACCCAGAACTCTCGGGTGGAAGGCCAGCGCCTTACCCACTGCACCACGAGAGCCGCCAACACTGATAGTTAATATAGGTATTTGATTTGAGATTTTTTTATAATTCAATTTGAAACGAGAAAGGGCGAATCAATATGTCAAGCAATCTGGGATCTGATTTTGACAGCTGAAAAGTGGACCACTCGTTGCTTGTGCAAAAAGATATGCTCAGGCTTTATTAATCTAAAGATGGCGGTGGTCAGGTTGAAGTGAAAACACGGGAAAGAGACCTGTGAACAGATCAAATAAGGAGTGCCACGGGGTTTCCACTGATACAGGCCTGAGTGGCGTTGGGTACCGAGAAGGGTACATCCGAAGTGTAGAGAAGCCTGCTGCCCGACGGTCAAATAATTCGGATCAAGATCCTCAGTCATGAAATCTAGAAAAATTAAAATAAAAATGATGCTAACAAAAATAATACTTAGATTTACTTAACACATAAACGTTTTTGTATCACTTTGCGTATTGAATTTATACATTTCACAATTAAAATAATAATTTCAAAGTAATACCTACCTTATACTACACTTTAATGAGACTTTTAAGTCCAAACGATTAAATTAATACCTACCCACGATTTTACTCAATTGAGTTTTATATGTCAGGTTATGTACGCAATACATTTTAACGAGTGCTTATCTGTTAAGTCCATGCTAATATTGAAGATTACTATATTCCATTTCCTTAGTACAAAGAATTTGTTATAAAATGTATAAGATTTGACATAATTTCAATATAAAATAAATACTCAGTTATATTTATATTTAAATTAACTGCCCACGAGAAATAAATGGCTATGTTGGCGACTGTTTAAACTTTAAATGAAGCAATATTATGTCTATCATATTATACAAAATACATTTATTATCTGATGATGAATTGCATACCTAACATTATATTCTTTGTTACTGTATCAAATTTGGAAGAGCAAAAACAGTAGGTACCTACATACAAAAGCAACTGTCTAGCAGTAGCGAAGGGTGGAGGTAGGCTGTTAATGGGGGACACGCCCAGCGTAGGTCAAATGGAGCTTTTATTGCATTTTAAAAGCGTGATCCTGGACATTCCTTAAACTTTGTAGATAATCTATTTATATAATTTTGAAGCCTTATTATCTTTTATATTTATTTTAAACATTTGATGACTGCATAAAGTATTTTTATTACACAAAATAGTATTCTTTTAAACCTCTCGCTCTAATGTACTAAATACTTTATGCAGTCATCAAATGTTTAAAATAAATATAAAGGATAATAAGGCTTCAAAATTATATAAATAGATTATCTACAACGTTTAAGGAATGTCCAGGATCATGCTTTGAAAACACAATAAAAGCTCCATTTTGACCAATGCAGAGCATGTCCGCCCTTAAGATCTGCTATAAGAAGTGCATATTAAACTTTGTTAGTCATACTTTTTTGTTTTTATTGAACAAAGACTACAATATACAGATGGTATTGGTTAGTTTTTAAAAATCAATTAAGCCCTGCCTAAATCAAACCATAATAGTTTTTGTATATTTTGGGCGATACGATAAAATTGTGCACACTTTTTCATTCATACGTATTTGTTTACCAAGCTATAATAGTTAAAAAACATTATTCTATCTATAAAATATTCAAAAGTTATATATGATTTAATTGCATAATTTTATATATTTTATAGATAGACGAGTATTTTTTGACTATTATCTATTATGGCTTGTATATATATCCGTCCCTTTCTATCGCGTGACAAAGTATACGAAAAGAATAATTATTATCCTATGTTTTTTATTTTGTTAGTGTTATTTTTATATAAAATCACTGAAATTAATAAATACCTTAAAAATATATATTTTAATGTAAAATTTTATGTGTGTGTTTGTGGGGGGGGGGGGTGTAAATTTACCGCACCGGGTATATCGATAACATAAAATCGAACATATTTTAATATTTTTTGATAATTATTATCTATAAAATATTCAAAAGTTATGTATGATTTAATTGCATAATTTTAGATATTTTATAGATAGACGAGTATTTTTTGACTATTATCTATTATGGCTTGGTTTTGCAGAGTTTAATTGAATTTTAAAAACTAACCAACACCATTTGTAAATTGTAGTCTCATTTCAATGAAAACAAATACGTATGACTGACAATATTTAGTGTTCACCATTTATGGCGGATCGTAATAGCCTACATCCACCCTTCTAGTAAGATCTCTTATCTTTCCCAGGCACGCACACAAGGGAGAGTTACAGGTCCGATCCCCCCCAGACAGAAACAGAAAAATTAAAATTTATTTAGGTAAAATGACTATTACTTAATTGACTGAGAATGCGTACAAAAATGCCAAACTGGTAAACGACGAAACAAAATGAATGTATCTCTATCTCACAAGTGATATTTTTTCATTCTGTCAAGTCAATTCATTCTGATTTCTTTAGAGTAGACGTCATATGCTCGAAGCTTTGCTACGTTTAAGTCAAGGCTTTTATTAATATGGCAGGCTTAACTGCAATTACACCAGAGTGCAATAAAATTAAACCATTCGATTAAAATATATAACCGAACTAAATTCCGGTCGATCTTAATTGCCCGCGAGAATCGGTCGGAATAAAGACATTTACACGTATTTAATTCTGATTGAGAGCAGTCTGATTTCGAAAAAGGTCACTCTCGTAATCATTCCAGCATGATTATTTCTTAATTCGTATTTACAAGTGCGTTTCTTCGCCTTTGCAGTGTACTAAATATTTAAATGTTATCTTACTTAATGTAATCCGACTTAAAAGAAAATAATTTTTGAATAGCGAACACCCAGACAAGTCATTTACGAAGTAATGTTGTGCTATATGTTATCATCTACTTTTTTTAACTCTTCGTCTTCTACTTTTTTTTTCATATTGAGATATTACTGTTAAGTTTGACTCCAAGCTATCTTTGCGTCTTTTAGCTGACTTTCACATCAAAACTCGTCTCGTTTGCCGCACGGTTACATCTAAGTTGTACGTATGCAGTACATCTTGGGACATTTATTCGTGCGCCGCAGTGCGTGAAACATGAGTTCGTATAACATTTTATCAAATGACGAGTTCTTTGTTGAACATTTCACCGTGGAATACATTTGTACGTATCTTACAAAATGCTGCGATAGTTTGCAAATAGTACTGTTCCAATTAGATTAACCCTAACCTAACCTAACCTAACCTAGTAAAGACATCTCCACATGTTGTAGCATACGTACAAATATACTCCACGGTGAAATGTTCAACGAAGAACTCGTCATTTGATTAAATGTTACACAAACTCATGTTTCACGTACTGCGGCGCACGAATAAGTGACCTGCGGTGAACTGTTTACGTACAAATTTCCAGATACGCTGCCGCACAGCCATAAATCAAACCTTCCAGTCGATCCGGTGTTGCATATGAAGACCGCGCACATCTACCTAGCGACAGTAGCACGTATCCTTCGAAACGTATATATATTTGGATGCGGCGATCGGTGAGCCTGTATAGGAATGACCAATTCGTAGGTTTCAAACTAAAAAGTCGCATTTGACCAATCTGCGGAACTCCGTTTGGAAACGTGTGTTTTTTGAATAACGATTACGTCACATCGACGTATTCGACACATTGCAGGCGGACGAGTTTTGATGTGAGAGCCGGCTAAATTACATTGCAGACATTTTTTACGTCATTGACTTATTCTGCCACCGAGGCCACTTTAATATTGATATTTGAGCATGTGAACAAATGTCATGGTAGTAGGTATATCAATGATATATTCTCGGCATACGACGTGTTAAAGAAAGGAAAAATGAAATTGGTACCTGTACCTACCTTTTATAGCCACATTTATTTTTATCTCAATTCCTTATAATACCCGCTTTTGTTTTTCTTTGATTAAATAAATTACTTAGGTACGATTCTCCACAACCCAAAGGAGCAAGTAATGACTTTGAAACTACAAAAAGGTTTACATTTGTTTCTCTATATTCATTTGCAAGATTGGTTGTCCTGGCTGTAAGTACCCACAACTGTCTACAGGTGCTTTAAATGCAATGTCAATTTAATCTCTTTAGAAATAATAAAATAATCTTCGCTGTCATATAAAAATATTGCAGGGAGATTATAGTTATGTATGTTTTTCTATCTGTACCTATCTATGTTTTTTATCGAATTTTACTTATAAAGCGGCGTTAGTTTTTAGAAACCCTATAATTCCGTTTCGTATAAAAATTTATATATTGCGTTCTTATTCGTGAATAATTAAAAAAAATATATACATTTGCATGCGTTTAATTTGAAAAGTATTGTCGGCAATGTTCCCTGTAAGGTTGCGCGTGTGCGCGCGCACACCTACCAAAATGTGTCCGCACCTTAGACAATAGATATGACCATGTTTTCATCCCCCACACAGTCTTCACAAAAAAATATTGTAAAGTATGACATTACTTATTATATGGATAATGAGTACCTACTGCTGCTGTACTTTTGTCCTTTCATAATGTGACCAAATTAGGTACTGTAGTATTTCGGATAAAAAAGCTTAGCAAAATATTTTGCATTTACGTTGCTGGAACAATCTGCCTCTCATACTACTCTCTGAATATTAGATTTTCCCATAATATGTTTATTAGATCAAAATTCATCCCTTAGAACATTAATATTCCATAGAGGTATGTTGGCCAATGCGTTCTTTAAGACTGACACCTTCTAAGTAACGATGAATTATGGAATAAATACTAATATTTTTAAACAAGAACTTCTTGTCTACGTGTTGAAACTGTGAACTAACAATACCCTCCAGTGCAACTAATCACATTTTTTTTTTCAAATGAGGAACGCCCCAAATTTATCATTTCAATGTACGCTTCCGTGGTGTACATATCTGTCAATGTACGTAATTTGAAGCCTTTTCTAATAAAAATGTGTCTAAAACGATCAGTAGTGATATTAGAATTATTATTAGTAAACTTTTGGTATTGCAAAGAAGAAAAGTAGTAGCATCTAACAAGATAGCCGATACATTATTTAAACACGCCTCTAGCACGCCATGACAGGTACGTCACTAGAATTCTCTATACGCGATTACAGCGACTTCTTGGTATTGCCAATTTCTTGTTGTCAGACAATAGGTAATCTGGTAGTACCTTATAAAAGTAGTTTTTGTGTATTTACATCATATTTTTTCGCTTGTCGATTCGTCTAGGTCTCCAAACATTAATTGTGGATGATCACAAGTATTTCTTTGGTTTTGATGTACGAGACAAAATGAATAAATATGGTAATAGAGTAGTTAAATTGACATACAATTTGATACTGATACTTTTTAAAGGGCGACATTTGGAGTTGTTTAGGGAGGCACTTTACTTAGAGACGCTGCCACTTTAGAATATGTGAAGTAAAAGTGCTCCATCAAAAAAGTCCTGTAGGTACATATGCACTACATAAAAATAATTCATAAAGTCTTGGAAAGTCGAAAAATCACATTTGATAAAAAATCTACTTCTTCTTTTCATTCTTCTCTCTCGTAGATCGAATGGATAGTTATCATATCAGCCATGTCAATATATTACAAGAGTTTATTATGCGACTCACTGATTAAACTTCCATGAGATAAAGGGTAGAACACAGAACAAAAAAATAACCAAAGGATAATTGCAACTAAACGGACACACAATTCTATAATACGTGTATATCAAACACATGGATGTAATAGTTTCTAGGTATAGGGTGCAAAGAAAATATTGACTATGTAAGACTCCCTTCCGATTATAACAAACTTAACAAACAAGGCATTAATTAAATTATATTAATAAATGTATAACAATTATTAAATTTAACTCTTATTTTTGTATTTATAAGTACTAGTAGTGACGGGTGGAGGTAGGCTGTTAAAATCCGCTATAAATGGTGCACATCAAACTGTGTTAGGCGTAAAACCCACTTAACGCAGCAAGTGGGGCTCTCGCGCAAAATTTCACAAGTGGCGCGTAAATCATCGAATATACAACGTAATCAAATACGCCAGCGCACACTGGATTTGATGACGCATTGTGCCCGCCTGCCCCATGATTCATCGTTTTTTGGCTTCTCAGCCATACGAATTAACAAAAATACAACGTAGTCCATTCATTGAATACGGCGAGCAAAATCACGCTCCTGGAAGCGTCGTCGATAGACGGGCGAGAAGCCATTATTTAATAACAGTGAACTCTTTGTTTAGTTCTTGCGTGTTCGATATTTCGCTGGTATAATGATGTCATCGTGAATATTAATTACAAGCCCCGAGAAATTTAATAATATTTTTATTGCTTTGTTATGAGAGACGCTGATAATAATAATTATGTTGTGCTCCTTGAGCCCCTTATTACATAGGTGAAGGGTAATGCGCGGGTGGGAGGGGGCCTACTTCGTAGAGAGCGCACCGAGCGCCGCGTTGGTGGGCTTTATGCCTTAGTCATACGTATTTGTTTTTATTGAACTAAGACTACAATTTATAAATGGTATTGGTTTGTTTTTAAATATCAATTAAACCCTGTCTTAACCAAACCGTAATAGTTTTGGTATATTTTGGGCGATACGACAAAATTGTGCGCAGTTTTTCATTCATATATATTTGTTTTCGTTGGATGAAGACATATTACACATATTGTTGATTTTTTTAAATTCATTAAGCACTACCTACTCCAAACTATAATAAATAAAAAATATTATTATATCTACAAAATATTCAAAGTTATGTATGATTTAATTGCATAATTTTAGATATTTTATAGATAGACGAGTATCGTTTGACTATTATCTGTTATGGCTTGGTTTCGCATGGCTTAATTGAATTTTGAAAACTAACCGACACCATCTGAAAATTGTAGTCTCTCATTTCAATGAAATCAAATATGTATGACTAACACGGTTTAGTGTGCACTATTTATGGCGGATCTTAACAGCCTACCTCCACCCTTCGCCGCTGATAAGTAGGCACAATGATCTCTCAGAGTTGTCCAAATCTTAGTATTAATAACATTTTCTCATAAAAATATTAATTATGATGAAACAATGTTATACCTACAATAATATAAAATTTCAAAAACAAAATACACATGAAAATGTGTATGTCTTTGGGGAACGTATTGAATAGTCTTGCACCCCTTTCTAATGTTGCCTAATAAGCTTGACACAAGGGAGCAGTTCTGAACCAGAATAAGTCATGGCTGAAACCACGTAGGTAATTTACAGGTGTATATAAATTCAAATTCTTTAGGACTCCAGGATAGAAAACCATCCCTCGTGACAGCAGGCAAAATGTCCCAAGAGCAGAAGTGACCTACGAGAGTCAAGAGAGAAAAAAGCGAGCATGTCTCTTTAAAAAACGTGAATCAATGGACATAGGTACCTATATATATATATAGGTAATACAAAACTAAGATTCATCGATAATAATATTATGCATCAACACAGTCAGTGGCTATCGTAGAACTTAGAAAAGAATTGAGGATGATGACCACAGAACAGATTAATAAATATAATTCCATAGGTTATATTCAATACACTACATGACTACATTTTGATTCAGCGTTTTGAATGTGTGAGTGTGCTACGAAAATGAACCACGCGTTATGCACGTGCAATAGTGTATGTAATACAACAATATTAAATCAGCGTCAGAGAGAGCAGTTGTCAGTATTCGACGTACGACGTATTCTTGACACTGTTTAAGTTTATTCTGGATTCTTCCTTACGGATCGGTTGCCTGCTACTCCTTACCCGTTGGGTATTTCATTTCCCATTATTCTGAGTTCTCTGATGACGACCCAGTTAGTGAAGTGTGTGACCCTCAGCAATTAGAACCATGAGTTATCTTAGTGTCTATAATAGTTAAAATAGTTTCTATTCACCTTGCCGTCGGAAAGAGATCCTTCGTCCAGTGCTGTCTACCTGTTCCAGTAATGACGGGCAAAAGTTAGTATAATTCGCTGCAATAACAACACACGAAGGTCCTGAGCTATTACGCCGATAAAGGGATCCCATTACCTGCCCAAATGAAATAACAATAATTTATTTATGGCGTAATGACATAAGCCGTGGAAGGTATGCCTCTATTAGTGACAGGCCGTGTGGACGGTTTTGGGGTAGTTCATTAGATACATACATATATTCAAAAGCTTATAATCAGATATTTACAGATCGAACTACGTAGCTTAAATTCTTTTTGTTCGATTCGTTAGAAGATTTTAAAGGAGACCTCGAAACAAATTAAACCAAAATCTTTAAAATATTCATGTTTCTCACACAATTAGCAGAAAATATCACCCAAAGCATAATAAAGCATAAAAAAATAAGTGAAAAAATAAAATGAATCGGCAACTTACACATGGGTTCTTCATTCAAATCAGTTTATTTCTAATGTAGTTATTTGTTATTAAAAGTATTTTTTCTGTTATATTTTCGTTTTTATTTTATTTTCCATAAAAATTGATAAAAAAAATCAATCCCGAAAGTTTCGAGATTACGTTTATCAAACCCGGGATTCATGGGTATCAAAAATAGCTCGGGATCTCGGGATTGGAATCCCTAGTCATGAAGTATTCTTTTCGATATAACAATTTCTATTTTCGATTTTATTACAACGTTTATTTGATTGCATCATAACTTATTATTTTTCAACTATTATAAAAATTGCACTATGCATTCGAACAGCCCCGTTTGATATCCGTGGCCTTATGCCTCTCCGCCTCTGTCCGTTTCCTCTTTTCTCGTTTCGTTTTATTACCCCTCCTTCCCGTTTCCTTCGCCGCCGCCACTGCGGTCAGATTGCAAGAAAAATAATTAACTTGGATTAGCAATGTCAAGTGTTAAAACACTTGTAAGCTCGTGAGAAAACACGAATTAATAAAATCAACATAATTTTTTATTACTACATTTTAGCAGTGTTCTAAATTTGAATTGGATATTAATGATCTTAAACTTACTTATAACATTTTTTTTTAAATACGAATTCAATTTTTGTTCAAATTTGTAGGTAATAAATCAAAACGCATCGCAACATAGATGTAAAATTTAAGTTGACAGATACATTTGGGCAGAGTGAAGCAAATTACACGTTTTGTCCTATTTCATGAATCGCACCAAAAATCAACGAGAGAAAATTATTTAATAAACAGCTGTTTGTATACGTTTACTATTAAACTCAAATACATTGACCGATTTTTACGTCGATCGTCTATCAATATCGCCAGTATGGTCAATTTTATTATTACCGAGAAGAAAGGATGAAAAATGTCACACAAGATCTGCAATGTCGTCGCGAATTTTCTTTTCAAATTCATATTCGGATTCTTCGATTTTTTAGGTAGTTATTAGAAAAGATTTTGCTCCGCAGCTAAGATCCAAAATTGCAACTTTCGAAACAGTAAAAATATATCATATCTCGCATTAAAATAAAAGATACCTATACTTTCAGAAATAGTCAGCGAAATATACATTTTCTTTTTTTTTATTGTGTTAACTGTCAATTCATGACGGAAACGCATTGTATTAAGAGCATACTTCAGTGAAACGGCAAATAATTTTCAACTATAGGTGCGACGAAATTTCGGACTGGCTGCCAATCGGAGAGTGAAATTCGAGCTGTGAACACGTCAATTTGTTTTGTGATGGCGTCGGGAGAATTAATTCTTAAATCGTGTAAAGATGACTAAAAAACGTTACCCATTTACTTGAAAAAGAAAACATGTCAATGAATATATTATTATTATTACAAATAGAACACTAAACATAACACTAAATGGACACATGTTGATTTTTTATGATAAATTGTGTTTTGTTCTGCACGCGTCGTTTGCACATTCTTCGCGTCGCGTAGTCACGATCGTTTTAGACCGTGCCCCAGCTGAAGTATAGCCTTAATATATATATATATTTGAATTATTAACTAAAGTTTTATAATATACTAACTTACTTAACTATTAGGTATCTAACTAAATATGCATAATCAAATATCTTCGAACATTTTGTTGATTGATCAGATAATCGAAATTTATGATAATAATATGACAGAAGATATTCCAACATTACAAAGATTCTCACGAAAACTTTACTTCGAAATAACTGTTTTTTGCGTAACCCCTGAATTTTACCTCAACAGTTTGGAAAACGCTGGTCAACAGCTACCCACTAACAGTGACTAACCAAATAATGACAAGTCAATGTTATTTTTTAAAGAATACGTTAAAGTAGAAACGGTTCATTATCACTAGGTTCAAAATAATCACTCAGATATACCTAATCAATATATTGCTAACTCAATAATACATATTTAAAATAATTACAAGATAAAAAGAACTTTTCATATACAACGTTTTTAAATTTTCTGTTGAATTATTATGCTCAATATGCTCAAACTTGTACTTGATATGAAGTAAATAAAAAACAAACAAATATAGAATACTGAAATTTAATTTTTATTTCCATAGTAACGGACGTATATATTATATTAATAATTTAGTTGCTAGGAACACCCACTTAGCAAACAATAATATTGGATTGGATTACGGATTTCTTCCGAAATAACTTTTCATACAAAAACAGAATTAACTGAAAATGAATTCAATTCTGCTTAAAGGTGGCTAAAAGTATTAAAATAATGCATTGGCATCGTGTTCTGATACATTCTAAAAGTTTCAAATGTCTAGCTAGTCGGGAAGTTAGTTAAGAATCGATTCCATATTTGTACTGGACAAACAACCACCGGATAAATAAGAATACTAGCTAATAAAAACGTTGTAAACAGAAACTGGGTACTGTTCAGTTGTACGGAATACAGCGGAAAACACATTTTGAAAATAGCCGATAAACTGTATTATTTGTTAGATTAACCTAACCAAACCTAACCTAACCTAAACTAACCCAAACTAACAAATAATCCAGTATATCGGGTATTTTCAAAGTGCGTTTTCCCCAGAAACTGCATTATAGCGGGGTTTTTTTAAATACCTACAAAATTTGTTGTTATTAAGTTCAAAGTTATAAATAAAGTAAAAAGAGTAACTGTATTTTGAAATACCATTAAATTAATAAACAATATAGTATACAAAATTAATTTGAATATTTTAGAAGAGATTGATAATTAAATCAATTTATTTAACCATATATTTTTAATAGAAAGGAATTGAATACAGGCGGTGGATAACCTTTTCACTGACGACATTTTAAATCATGCAGGTGGTGTTGAATAAAATGCTTTCTTCCTGGCGGCAGATTTATGTCTTCCTGTTTGTAAAATATTAATAAAAATAAATTGCTTTTTTCCAAATAATATTGCGATAGTATTCTAGTAAAGACATGATACTACAGGACAGCGGTTTTCAAACATTTTTACCTACTGGAATGGATGAGCATATTGTCAAAGCACATCTACACAGTGACACACTCAAATGCTACTACCACTCTCAAATATAATGTAAATTAATTACCTACCTATTTCTTCTACATTTTTTAAAATTCGCTTTCTTAAACGGATACTCGCAAGAAGCCCGATTTAAATTTTGGTATATGATATGTATGTATGTATGATGGCCGCGCAGTTTAAGCGTCGGGCTATATAGTCGTGGGTCCCAGGTTCGAATCCTGGGTCTGGCAAGTTCACATATTATTTTTCAATCTGTGTATGAGTCAGAGTATGGACCTAATAGGTTGAGCAAGTGGCTGTCATTCATTTCTCGTAAAAAACAAAATCTGTTAATACAAACCTCTACTCTGTGGAGGCCCATATGATCCTATTAGGATCGGACATGGTCGAAAAAAAAAATGTGATATGTATGTACACATGATGGCTGCGCGGTTTAAGCGTCGGGCTATATAGTCGTGGGTCCCAGGTTCGAATCCTGGGTCTGGCAAGTTCACATATTATTTTTCAATCTGTGTATGAGTCAGAGTATGGACCTAATAGGTTGAGCAAGTGGCTGTCATTCATTTCTCGTAAAAAACAAAATCTGTTAATACAAACCTCTACTCTGTGGAGGCCCATATGATCATATTAGGATCGGACATGGTCGAAAAAAAAATGTGATATGTATGTACACATGATGGCTGCGCGGTTTAAGCGTCAGGCCATATAGTCGTGGGTCCTAGGTTCGAATCCTGGGTCTGGCAAGTACACATATTGCTTTTCAATCTGTGTATGAGTCAGAGTATGGACCTAATAAGTTGAGCAAGTGGCTGACATCCATTTCTCGTAAAAAACAAAATCTGTTAATACAAACCTCTACTCTGTGGAGGCCCATATGATCTTATTATATCGGACGTGGTCAAAGCATATGATGTGATTAATTATGTTTAACACACACATGTTGGTTTATAATATCGGAGATCCCGAGTCCAAATCTTGGGTTCGAAAAAACTCACATGATGTTTTTTTACCGTGGTATGTTTGAGTCAGGATATGGACCTAATAGGTTGAACACTTGGTTAATATCCATTTCTCGTAAAAACGAAAGTCTATCGATATAACCTACAATCTGTGGAGGTCCATATGATGCTCTTAGGATCGAATATGCTGATGTGTATTTATAATATTTATATATCTGACAGTGGGTAGGTAGTTACTAATGGCGTATAAGTAAAATCACCACTTCTCAGGGCTCAAAATAGAACGGAGCGCACCGGAGCGCCATTCCGGTTCTTAAAACCCCCAAAATTTTATGTCTCATGGAAAAAATAATTTGGCCACATAAAAAAAATCTAACACACTTATTTTTCTAAATTAGTAGATAACCTTGTTAATATTTTCGTAAAATCGAGCGCTCCGGCTCGTAAAATTTTCTATTTTGAGCGTTGCCACTTTAGTAAGAAGTTAGAGGATAAAACCTACTTTTAAAATTATTTTAGAATAGATAATCACATAAAAAACAATGCAATACAAAGACAATCATTAACTCTATAAAATAATTATTGTATACAATCCCCAGATTTGTGTGAACGTTTTCGCATTTTGTTTTAAATAACTCTTTTTAAAAAAGATAAAGTGCAATAAGTCTAGGTAATAATTATTATACGAAATTACGTTAACCCACTAATAAAACAAGAAATCTGTATTCATATGATTGTTATAATTAGGATTAAAATGCAATATTTTTAACATTACCTACATACCTATTAAAATGTCAACTCACAGCGTCGTCAAACAGCGGCGTAGGAAGAAATAACTTTCAATTTTTTATTAATAACAGTCAAACAATTAATTGAGCGTAGTTATACGCAAAGCAGCCAGTCCACACAAACCTCAAACAGAGAAAGAAGCACTTTTATGTAAAGTGTGTTTCTTTAAATCCACAAGCCTCTGTATACTATTTATACCTTTTTAATGATATATATTATATATCTATATATATATATGATTTTGTGTAACTTATAAAGAGATAAAAGCATAAAATCTATGAAATTTTTTAGCAGTCCATGCTGTTTTGTGCAAAACGGGTTTTTTAGAATGTTCATTCTTAAATGCAGCTAACTCTTATTTTTGTAAGAAAAATCGTTAATTTTGCATCTATTTTCTTTAAAAAAACCTTTGAAGTATTATGGGAATTTCAAAGTTCTGAAAATAATTCGAAAAACTTGTAAATTATATATTAATATTTAGCTGCCTGGTACTAATTTTTACATAAAAAATCTATATTTTATTATATATTATATATAATACAATGAAAAACATATACTTAATGTAATTGATAAAATAATGTTTATTAATTGAATGTAGAAAAACACACATTACAGTCAGGATTTTAATAATTAGGTAAGTACATAATGAGGTAAGTAGAGGTAGGCTGTTAAAATCCTCAATAAATAATGCACACTAAACTTATTCAGTCATATTATGTATTTATTTTCATTGAAATAAGACTACAATTTACAAATGGTGTTGGTTAGTTTTTAAAATTCAATTAAACCCTGCGAAAACCAAGCCATTACAGATAATAGTCAAAAAATACTCGTCTATCTATAAAATATCTAATATTAGATTTACAATAAAATCAAACTTTCTTCTTTAAGCACTACGGTGCATGTTGCAGCATCAGTCCCGTGCGGCTGCGTCTCGGGACGAAATGAGCATTTAAAATAAACTTCTTTCAGACACGTTTAAAGCGTCATGGAAAGCGGCCGTGGTCGGGTGGTCGTGGGAACTTTTTTTTATTATTTTATAGATAGAAGAATATTTTTTTATCTATTTTAGTTTGGTTTAGGCAGGGTTTATTGGAACTTAACAAAATGAACCAACAATATGTATTCTTAATCCCATGAAAACAAATAAGTATGAATGGAAAAGTGTGCACAATTTTGTCGTACCTATTGCCCAAAATATACCAAAACTATTATGGTTTTGTTTAGGCAGGGTTTAATTGATTTTTAAAAACTAACCAATACTATCTAAAAATTGTAGTCTTAGTTCAATACAAACAAATACGTATGACTAACAAAGTTTAATGTGCACTATTTAAGGCGGATCTTAACAGCCTATCTCCACCCTTCGCTACTACTTCATAGGTACTTATACTATTATAAGAATAAATAAATATTAATCACTGATTGTCGCCAACACTGCAAAAAAATGTTTTTCAATTAACCTCAAAATGACTGCACCTGATTTTTCGGGTTATATAATTTAAAAATAAGTGCCATGGCGAGGTGAGCTATCATTTCTGCAACAAACGATCGACATACCTCTTCGCGAGCGCGCGAAATAATTTCCCGCACATTATACATTTTCTTATCGTATTTGTGTATTTTCAATTAACCTCAAAATTGTTTCGCGCTTTTTTTAATATATTAAATTGCATATGGCGGCCGCGATGACAGCGCGCCAATTATTAATTCGGCGGTCGTTTTTCAATTTACGGAAATTACAGTGCTTTCATGAACAACACCGTCTTGACATATTTTTCATTAGCATTTTATCCACGATAAATAAGTATCTTTTACACCTTTGTTCGTCAACCCATTGTACATTTTTAAACGAAACAAAGTAATATAATATCTAACAACCACCACGTTTTTTAAAAAAAACTATTATCATGGTAAATGCATAACTATCAATAATAAAACATACATAACAATAATTTTTGAATTCTAAGTTTGAAATTGTGTGATGTTGGAGTCTATTTTACAACGTTTTTCTTATGTCGTATTCTTATTTGTCCGGTGGTCGATTGTCGGGTACAAATCTTACAATCGATTTTTAACTAACTTCTCGAGTGGTTAGACATTTGAAACTTTTAGAATATATCAGAACACGATGCCAATGCATTCCTTTAATAATTTTAGCCATCTTTAAGTAGAATTGAATTCATTTTCAGTTAATTCTGTTTTGTATGGAAAGTTATTTCAGAAAAATCCGTAAAAAGTAAAAGACTATTATTGGTTGCTAAATTATTAGTATATACGTGCGTTACTATGGAAATCAAAATGAAATGTCAAAATGACATTTCAGTATTCTGTATTTGTTTGTTTTTTATTTACTTCATACCAAGTACAAGTTTGAGGATATGGAGCATAGTAATTCAACAGAAAATTTAAAAACGTTGTATATAAAAATTTCTTTTTATCTTGTAATTATTTGTCTGTAAATTACCAGTCAATTTTAAGCTATCAAAATTAATGTAAAACAACTGCATATTTAGTAATATATTATAATATTATCATCATCATCAGCTGGGGTCGATCCACTGCTGGATGAAGGCCTCGCTATAGTTTATTTCACTTTTCATAGAAATCAGTATCAATAAGTAGGTACGTCAAAATTTTTGAATCGTTTTCAAGATGGACCCTTCTGCAGTTTCCCTATAAAAGTAGCCGAAGCAACTTCCAATTTGACGTAAGCGCCATTTTTGTATTCAAATATATATAGGTATATAATATGCAAGCATTACTCTCTTTTTAGATTTTGTATTTAAATATTAAAATAGACATCCCAGATGTTATACCTTATTTGTATATTGAACATACATAATTTGAAAATATCTCAGATATAAGTATACCAACTAGAATAAAGTCTTTGATTTTTTCAAGTCCCGATGGGCGTCGTATTTTTTTTTTAAATGTTTTCGAGTAGGTATATATCTGTTTGGCTTATATACTTATGTTATAAGCAACGTTCCCTCTATTTTTCTATTGTGTGTGCGGATCATCAACGCGTCTGAGCAGTGGCATAACTAGGGTTGGTATCACCCGTTAGTGACGGTAAATCTATACCCCCCCCCCCCCCGACTTTCTTTTACAATATATTTGTATGAGGACTGTGCCGGGGATAAAAACATGTGTGCGGAGACATTTTGCTAGGTGTGCGCGCGCACATGCGCACACCTTACAAGTAACATTGGTTATATGTGTTTTAAAATTATGTATGTTCAATATAAAGCATGTTACATTATCAAGCCTTGTGAAATTATTCGTTGAATATAAAAAAAAATGTTTATTTGTGTATGTTTAGGTTCCATCTTTATAAAAGAATGGTTTCTTCTACGTCTTTGACCTCCCTACATAATTTCAGTTTTAATTTTAGTCCCACTATTTATAGTGACGTACCTATTGAAATATTTCCGGACTATTGACCTCGTAGTACCTATTTTTTTCTAAAAATATGTTTTTAATCAGATCAGTAGTAATAGATCTAATATATATTTGCTTCCAGTGGCGGTGCGTCAATAATCGAACAGAGCAAACAACAGCGAACGAATACCTTTTATAATTATTATTTACAATACAAAACTTAACTACTTCAGTGCCACGTTGCTAGTTTCGGTTAACTTTTACACGTAGAATTATCTCAAATAAAACTTAAATAAAGCTTTGTCGGAGCGCTAGGCCTTATCATAAAAAAAGGTGCGAAAAACGAGGGCTTCAGCACCGTATATGAAAACGGTATGTGGTGACGAAGGTAGAATAATTATCAGTAAAATGTCTACCATCTCGTATGTGAAAGTGCAGCGACTTCATTGGGCATGCCATATGTAGGTAGTTCAAGAATGGAAGAAGACAATCAACCGCACAAGAAGTTCTAAGGACCAGAGGGCAAAAGGAAAGTCGAAAGACAAAATGAGGTGGATACGCAGCATTATTGAGGCTTGACGCAGATGACGCAATCGATTAGTTAGAAATTTGAAAGGGGCCTTGAAACAGTTTAAGCCAGTCATAAAATTAATGAATTGTACCATAGACCTCAAAATTATATCACAAATCGAGTAAGAAATAGGTATTGACCGAAGGGTTTCTAATATAACCACTCATCAAATTTATTTTTATTAAGGTTTATGCAAGAATGATATTTTTTCTAAATAAATTATTGAAATTTTCAAAAGTTCGTGTAGGTATTATCATATTTTAAATTTTATCAAAAGTACCTAGCCTATTTACAAAAAATATCTGCATTAAGACCAAATGTTATACAAATAAAAGTTAGAGCTTATACTGCTTATAGGTATATGTATTATAAATATGAAAAAATTAAAACACTCAAACAAATCAAAATGATGAGTGAAGTGAACCTATCTAAACTCACCTCACGAGTTAAATATATCGATATCCAAAGTGATTTGGTTAAACATAGTAATTGCGATGCCAATTGGTATTATCAATGGTAAGTCATTTATACATTTGAGAGAATGAACAGCCAGCTGATGGTCCTGATTTTTTAGATCATATTCAGGCACA
Source organism: Rhyacophila brunnea (assembly GCF_057557595.1). Classification (NCBI taxonomy): domain Eukaryota; kingdom Metazoa; phylum Arthropoda; class Insecta; order Trichoptera; family Rhyacophilidae; genus Rhyacophila; species Rhyacophila brunnea. Next base: position 154,202 of record NW_028232772.1, on the reverse strand, counting down.
TAATATATAGATCAACACCGGTAAAATACGTAGCCAAATAAAGCTTTCACAAAACTTTTGACCACGTTAATAAATATCTAATAAATATAATATTTTTAAATAATCTAAAAATATATATGGCCGTATCTTTACTGTGTGTAAACATATCTAGTATCCGAAGGGTTGAATAAATAATCTCAAATCGTGGCTCCTAATAACAATTACAATCGTGGCTGCTATCTGATGACAGAATCAAATTATCCGTACGGTAGTGGATTCGAGCCCGGCCCCGCGGACTTGCCGGTCAGCTCGTGCACCTACCATCGAGTAGTCTCGTATTTGACTGTGGCCCATTGTTACAGGTGAAATGGCATATTTTTGAATTCTTCCGATAGCTTTTTAGGTGTGTGTAAACACTGTGTACCTACATACTTAATATAAAAGTTATTCAGAGGATTTCAATGCAATACACCTTGTGCTATAGAGAGTTTTCCAGGATTTTGAAGTCTTTTGCTGTCTAAAAATTTTAAATGTTAATTGGTTTTTACTGAAGAAACTGGGAATTTATATTTTGTATATAGAATTTATCTTATCATCCTATTGATTAAGTAGGTAACTAGATAGTTTTATTATATCTATTACCAAAATGTCCAGTAAATGGTTGTTATATGAAATGTTATTGGTACTAAATTTGAGAAAACTTTTGGTTTAAGTAAATTATTTGCACTGCCAGATGCGCACATAGAACATAGTCTGTGGAGAGAGTTCCATTTTGAAAAATAACCATATCACTTATATTGATTTTTAAGGCGGCGGAGGACACGAGGATAACTAAATGTAGCAGGTACCACCGTCAACTCATACAGTGCTGACGACACGGCTGCTGTGTCGGCATTAGATGGTCATTAGATATAATTAGTATGTTATTTAAATATGATAATTAAATATTATTTAACGGGTCCGCAGTGAATGAGTTATTAAGGAACATTCCCTATACCCAGACACTAGCGATAAACACCTGACCTGCAGTATAACTAATGGTGTTCACCTATGAGTTATTGCGAGTACCCACAAATCCGCGTGGCTTAACGATAATAAATAATTAGGATATTTAATGTCCATTTGTGTCGTCCACGTTATCTTGTCTTTTACACGTGACGCATCGAATTATTAAAACGAATATTGGATGCCCTAAACTAGATAGTTGCACCAATTTATGAGTGCCAATGGTCTTACATCGGCTACAGGCCTCTGTCGTAAAATACCAAGAGAAATTGGGTCAACCCGTTAAGAAGGCGGTCGACAATCAAATCATCCTGGTTATGATCCTAAGTCATGAAGTCCTGACGATAACGAAGAAGAAATAATTTTCCATTTACCTAAATAGTTTTCGGCCCCGAACCCCCTTCCATTGTGTTTGCGCCTGTCAATGACATTATTAATGGACAACGCACTCAATACGGTAGCTAGCAAGTAAATTCGCGCATAGCGACATTCGCACATGTATAGGTAGACGTCACGCAATTTCCATTATGCGATATCACGCATCGGGAAATTTAGGAATATCACCTTTATTGTAATGGCGTTAAAACAGTGTTTCAAGACAGTGTTAATGTTCATTTGAGCGAACCTGTTCAAACCGAACCATTTGGCAGACCCGACAAAAAGCATCGGGAATTTATAGCAATGTCACTTTTATTGTAATGGCGTGAGAACAGATTATGCCATTCGGCAGACCCGACAAAAAAGTGAGTGTCATTTTTTTCCCAGATGTTTCGTCCATATTAATGTTATTGGCGCCTGTACACTTCTAATAAACCATTTTTGGGGGAGAATGTAATATTTTCGCCCCATATCCGGGGCCTGTCGCACATACTACAATCGGACCTCGTACATTCTAGAACAGGCGTTTAAAATGCAACTCATTTAGATGGCAATAAAATTAACAGACTTCCTACGTCTAAGAAAATTTATATTTTCTTAGAATTTAATACCCCTGTGTATTACCAATTCGATTACACAGCTATCGATTTATAAGCTCGACAGTTAGTACCAAAAAATCTTGCGGTCGTATTGTTGTATCAAGACCACTCGATACAATGCACCAATACATGACTATATAGATAAAGATAGGTAATAGGTAGATAAGTACTTACGTATATCATATCTACGCAGCATCAACAAACAGCTGACTGCTTCTAACAATTTAAATAAACCTGTATCTTATTAGATATTACAATCCACAGCCATTAATGAGAGCCAGCATTAATAACAATTATTATCCACTATAACAGTACCTAGCGCCTATTTTCGGCAAAATGAAGCCGTGTTTCTTGCGTATAACGCACAGTAGAACCTCGATTTTATTATTATGAACTTAACTAAGAAAAGTTATACCATCGTGTTGCTTCTCCGTACACCTACCAAATTTAAACACAACATAGTAACAATAATAATATGTTCTACTAAAATAACTAAACATAATTTACCACTAACTTTACATTCAACACAAAAACAATAAATTTCAGCAACACGTTCTCGCAGTTTATAAATGAATGTAATCGGTCAAATCCATATTTACCGGCGACGTTTTTTTTTTTTTTTAATTCAGCCGTAGATATTCTATCTTACTTTAATGCCTAGTACGGAGGTATAAGCGTGCCGAATGCTTACTCACTCGCACTTATGGTTCGTTTTTGTTCAGGCCTTGGTATAGGTAAATCGTTTTACAGTGGCACCATGGGTACGGCAAATGCGGCTTGCAGTTGTAGTGGTATTGTTTGCTAGCATTGAAACAGGCATTGTCGCAAACAATTCAATACACGCGCAAATCGCCTATGGTGCCACTGTATAATGATTTACCTATACCTACATATTAAATTGTGAACAGGGATGTGCTGAGATTTGCACGTGTTTTTATATTAATATTTAATCTGCTACGTTATTTGTAAATTGGTTATTGTTCCCTTTATTTTAATTATAATATTATGATGAATGTACTCAGTGACGCGTCAAGCGAGGATATTAGGAAACACCCGGGCAGTCCGAAAGTAAATATGTTGCATATAAAAATACCTACCGCAATTAATTTCAAGAAAATCTTTTAAGTATGATTAAGTAAGTATGGTTTAATAGCATAATTTTAGATATTATTTTATAGATAAACGATTTTTTTTTACTATTATCCACTACTTATGGCTTGTATTAGGTAGAATTTTAAAAACTAGTAAACACTATTAACACAATTTAGTCTTAGTTCAATAAAAACAAATACGTTTGACTGACAAAGTTTAGTGTGCACTATTTATGTCGGATCTTAACAGCCTACCTCCACCCGTCGCCACTGGTAGGTCGGCACCTCATTTTTGCCGCTAACCTTGGGTAGAAGATGTCACCAGAAAGAGAATACGACGTCCACAAAAGACAATTTATTTTTAATTTAAAAAAAATATAACCACAGAACAGATAATAAATAGAATTCCGATAGGCAATATTCAATACACTAAAGTTTGATTTGGGGTTTGAATGTGTGAGTGTCCTACGTAAATGAAACATGCATTATGCACGTCATATTAAATGAGCGTCAATGCATAAAACGAAAGCAGTTGTCAGTATTCGACGTATGACGTATTCTTGAAACGTGTTGTAAGTTTATCCCGAATTATTCCTTACTCGAGATCAGTTACCTGCTACTGCCTACCCGTTAGGTATTTCAGTTTCTGAGTTCCCTGAATATAACAGAAATCCAATTACTTACGCATAACCATACAGCCATTGTTTACATTGTCTAGCTGAAAATTCTTTATTCACTTCTAATCATGAAAAAATCGATAGATACGACCTCGTACCTAATTCTTATTAAAATAATTCATAATAGTCATTTATTTTTTTGAATCCCACACTAAAATCCAATAATTAAATAAATGGAGAGTAATTTAAAGATTTTAGAACCTCTTTGTTGAGGCATAATGGAGCTTTGTGTATTCTTTTAATTTTCATTATTTACTAAACAATATCACAAAATATATTACATTATTATACTTGCATAGGAGGCTACCGCGGATAATTTCATAATAGCGGCTTCAGAAAGCTCTAAAGTGTGAAAAGGCAAAATTAAATCAATAAAGAAGATTAATTTAACGCCATCTCTCCTCTACTGGCACAATATATTCAACAGTGGCGTAGAGGAGCTAAGTATTAATAATTATTATTGTCGAATATTTTCCTCATAAAAACTAAATGTATATCGTCACCTCAATACTACAACTAGATAACTCTGATTTGGTCATTGTTGGGAAAAACGAAATTTAAACTTTACTTGATTAACAATATAAATTTAGGCTATAATTATTATTAACGTACCTAGTTTTATCATTTCGTAGAGAATGTAAATATGTAGAATCATATTCAATAGCTATCTCAAAAGCAGTGAAATTCAAGTTATCAAGTTGTTGTATTGAATTGACGAAATATTCTTCTTCTATTGAAAAACCACAGAACAGATCAATAAACAGAAATCCGATAGGCTATCCCAAATACACTACATTTTGACGCTGAGTTTTGAATGTATGAGTGTCTTACGAAAATGAACCACACATTATAGACTTACAATAGGTACTGTATGTAGCAACCTTCAAATACACCAATATTAAATGAGCGTCAGTGCATAAAATGAGAGCAGTTGTCATAACGAAAGCGAGCGTATTCTTTACACGTGTTTAAGTATCCCATATTATTCCACGCTCGAGATCGGTTGCATGTTTCTCCACACCCGTTTATGTATTTCAGTACCCATTATTTCATCCCATGGGAGAAACAGTCTAGGGTGGATTTTGTTCGTTTTTAGTAGGTATACGATATACCTACTCCTTCATCATCTTCTGCTTTATTTTCCAGTTATTGACACCGGTTTACGATCAATTATTGACCACGTGGATAATCCCTCTCAGAATATATATAAATTTATTTTAGAACGGGACTGCTATTCGCCTGGTCTTACGACAATATATTGAGATTTGCGGTAGGTTAGCGAAAAGCGACCATAATTAGCCCAACCAATATTTATTTATTTAGAAAAAGAGTATTACGGCATTACAGCGATTGGCCAATGCGCCATAATACATAATAAATACAAAATTATAAAAATATATTAATTACAAATAACAACTAATATAACAAGAAAGTAGAAAAGACAGCATGTGTTTATGTACATATTAAAGAAACATGATACAATATATACAATTATAAATTTAACCTATTTAACACGTCCGCAAAAATTATATAGTTAATAAAAAATAAATCAACATTTATGGTGTCATCAAATAAGTTAATCGCACGATACACAGCATCATGAAACATAACATCTGTCCTGCGACGTGGTATCATGAAAACCGTAGAGTTACGAGTGATATTGGTGGGAACATGAAAATTAATATTTGCCATTATACGGATTGTAAATGAACCCACGAAGAAGTAAAAAGAAATGCTTTAAAATAACAATCACTCTTCGGGTGGACAGGGATTGCATTAATAGCATACCCAGAAGAAAACGAGTCGGGAAATTCATTTAATTATCATTATCATAAGGAAATAACCCGTATGTTCTTAAGTAGAGAAATCTAATGCCGGGTCCACACTGGCAATATGTCGCCGGCAACCTTGTTAAATTTTACGATAAGTATGATAATTATCGTAAAATTTAACGAGGTTGCAGGCGACATGTTGCCAGTGTGGACCCGGCATAAGAAATCTATTGTGGACTCGATCCAACTTAATTGTGTGGATGGACCTATTAGGACTCCAAATAATGCTGGCATATTCAAGAATACTCAACACAAATGATACGTATAATGTACGTAATACTCGGTTACGTTACAATATGTTTTACGATATCCGCCCATTACATAATATAATATTATGAATCTCGTGAGTAAAGTTCTGCAGATTAGCAAATTATGTATTTATTATATTCAGTTTCGAAGTAACGCTACTGCGCATTACATACGTCCCTAAGATATCGAGGACAATAATTGGTTTTTATAGATAGCTAATTTGCTTTTCAATCAAATGCATCCTGTTGTATTTTTCTATTGATACACTTGCTGGAAGTGTTTTTTTCTGCTTTGAAAACACTTGCTGAGTAAATAAATAAAATATAAAATGAAAAAGTCCAGTCCAAATGAGCGTGGCAATCATAAAATGAATTGGGGATCATGCGTGGAAATTTGTTAATACAACTTTGTGAGTATGCTTCGTGATGGTTGAGTGATTCCTTTTCGAAATAAAGCCATGTATTCACTAGGGGAAAAATGGAGCAACATGTCGCGGGACATGACTCTCAACATATACGTCGATGTCGCGGGAATAATGTCGCAGAAATATCGCCCGAGGAGGTTGTGTTGGTCAGTGTTGCTCACATATTTAAGTATTCTACTGAGTATTTTATCTAAACGTAATAGAAAGAAAAGATAGTTCGTCGCTATAGGATTTGTTTCCCGAATAGACCAAATGTCAATTTTTCAGGAGACGAAAAACAAATTTCATTGTCGTATTATGAAATATCAGTAGATGTATCAATCATTTTTTCTACACTGTATGATTGTAACATTATCTAAGAATAAATTCCAAGAATAATATACTGGTATAAATCAGTAAATGCACAGAAAATGCGTTTTATTTACAAGTACTCGTTGTGGATATTCGGGAAATTTTTAGCGCTCTCTCAGAATAATGGATATTCGGGACAAAACAAGGACGTTCGGGACTTAAGACCGTAGCGTATTGCTGCACGGCCCACGGATTACTGAGTGGTCAAAAAGTACGCACCTCAAATGTTATATTTATTTAAACGATAATTGTTAATGATTACTTTTACTATTTAAATACCTAATGATCGTAATAACCCAAGTTCGTAGGTAATAATAACATGCGGCATTCGCTTTTTTCGGTTTTTTTCGTAATAAGTAATAAAATAGTTTTTAATAATCTTTTTTTTTATTCAACGAATAATTCACAAGATTTAAGAATGTACCATTCTAATTATTGAACATACATAATTTTTAAAATCACTTCTGAGAAAATATATTATAACCAATAGAAAAAATCTTTTTGAAAAAAGTAAGACACCCGGCAGGAATCGTCCCTGCATCTCCTGGGTTTACGACCCAGTCCACAAATTATCCACTATGCTACGAGGTGACATACTTATGACGACAAACTTTAACTATTGGTCTTTTAATACCTGCTCATCAGTATTCTTCAAAATCAAGCGACTATCGGCGATCGGTTTTGGTTTATTAAATAAAAGTAGGTATCTACTACTTCAATTACTAACCGACGTCACGGATTTCTCCAATATTTTATGACGGTACTTACTCGTACTTGCTAACAATTTTATATTAATACTTTTCCCAAAAAAAAAAAAAAAAATCTATGTATATCTGTATATTATTATATATATATATTTCTATAATTAACAATTAAACTTATTACAAACCACCAAATAAATATTATATATTAACTATCGGAATGACAATACAAAATATTAGCATCTATAAATTAATTACCATTGGCTGCTAATATTAGGTAGGTACCAATATCCTAAGTATATAATATTTACCAAATAAATAGTTACTAACATACATATTAAATTAAATTAACTATCAGCGCATTCAAAAATAAATAATAGCATCGCCTTTATTTTCATAGAAATACCCAGATTAAAAGTAAAATAAAGACAAACAATGTTTAATTAATAATAATTATTTTTTACGTCATAGTAGTTGCCGGGTCACACTGTAGAATTCATATAACCGTTGGGATTTTGTGTCATTTATCAAAACAAAATGCACTTATTTAGGTTAAAATACTCACTTCCATAACTTTACTATAAGTTTAGGGCGAACTGGTGATGTATCAGCTATAAATAATCTCTTCAAATTTGATGAATTCACTATTAAAACAATAGTAACTTTAAAAACAATATCAATAAGACGAAATTTGAAAGAGCATTCCGGACAGCCGAAAAATATGAAAGTGGGCGTGATTGTTTTAGAGCTGGACAGCGTGAATGTGGGAGCGAGATGCACGGCGTCAGCGCGGTTTGATTGGCTAAAAGTCATATTCGGGAAATAAAAACTCAGCCAGAGATTTATTTCGACCGAAATTAACTTGGATATTCAGGTACGAATAGTTGGACATTCGGGAAAACAACACGAAGTAATTGTAACTTAACATGGCGTATTCGGGTTTTTCAAAAAAATATCTCTGTTCCTAGATAAAAATATATTGTTTTTATAAACGATTTCGGTAGAGTTCGATAAAAGAAATTGAACTGCATTAAAATGTCGATTTCGACAAAAATGGATATTCGGGAAACAAATCCTATAGCGACGAGTTGGTGAGTGTGGAACTACTTACTACAAAGACACAACAGAGTGGATATTATGTTGCGTGCAACGTTGGGGGACAGCGCGCTACGTTGCTGCGTCACGTAGACTCTATGTTGCGCGTCATGTTGCGGGACATTTTTTCCCCTAGTGAATACGAGGCTTTCAGGGGTAGGTATATTTACATTCATAACTTTAATTAGTTGACATTGTATTATATGACAATAATTATAATTATTCATTATCTTCGTTCGTCTGAGATTCTCTCCTATCGAAGCGAGGACATCATTACCAGCCGAAATTTACCGTTATTTTTATTGGTCCAAATTTACACGGAAGCAATTCTATACACAACACGGTTATCAGCGGTTATCGGCGGCTATCTTCAATAATTAGTATATTCGTAATACGACGAAAATTTAAGTTGCTAGACATATCGTGTGAAATACGTCTCTTATTTGTGGACCTCCGTCATGTTCTGGTATGTTCATGCTGGCGTATCTATGGTTTTCCACCGAACCTTAAAATGTTCGAAATTTTGTATTGAAACGCCAAACAAGAATTGTACATATAAATAGAACCTACAATTTTATTAGTCATTACAGTATATATAAAAAATATGTTACTACTCGCCACTCGATAGTTGACAGCTCGCGGGGAACTATAAATTGAGGCGGCGGCCGTCTATGTAATTTACATATTCTATCTCGCTCTAAAAGTCAACACAGCCAAGAGAGGGGGTGTTAAAAGATAGTACTTTTGACAGTTAATTTCTTGTGACAATTAACTGCCTGAATACATAAAGTGATAAATATATTATTATCAGTTTTTCGGTGTTAAGTTACACTTATGTTAGAATAGTCTCGATGAAACCTATTGCATCGTTTTCTTTCGTTCAGCTCATTCTGTAAAAACTAACGAACTTCGCGCTTATGTGGTGCAGTAAATAACCACCCAGCCAGATGTGTCATTTTAATGTAAAATAGTCTTTGACTGAACAGAATTATACGTTTTAACATCCAGCATAACGATTATTAAATAAAAAGTATAGGTAATTAGTAATTTAGTTGAAGAGATCTTACATTCCAAAGTAGGTTATTTCCTTAACAAAAAGCTAAGCAATTGACTGACAAAATGCAAAACGTGTGACTTGGTATACAAGATGGCCACTTCTAGGGTCAATGCTGCCTAGGTGGCATTGCCCATAGCAAATAATATGCTAAATCTGAAGTAAATGCTGTTGCGGGCGAAATCTACAAACAAATAGCCACAACTGAAGTTTTTAAATACCTATTTTTTATGTTTTACTACCGAGTGGCCCATCACTGAAGGGTGGCCTACGATTGTACCTCTTACCCTACCTATGTTTATAATAATTAATATTATTTCATAAGTGGACGGGTATCGCTTGCCTTTCGTCAATTCAGCTGCACTCAACATGTTCTAGAAAACTTAATAATACATGTAGGTACCTATCACAATATAATATTTGTTTAGGTATTAGGAACAACAAAAGAATCTTTTCTTATTATGTTTTATAGTAATATTATTTTGTGAAGATAGTCTCAAATTTACCGACAACGCTTCTTAGCCTATCTATGTAGGTAGCTACCTTCTTTATGTAATTATAAAAAAAACCTCAGCTATGAAGACCTTTTTTTAAAACGTATTAATGGTTGATGTAAAATTGTAAACTAATTACTCGCTACTTACTTGGGCACTCACTTACTGAGTTAATTAACAAATAACTCCTCAAAAGAAAATGATTAATAATAATTTCTGTAGTTCTAATGTAGTTATTTTTTTTAACCTGATTACGTAAAGATTTCCACATTTCTATTAGCTACCTACTATCGTCGACTAATGAATTTTATACTTATATTAAGTATATAATTAATATAAGTATGAAGATTATGGTTCAATTTCAATTAATCTAGCATCTAGCAGAACCAAACTGGCATGGAGTGCATTTGGGCGCCTGAATAATATCTTCAAAAGTGACCTCTCATTGTGTCTTAAGCGTAAAGTGTTCAAACAATGTGTGTTTCCAACACTTACATATGCATGTGAAACATGAACTTTTAATGTAAGAGAAATTTAAAATAATTACAAGATAAAAATAACTTTTTATATACAACGATTTTAAATTTTCTGTTGAATCATATAAACTTGACTTGACTAGCTTAAACGATCAAAAAAAATGTACTTGATAGAAATAATACTGAAATGTCATTTTGACATTCATATTGATTTCCATAGTGACGCACGTATATATTAATAATTTAGTTGCTAGGACCACCCACTTAGCAACCAATAATAGTCGATTGGATTACGGATTTCTTCCGAAATAACTTTTCATACAAAACAGAATTAACTGAAAACGAATTTAATTCTACTTAAAGATGGCTAAAAGTAATAAAAAAATGCATTGGCATCGTGTTCTGATATATTCTAAAAGTTTAAAATGTCTAGCTAGTCGGGAAGTTAGTTAAAAATCGATTGCATTGCATTGATTTGTACCAGATAAACAACCACTGGAAAATAAGAATACGACCTAATAAAAACGTTGTAAAATACGGGTAATACAACGTTGCATGGAAAGGTGCATAACGTGAAAAGATTACAAAAGAAACCAATGGGTAAGGCAGCAGACAAGAGTAAACGATGTGATTAAGGTCACTAAGTAGATGAAATGGCAACGGGCTGGGCCATTGCCCACTGAAGAAGGAAGCCGATACATTACACGACTGGTCCTACTTCTCGCCCTCCCGTTGTCTATGGATGTCATGCCATTGCCTGTCATTGTCTATAGAGTGCTCATACTGACGTGTCTGTCATGTTCACTTGTCGGAGTATTCTTAGTTTCAGATTTCTTTCAGATTATTTTAACGTATCTTGGAGGGCGGCTCTCGTGGTGCAGTGGGTAAGGCGCTGGCCTTCCACCCGAGAGTTCTGGGTTCGATTCCCGGTCACGACAAAAACATTTATGTATTTTTCTCAAAGCCTGGGTGTTTGTGATTGTTCAAAATTACTAACAAACACCTTGTACGAAGAAGCAAGGACATGGTTATTAATAATTCAAAAAAAAAAAGTATGATTTAATGGTTATGTGTTATTAATAATTCTAAGTGACGATCAAAGTAAGTAAACTTCTTCTGTGTATAATAATATCATAATACACTAGGACGTTTGTCAATGTGACAGTCGATTCTAAACGACAATAACTAATAACTTATTTATACTCTTCAGTCATTATAGAATACCAAACTCTGCTTGCAAGTACGTTATCAATAAATAGTATGGCAGTGGCCCACTCGTTGCTCGTGCAAAAAGTTATGCTCAGGCTTTATTAATCTAAAGATGGCGGTGGCCGGGCACGTCGTTCAACGTGTGGGCAACCTCTGGACAACTACCGTCAGTAATGATTCGGAATAGGTAAGTACCTCAGAAACACGAGTATGGGTAATGGTTATTATTTAAAATATTTTGAAAAAAATTAGTACCGAGAGAGACTCGAACCCGCCATTCTCCAGATTCCGGCCAATATCCTATGCACAGGAAACGCGAAAATAAGGAAAGTTGTTCGACTTCTGAGTGGCGATGTAAAAAAAAATAATTCTCCAGGGCGGAGTATTAAAGTAATTTCTAATAATATACATAAACACGTATTAACGATTACCTTATCACACTAAACTTATTGGCATCCTACAAGACCTCCTACAATCCTACAGTTTTAATGGTTTTAACATGTTAGTTGCAGGGATTTTGTTATACCTTGGGTAATATTTTATATTGAATTTGTTAGGAGTGCGCATCTTTTAATGACTAGTTTGAAGTGTTTCGAGGCCCCTTTTAAATTCTATGACAAATCGATTGCCTCATCTGAGTCAAATAGGACCACCGCTGTAGATATTAGTTAATTTCGGCGTGATTATAGTGGAACAACTTTACCTTGAAATTGCGCAGATTGCGATTTCTTCTACTGCGCACGAATTATATAGAATAAATTTAATTATTGTTACCGTATGCATCGTTTTCTCTCGCTCGGTGTCACTCTAACTACGTCATATTTTCTGTCAAAATTATCGAACTTCACGCTTGTTTGATATGTTTATAGGTAAAGCAAATGGAAACGTTTCCTACGCATCAATTCTATACACAAGACTGCTATCGGCGGTTATCAAGGGTAGTTTATCATATGTTTGTATTGAGGTACCTATTATAATAAATTGTTACAATAAGTTAGCCGTCTAAACAGTCAAAACTGTCGCTTAACAGTTAGCATCGCCAAGAGAGGTGCTATTAAAACATAGCACTTATCGTAACAATTACAACTAACTTATTGTAAAAATTATAATACTTTAATACAAAAATATAAAAACTACCCTCGATAGCCACCGATAGCGGCCGATAGCAGTCTTGTGTATAGAATAGATGCGCTGAAGGCGGACAAAACCTTTGGTGCCGAACTAAACGATGTAGCATAAGCGACGTTCAATTAGGTGTGGAGAGGCCTTCAATAACAATAATCGAATCTATTATATCACGACATCGTATTATAAAACTTATCGTTTTATAAATCACCAGTGGCGCCCTCTGACATGTTTCACTTTAAATCCTGTTATAAAAACATAATATCCCCGCTAATAGCATTAGGGTGACTGTGTGTTTTCCTTTCAGGGGGATTCGGGTACCGCCGCCGGGCGCCGCGAAACAATGCGAGTACATTCCCGTTTCATTGTGCCGAAAGTCGAACGGCCCGCCCAGTTCATTACAGTGCGTGGCCACCATTCCTGTCTTCGATGTCAATCACATAATTGCCTATTAGGTGGATCCTGATTTTCAGCAGTAGGTACGTACCTGTTTATTTTGACAGGGCTGTAAAAACTGTGCCAACTAAAGACAGTATTAAAAGCAGGTAAGTACACATATCGAATAAAATCCTTATCTTTGATTAAATTCATTCTATTATGTCAGGGTTTTAAGTCTGTGAGTGTCCTACGAAAATGAACCACACATTATAGACGTGCACTAGTCTGTGTTGCAACCTTCAACTACACCAATATTGAATATGGGTAAGTGTGACGTATGCGAGGCACACATACATTACATACATTATTTGTGTATGGGGGTCGACAAATACGTCACAATGATCTCATACGACGTCATTTTTCGAGTGCCTTCGATTTAATACGTGTTTAAGTTTATCCCATATTCTTTCACATTCGAGATCGGTTGCCTGTTACTCCATACCCGGAAGGTATTTCAGTTCCCATTATTTCTGGGTTCCTTGATAATAACTCAATAATAGTCACTGTGTGTTTTAGTTTATTCATAGGTATATGTACTTATATATTTATCTTGGCTATTCTGTCTTATATCTGTAACGCAGCGCAGCACACACATACAGACACACGCATACTCTCTCTCTCTCCCTCTCTCTCTCTCTCTCTCTGCCAAAGTTATGCACGTAAATTAGCTTGAGAATCATTTTGCGTCTTTGTTGCGCGATCGCATAAATAGAACACTCACGTTGTATCACTCTTATACGCGCTGCGCTCAATCGCTTAATTACGTATAATATGCATTTCGTTCACACCCTTCTTAACTCATTCACTATATTATTGTATTACCTACCTACATAAACAAAATGAACAATTGTATACGTACAGTTAAATAATATTTAAAAAAAAAAATACACAGCACATCACTGAAAATATATATGCTTTGGGGAGCGCATTGACTTGTCTTATACCCCTCGCTAATGGTGCCTGATGGGCTTGACACGAGGAAACGGTTCCGACCTAGAATGGGTCATGACTGCGACCACGTAGGTAGGACGTAGGTGATAATTGACAGGCGCATGTAAATTCAAATTCTTTAGTACGCCAGGATTAGAAACAATCCCTCGTGATAGCAGGAAAAAATATCTCAAGAGCGAAAGTGATCTACGAGATTCAAGAGAGTTAAAAGTAAACATGCCTTGTAGAAAGGCAGTCAGAAAATAATCGTTTGACGAATTATTAAAAAGAAAATAGTTAGGTACTTACCTATAAGTTATGTCTTAAAACAAAGGCATCAAATAAATTTCTTCTGGACGCGCACTAAATAAGCTTGTAGGAAATCCCATAAAGATACCCATATTCAAGAATACCAGGCACTAAATTACGCATTAAATAAATAAACAGATATTGCAATTTCAATTTTTTTTTTCATATACAACGTTGGAAATCATGTATATTATAATATAATACAATTTATCTCTTTTCATACTTTAGCTCCTCTGCCTGGTATATTCTTTGAATCGTACGGACAATGAGGAAGGCATGAAACTTGTTTACTTGCAAGAACAGCAAACAAAAAAAACCTTTTTTTTATTTAGTCCCCTTAGTAGCCGTGATGCCGGTGGCGCCATCCGCTAACGACCCCGCGAACAATGTGTATTTATAGGTTAGCTTTATTTAATAAATCATCAACCATTGTGAATAATGTAATGGCGAGGATTTATGGCTTTTATTTTGCCCCGTCAACTAGAGGTGTGGTTTTGCTTTCTCGTGAAAACTGTAAACACTAAAATGGCTGGGTTTTCCCAAAAATAATATCTGCGCATTCTCCATTAAACGATATATTCTCACTCTTGCCCGGAAAATTGTACATGTGCAGTTCGCCGTATCACAGTTCACCGTACACAGATGCGTATGGCATAGATATCAGAATCATGTCCAGTGGCGCACCCAGGATTTAATATTGGGGGGGGCCAAGGAGGAGAATGTAAATTAGTCTCATAGGCTCTTTTTCTTCTTCTCTTTATCGGTCTTTTGTCTATTACCTACACCATGGTCCCCACATCCTGAAACGGGCCCTCAGGCTAGGATTGGTGGCCCCCTACCTACCGCTAAGATTAAAGGCAGTGTGAGACACTACATTAACGTTTTTCAAATTGTGTTTTAGTTCAAATTAAGGGTACTTATACAGTGAATTATTGGCGATTTTTAATACATCTACTTTAATAATGGAGCTGTCGAGTATCGACACATAATAATCAAAAAATATATTGCACAATTATATAAGTAATTTAAAATGTTCATGATCAAGAAGCATAATAGCGCCGCAGGCGACTTTTTTTACTATTAAAGCTAATTTATGGTGTGTGTGTTTATCTCACTTATCTGGTCAACCCGACACACCGCGCCCCCCACAGCCCCGGCCCCCAGGCTAGAGCCCTGTCAGCCCTCCCCAGCCATGACCTACATCACTCCGGAATTCGGGTAAACACCGAGAATTTTTTGACAGTTCCATTAAGGATTGGGTTTTTAAAAAACCTGAGATTAGTGTTGTGTTAGAAATTAAAATCTAAGAAATTTTTCTAAAAGGGGTGCTGGAGAATTACAAATCATTTTTTTGCCGTGTTTTTAGGCCCAAAGGTATAGTTTATTGGCTTTAAATTTCAATGTTTGAAATCATTCTGATAATTTTCATGTTTGGGGGGTGCCAGGGCCCCTTGGCCCATCCCCTGGGTGCGCCACTGATCATGTCTAAATAAAGCACTTAAAAATACGTAGGTAACTATCAAAAAAGTCAATGGAATACAAGGGAAGGCAAAGAATTAGAAATAATAGAATTATAAATTATTCGAAAGTAGGTTAGCAAGTAGCTATATTATTATGCTAAATCAAAAGCTATACGGCCATCTGTTTCCGGTAGAATTTCTTACGGTGAACTGTGATATTGCGAACTCTTAGGAAATACATACTCTCGTGATTTATCCATGTTTTTCTCCGAAATCTATCTTCGTCTGATTACTCTTCTTATACCTGTCTAGCTCTGGAGATACTTCTGGCAGTCCGACTGCTTACAGCATACCTATGATAATTCCAGGAATACTCAAGCCTACGGACCATGTCAAGGTGGAGATCCATCGACATTTGGTGTCTCGAGTTTCCAGTGCCTTTCAGATTCGACAATGGCGTTATAAATATTCGGAAGTAAAACTTACCCAAAAAATGGACGCACGCTGTTAGCAATATAGAGCATGTCCAGGAAATGCCTACTCCATCAGAGTCAACAAGGTGACATCTGAATTATTGACCAAGCTATAAATACAGATTCTATTTCTGACCAAGGGTATAAGATGATAAGAGAGATTCTAATCCCAGGGCTTAGAATTTATTAGTATTTTTCCAATCTCAAGATTACATTTATCGAAATTTAATTTACTAGTCCAAATGAATTGTCGTTTTAACTACTTTGTACGTAAAACATTTCACCATAGCACAGTTCGCCGTGAGCTTTCTTATCGAAAAGAGATGACCGTATACTGTAAGGTCTCCAATTTTATTAGATTCAATATAGCTGATTTTGGCTAAATTCATGAATTCAAGAATGAAAACCTAAGCTTACCTAACAAATTTAATAATCCAGTATATCGGCTATTTTTTAAATTTGTTGAACGGTCTTTAATATACGGCCATATATTTCCGATACAACATTTCACGATGAAGTGTGATACGGCGAACTACATACGTACAAATTTCCGGAAACGGAAGTTTCTACGTAAACTGACGAAAAAATATAATTTTAAATGTTATCAAATTTATTTGTAGATAATTTTCTTACCATTTTCAATCATTTTTAGTTCATTTAATATTCTAATATTTCCTCACTAAAAACATTAAATTAGGTCCCTACACTTATAATTTGCAATAAATAAAATCATTCCTGGGGTATTCTTGAATTTTTGTTGCTCTGTGATGGTTAAAAAGATGTTTTCATTTTATTTTTTGAATATTGATATGAAATTCTGGCCCATTTATGGTGAAATGTTAATGAGGTTATGAACAACCTTTTTCACTATGTACGTGTATATTATAATACTAATAAAATACTTACTAAATTCAATAGTTAGGTAAAATATTAATCACCCCTATGTAAATATGTACACCTGTATGTTTATAGGATTATTACATTCTAAAATCTAGGTAGATAAGTATTTACTAGTAACTACCACCAACAGAACAGATTAATAAGATAGTATATATAAGATGTACCAAGTCTTTTGCTTTGTGTTTAAATCAAGCCGTCAAACACAATAAATAAAAAGCCCGCTGACTGTTCTCAAACATAACCAATATCAAACGCTTGCTTCGATTACTTAACAGACTTTAATGGATATTGTGATAGGTAAATAAATATTTAAAATAACATATTCTTTAAAACGTATTGTAAGTAAGTTTATAGTAACATCAATAATTATTGGTGAAAATAATAAATGAAAGCTCGAGCGGTAATGCAGTTTACTGCATTTTCATTTGTATAGTATGAGTCATGCTTTCGCTTTTTGTTTTGAAACTAGTGAGTTTTTCACTCGTTCCTTTTGATTCCACATTAAACATGAATAATTAATAATTACAAGATAAAAACAACTTTTTATATACCACTTTTTTAATTGTCTGTTGAATCATATAAATTTGACAATTCTATGTATTAATAATTTAGGACAAATACGGCAATTATTGTCAACAAATCATATTTTTGCTATTTTGCAACAAACAAACAAATATAGAATACTGAAATGTTACTTTGATTTCCATAGTAACGCACGTATAGATATATTAATAATTTAGTTGCTAGGACACCCCCTTATCAAGCAATAATAGTGAATTGGTTTACGGATTTCTTCCGAAATAACTTTCATACAAAACAAAATTAACTGAAAATGAATTCAATTCTACTTAAAGATGGATAAAAGTATTAAAAGAACGCATTGGCATCGTGTTCTGATATATTCTAAAAGTTTCAAATATGTAGCTAGTCGGGAAGTTAGTTAAAAATCGATTGCAAGATTTGTACTGGATAAACAACCACCGGACAAACAAGAATACGAGCTAAGAAAAACGTTGTAAAAAATACGAGTAGTTCTGTGTTTTTATTTTTTACGAATATTCTTCCACATAATAAAAGTTTTAATTTACAGTAGTAAGTAGTAACTAAATAACACTATAAGTTTATCCCATATTTTTCCACACTTGAAAAAATTATACCTTCTTACAGTGTGTTCCAGTGGCGCACCCAGGGGGGGGAGCAAGGGGCCCTGGCACCCCCCAAAATTATCAGAATGATTTTAAACATTGAAATTGAAAGCCGATAAACTATACTTTTGGGCTTAGACAAATAAAAACACGGCAAAAAAATGATTTGTAATTCTCCAGCACCCTTTTTAGAAAAATTTCTTAGATTTTAATTTCTAACACAAAAATTTCGAAACACTAATGTCAGATTTTTTTAGAAACCCAATCCCTAATGGAACTGTCAAAAATTCTCGGTGTCTACCCGAATTCCGGAGTGGTATAGGTAATGGCTGGGGAGGGCTGACAGGGCTCTAGCCTGGGGGCCCGGGCTGTGGGGGGCCCGGCGTGTCGGGTTGACCAGATAAGTGAGATAAACTCACATCATACATTAGCTTTAATAGTAAAAAAAGTCGCCTGCGGCGCTATTATACTTTATGGCCATGAACATTTTCAATTATATAATTGTGCAATATATTTTTTGATTATTATGTGTCGATACTCGGCAGCTTCATTATTAAAGTAAATATATTAAAAATCGCCAATAATTCACTGTATGAGTACCCTTAATTTGAACTAAAACACTATTTGAAAAACGTTGATGTAGTGTTCCACACTGCCTTTAATCTTCGCGGTAGGTAGGGGGCCCGCCAAATATCGTATCCTGAGGGCCCGTTTCAGGATGTGGGGACCATGGTGTAGGTACACCGAGTGCAATAAACAAAAAGGCGATAAACGAGAAATTAGGCTAGAAGAAGAAAAAGATCCTATGGGACTAATTTACATTATCCTCCTTGCCCCCCCCCCAATATTAAATCCTGGGTGCGCCACTGGTGTGTTCCCGACATAGACTATAGATACGTTCCCTAGTACAAACTTATATAATTTTAGTTAACTTTCATCTCAATTCTAGAGCTCTCGAAAAAACTTGTCGAAAATAACACACTTGCAAACTTTTGAAATAAGACGTGGGCTGAAAAATGCACGCATAATAATCAGTATAGGCAAAATAGGAATCAGTATATTTGTTCATTGTGTGTGTATATACTAATTATATCTATTTTTCTTTCTGTATTTCGCGCGGACGAAGTAGTTGGACGATAGTTAACATCATTCTTAATTATTTTATTACAGGTAGGTCTGATTTTTACAACGTTTTATTACTCGTATTCTTGTTTGTCCGGTGGTTGTTTGTTCAGTACAAATCTTGCAATCGATTTTTAACTAACTTCCCGACTAGCTAGACATTTGAAACTTTTAGAATATATCCATCATTTTAGCCATCTTTAAGCAGAATTGAATTCATTTTCAGTTAATGTATGAAAAGTTATTTCGGAAGAAATCCGTAAAAAGTAAAACACTATTATTGGTTGCTGTCTGGGGTCCTAGGAACTAAATTATTAATACATACGTGCGTTACTATGGAAATCAATATGAAATGTCAAAATGACATTTCAGTATTCTATATTTGTTCTTTATTTACATCATATCAAGTACAAGTTTGAGCATATTGAGCATATTAAGCAACAGAAAATTTAAAAACGTTGTATATAAAAAGTTCTTTTTATCTTGTAATTATTTTTAGATCGTTTTATCCTTCGGCAGCAAAGTTGACGTTCACTATTAAATTTTGAAATAAGTTTTTGCGGTGTCATCTTCTGTTAATCAAGAATTCGGAACGAGCCATTAGCGAAACCAGAACCTCATTAAAAAGTAAATCCATTTATGACATGTGCTTTTTCACTAAATATGCCTCAATTTATGGATCTATAATGAATATTTTAACGAAGTTTTCAACATAGATTGGTAATATTAATTCCTCAGAGAAATTAATTTTACGAAGAAACTACCTACTAACCAGTTAGTCACTTACATACACTGATGGTTTTCCTTGAAGAAGGTAGCTATATGAAAATTATTCGCTTAGTCAGTAATGTCCAAAAGTTAAACATAAGCGTAGTTTTCACAATCTTTAGTTATATCATCATCAGCGTCAGCCTGTATCTATCCACTGCTGGATGAACGCCTCTCCGAGACGATTCCACTTATATCGGTACTGTGCGTTGCGTTGCCACGTACTTTCGCAGAGCTTTATCATTTCAACGATCAAGCGGCATCTAGGTCCACCTTGCTGATGTCTTCTACCTTTTGTACCACTGGATGACTAGTTTTGTCCAACGATTGTCCCGTATTCGAGCTATGTGTTCATCCCATTTCCATGTATATATTATAACCTAGAGACCTAATTAACTCTACAACGTAGCATTCTAATTAGATTAAAGCAAAATGAAGTGTTATTGAGGCCTCCAAATTTTAGGACTGTGGAAAAATAAATTGAAATAATGCTATGAATACATTCTGCAATGAAATGGCCAAACACATACAATTTGTGAGCGAAACAATCAATATTTAGAAAGTCTCTGATTGCATTTCCATTTTTATTTTAACACTAGAACATGCGTAATAAAAATTAGGATTAATTGAACATATAATAGTTTTCAGTAGGTTAGGAAATATATATATTTATATATAATATGGACTATGGAGGAAACAAAACATTTTCATATTATGTATGGGTTTTTGTGGGCTTCACTAAGTATTAGTACAAGGTCCCGTCAAGTGTAAATCCGAGCCTGATTGTAGTCAAGTGCTAAGGACATCTATAACAGCATTAAGAAACTTGCAGTTAATTATTAAGGCTTATACATCGGTTGAGGCATGGTCTAAAACAGGGGGGGGCAAACTGCCGCATGTGGCCCGCCGGGTATTTTTTGCGGCCCACCATCATTAATTGTACTTCTGATTACGAATAACTTTTTTATAATTTTTTAAAAAATATTGACTATATCTATATTAAAAATTGAAGAATTTTTTGTTTCGTAAATGTATTATGTCAGTACGTCTTCCTTACGTCTCGTCTCACACTATGTAACCACTATTTTCTACGTTGAACATCGTGACACATTTAAATACTTTTAACTCCGCGTTGCAAGGAAAAAAAATATATGCCCATGATATTATAGTGAAAAGTTTGAATGGATTTCAATTAAAACTCAAGTTATTCCTTCGACAAATATCGAATAATAACGTGGACCACTTTCCAACATTGAAGTTGCTGAATATACCAGAATATAAATTTGAAAAATACGGTAAAATTATTAAAGCTCTGAATGACAATTTTTCACAAAGATTTGGTGACTTCCGAAAAATTGAGACAAGTTTAGCGATGTGCAGATTGTGCAAATGACGCGTACCGAACGAAATATAATTTGTCATAAAAATCCAACATGCGTCCATTTAATGTTATGTTTATTGTTATATTACTAATAATAATAGTATATTCATTGACATGTTTTCTTTTTTAAGTACATATGTAAAGTTTTTTAGTCATCTTTACAGGATTTATGAATATTTTCATCCGACGCCATGACATAACAAATCGACGTGTGGATACCTCGACTGTCCTTCTCCGATTAGCGACTAGTGAGAAATTTCGTCGCACCTACTGTTGAAAATTATTTACCGTTTCACTGAGGTACGCTCTTAATATTTACTTACTAAAAACTCACAAATATTGTTCATTACGTATATATTATCTTAAAACATCTACAATTTATATTATATGAACATTTACAATTTTCAAAGTTCCATTCAGGTCCATTGCCGACAGCACAGCAGTCCTCCAAGTCTCTATTTCGAGTTCTCTCTTACCAATTGATTACACTCAGCCTCTCTGCGTCCTTCTTGACGTTAACCACCCATCCTCCTCTGGGGGTGGCCTAGGAGTTCCTATATAAGAAGAGCCCTACAGCACTCGAAATGGAAAAGTTTACGAACCGGAGCGCTCGACATTTTTCCGAAGATATTTACATATTTATCAAAGTATTTCATAAAAATAAGTGTGTTTGATTTTCTATTTATATGGATTATTTAGTTCAGACGGTCAAATTATTTTTTTCCGCGAGACGGAGCGATAGTCTTACCGATTTCACGAACAGGAACGGCGCTCCGGTGGGCCCCGGTCCATTTCGAGCCCTGGAGCCCTAAATCCATCGCATCCAATGACGTATTAAATGGACAACTCATTTCATATCGGCGAGCTCGAGAAATAGTGCACTAAACTTATTCACAGATGTATAGGTAGACATCACGTGATCATATGACGTTGCATTTCCATTATACGATATCAAGCTTCGAGAATTTAGAGTAATATAGCCTTTATTGTAACGGCGTATTAATGTCATCGCGTTAGAATTCTCGGGTTACTTACGTCTTCCGGAGATTCAGCGAAACGCTTCCAGGCATTCAGCGAAACGATTCCAGACGCAAACTGGGAATTCTGCCCTTAATTAATAACTTTAAATATTTTTGTAACTCGTTATTTATATTATTATTCTTTTTGTTGTGTGTATAATAAATACATGCCTTTTATCAATTAATAACACAGTTTCGAAGTATGAATACAGAAGAAAGTAGGTACCTATGATAATAATACAAGAGAACGGAGGTAGATAAATATAACAAAAAAAAATAGTCAAACACAATTAAATTTTTATTGAACGCCATTTATTCGAGATAAAAACAAGTTATAAAAATATATTATTATTGTATGTTTGAATGTATCTTCGTACATTTATTTTCAAACAGGCGATACCAGTTTCATCATTACGACATTTTCAACTGAAAGTTGATCCGTGGAAAATGTTATAACAACGATACCCGTATATTATCAAATCATGGTAATGATAACAATGGTATTGTTAATTTAATTATTATGACATAAACAATCAAAACAAAAAAATATCAAGAAAGAAGTTATAAAAAATACACGATAAGCAGACCAAACGTTGCTTAGGGGCGCCACATTATGAGGGGCGGCAAATTATGGAAGAAATACGAATATTACGTAGTTTTGAGAAAAGTTGTTTGTCTAAACAAAATATTCTTTGCTACGGCGCTAACAAACCATACAGTGTACAAATAAATATCAACGAATATGTAATTAGATTTTCACGTTTTGATCATATTGCTTTGCTTAAGATGTTTGAGATTAAACAATAACATATTATGATGGTTATTGAATTGCAATATAATAATTTGGTATAATTTGAAGCGGCGTTTAATAAGAATATTTTGAAACTGAAAATTGATCCGTTGAAAATGTTTTAATGACAAAACCAGTATCAGTTTATTGGAGAAAATATTATTTCAGCATGAAAATGATAACAATTCTATTACTATTTATTTAAATATTATAGAATCACAACAAGAATTGACAATAAAATCAAGAATGAAGTTATAAAAAATACACGATTAACGTTATATTATAGGTGCATGTTTTAATAATTCAGAGAGCAAGCAAACAGAGAAAACAACAGAAAGTAAATAGAAATATTCATAAAAAGTAAATGGAGCACATGATATGAGATTATTATCTTTTGTTAATCGACGAAGTCCATTCCTTGTCGTGATGAAATGTTTTCTATCAAAATGATCAGAACATATTACACATTCATCCGATGGTGTCCAACATGGATCGCATCTTAATACTCTAAGTATATATGTCCAATGTAATCGCCTTTCTGCTTTGCGAGGAACTCTAAAATTTAATGAGAGATAATAATGACAATAAAACCGCTAAATCCATTGACATAATACTACTATTCTCCCTTCTTCATTATTTCACTTTTTAATTTGTAGCGATTCAATTATAAAAATATATACTTCACAATACATTTGTCGATTTCGCGACAAAAAGTATTTTAAATTAAACAAACGATGTCAAAAAATATGTTTAATTACATATAATAAATTGAAAATAATATTACCAGTCCGTTCATGCAAATCAATTAGCTGAAGTACGGTGCAAACAGTACTACCATATTTGAAAAATTGAACGAATATATACCTTACTGTCATTACAATACGGACCAAATTTATAAATCACCATTTGTGCGTTGAGCCCTTATAGGAACGGAGAAATCATCGCTGCCTGCGTAAAAATGTTCGGCCATTTCTGTCAAATTGTTCTGTCATTGAATTGCATCGATATTTTGTATGGGCAGACCCAGCGGTGTCGCCAGACCGCTTGCAAGCGGAATGTTCATTTGAGCGAAGGATACCGATATTAAAATATGAATTTCGCCATCCGGCAGACCCGACACAAAGTGAGTGTCATTTTATTTTCCACATGATTCGTCCATATAAATGTCATTGATCGCATCTATCAACGTGATCGGTCCATCAAGGTTTTGGCACCCCCGTGAAATTGACTATAATATTGGGCTTAAATTGTTCGCAGAGATCAATATTTATACGAATGCGCTACCTTTGGTTTTTGTTAACCCAACTGAAAACTTTTCGGAGAATTTTGTTTTGTTTTGAATTTTTATGTTTTTCAAAAATAGTAATTAAAAAAATCGTTCATTTTTCATCGTATTATTTAAAATCTGTGTTCTGAACGGAACACAGAACCAGTGCCTCCAGTGACGTCCTGTGACGGTAGGCAGATTGAGCGTCGCTTGGAGGCGGCAGTTACTCGAAGGGCGGCAAATTGAGGAGAATCGTTTGGTATATATAGAAATAGCTAAAATTATTTTGTTTACATGATGTATAATAATAGCATAGTAAAAATGGTGTGAAAATAATAAATCTGTGTATTGCTAAATGGTACAAACCGAATGTGTCAGAAATATCAACCAAATAGGACCTCAGACTCTAGTGATAATATGGGCAAGTGTCTAACATAATTACCTTATTTATTCGATGTTTTAGTGGTATATAATATTTTGTTAGTAAGGTCTCCATACAACACATTTATTAGATATTTGAGTCATGAAAGGATGTGGATAATAAAACATAGGTACTGCACAAAAAAATGGGACGGCATTTTGGCGCTGCCTAGGGCGGCATTTTGTCTACGGACATCACTGAGTGCCTCGATTCTGCACGAGTTGCTCATCGGCTAAAGATCGTCGTCCATGTACATGCGTCGTGTGTTTTTGTCATATCTACTATTAGCCGTGACCCAGAATATCTCTATTTTGTGCAATATGCCCGGTAAAAAAGGTAGAGAGCGGATAGAAATTAGGCGGAGTGACCAAGTAAAGGGATTCACGGAAAAACCGATTGCATCCACCATATTACCAGAGCTCCGCAGTACCTTTTCAGAATCATCGCTTTTCTTATTCATAGGATTACGATTTGATAAATAAAAAATCAAATATGTAAAGGAAACCCTTCTTTTTTTAAGATAACCATATGAAAATAATAAAAGAAAATCAAATCGTTTTTATACAAATTGTAAAATGAGATGATTGTCATACAAGAATGATGCATCATTTTTTATACGAAAACGACAAGATTCAACATCTTTCTTATTATGCCATCCCCTAGCGGAGGTCGGCCATCATCAAGGCGATCTTATCTATGTCGTCTGCTACCCGGAACAGTTTAGTGGAGCTGCACTCGTATCAATCACGGAGGTTCTTAAGCCACGAAATGCGGCGCCGTCCTTTGTTACGCTTCCCATTGATCTTTCCTTGAATGACAAATTGGGGAATGCTGTATTTTTGTCCTCTCATAATGTGGCCGAGGTACTGTAGTTTCCTGGTTTTGATACTTATTGATATATTACTTTTGAACTTCTCGGTCCTTCCCCATTCGATTGAGAACTTCAACATTTGTCACCCGGTCAGTCCAAGGAATTTTGGGGATGCGCCTATATAGACACATCTCGAATACTTCAAGTCTCCGTGACATCTCTTGGTTTAGCGTCCATACTTCCATACCATAGAAAAGAATTGAGAGAACATAACAACGTACCATACGCAGTCTCAGACCTAAGTTAAGATCTCGATTGCTAAGGAGGCGTCTCATTTTGAGAAAGGTTTGAAAAATGATTATTTTTATCATTTAAATGTGATTTAATAAATTCTTTCAAATGTGTTGAAGAGATTTTTGAATATATTATCATAGTTTTGAACTATTTCTATTACAAATGAATTCGAACGTTGATATTGTAACAAAGCTCGATTATTTATAAATAAAAATGACTGTAATGTATTGGAAATACTTTGTGAAGTAGAACTTATATAGTAGAATATATTATATTTCATGAATTACGAGTGTTTACAGTTTCCTTATTTTTTTATAAATTACTAACGGTTCGAATAAAAAAAATGTATTTTAACAAACTAGTCAATAATGATAAATTATAAATATAAAAAATACTTCAAAAAGAGCCATTCGAATAATACCTAAACGGTATGAGATTACTCAACGTCGCCTAATTTTTTTCTTAATTTATTAAACACCTAAATCGATAAATTGGAAATATGTCTAACATGTGAATTGAAATCGCGTGATTTGAAAAGTAATTGAGAAAAAAATCTCATAGTTAGCAACAATTAAATGTATCCGCGTTCATCGTTAAGTAGAATGGACTTTTTCTCGATTTAATAATCGGGTGAGCCAAACAATACGCAAAGTGAATTTGATTTTAGACATTCATTCAATTTACTTAAACAGTTTATGGAGAAGCAGAGACAATGACTGATTTTGATATTATAAAAAAATAATTACAAGATAAAAAGAACTTTTAATATACCTACAACGTTTTTAAATTTTCTGTTGAATCATATAAACTTGACTTTACTAGCTTAAACGATCAAAAAAATTTGTACTTGATAGAAATAATACTGAAATGTCATTTTGACATGTCATATTGCTTTCCATTGTAAGGCACGTATATATTAATATTAGTTGCTAGGGCCCCGCTAGCAACCAATAATGATGTCGAAATAACTTTTCATACAAAACAGAATTAACTGAAAATCAATTCAATTCTACTTAAAAATGGCTAAAAGTATTTAAAAAATGCATTGGCATCGTGTTCTGATAATATATTCTAAGAGTTTCAAATGTCTAGCTAGTCGGGAAATTAGTTAAAATCGATTGCAAGATTTGTACCGGACAAATAACCACCGGACAAATAAGAATACGAGCTAATAAAAACGTTGTAAAAAATCATAAATTCCAATTACAAATATACCTAGTAAAACAATGTAGGTATCCCTTCAATATTCAATTATTATTGAAAATGACAATGATGAGCCATAATAGTACGAGTGATTTGTTTTTTGTGCAAAAATTCCGTTTCTGCATGTGTGATAATGTTATTTAATAACACATAGACGTGCTTCATAGACAACGAATATAGAAGAGGGATTTTCCAACATGCTGTCTTCAAATAAAATAATTTGTTTTTTTTAAACGGTCACTCGGGTGACCACTCAAAAGTATGAGACAACCATTTTTTAATTAATTTTATATTAGAGATCTAATTTCTTTTGTTTCTTTTTAGTATGTAATTATGTAATTAATTATGTAATTATAATTATCTAGTTAGATTGCAAAAATATGCGATGTTTTTTATCTTTGCATCATACAGAAAAGACCAATTATTAAATTAAATTAAATTTAAAACTAACAAACACTATCTGTAAATTGTAGTCTTATTTCAATAAAAACAAATACGTATGCCTGACAAAGTTTAGTGTACACTATTTATGGCGGATCTTAATAGCCTACCTCCACCCTTCGCCACTGGAATATAGATTATAGATAGACCATTCTGATGTTAGTTACAGGATGTAAGATTTTATACAGATTGTCAAGATTCTTATACTTTCATATTCATAGAGAACCAATCAAATCATCTATTCTATGCTCGGCAAAAAAACAGAATATAAATTTATCATAAGTGGGCAGAACATATTATTTTATAGGTACTGAAAAAAAAATAGTAGTGTAAATTTTTAAATTTTAGTTTTAATATTACATAATTCTGTAAAATTATGATATATGCAAAGAGCTAGGGATCAAGAATATTGGAGAGAGCTAGGGGAGACCTTCATCCAACAGTAGATCAACATCAACCAACGATGATGGTGATATATTATTATATCACTTTTAATAATTAATTTGTATATCATTTATTCTTTTGTTTCATATTAAATTATTTACATTTTACGTGTGATTATTGTCCAGGGGATTATTTTCCTGTTACTGGATAGTATTTGTCCTACAAAGTTTACGGATTGTTCTGCTTAGACTTTAAAGTTTACACCCTTAATTCTCCATTTTTGACTTAGTATTATTAAATAATGTAATGTCAATTTGTTACATAATAAATCGATATAATATTATTTATTTAAAAAAAAAAACGATTTTCGAAGGCACACACTGTATATAAATAGATAATCGAGTAAATTGGCTGTCATAATTCAATGCATAAATTTAATTAATTGAATCACGGCTGGACCGAGCCACAAAGATGCCGCCATGTTTGCTTTTCACAAAATTTATTCCTTTGAATTTGAGAACGATTAATCAATAAAAGCAATTAGTGTATCACTGTGTCTCCCTCTCTCGAATATCTGGCAAAGGAGTAGGTATTATTATTTGATGGTGTTGCCAATGGCGGCAAAAATAATTGCCCTCGTTAGGCATTCAAAAAATAAATAATCATAATTATAATTATTTTAATGGCTGTGTAAGCTTTTTTTTATCATGCAATTTAAAAACGTTAATTATGTTTTCAGTTAACATTTTCTAATGCCTGCCTTCCTACGAATTACATAAATCTCTTCGCTCAAATAATTATTGTGAAATTTGACATCTTGGAAACGTTCAAATGAATAATTAACTTCTAATACTAATATGTAAGCATAATATTTTGTAAACAGACAGTGTGTGAATATTCTAAACGACCATGTTTATTAAATCATTGGAAAAATATTTTGCAATTATAACAATGACTCTATGACTATCATTCATATAGTGACATAATTTTATATAAGTAGTCTATGTTTTACACCAGTTTTCTACATATATTACAAATTAAAACTTCAGGACGTTCATAACATATTAAATGTGGCGGCTCTCGTGGTGCAGTGCGTAATGCACTTACCTTCCACCCGAGAGTTCCTGTGAGGACACACAATATTTATGTGTTTTTCTCAAAGCCTGGGTGTTTGTGATTGTTCAAAATTACTAACAACCACCTTGTACGAAAAAGCAAGGACATGGTTATTAGTAATTCTAAAAAAAACATATTAAATGTAACATATTAAGAAAAATAGCTATCTATCACAATGATAGCAGTGAGATAATACCACAGAACAGATAAATGTTATAAATGCGAAGCCCGTTGCCATAGACATAGAACAAAATTTTGAAACCCTATTTGGTTCATGATTTAATGACGGTCAAGCCATAAAACACAAACAATATAATCCTGCGGCCATGGCCAATATTGAATGCGTGTTTCGATTACGTAACAAATTTTAATACATAATGTAATGAATACAGACGTAGGAAAATATCAAACATTCCTATTCTTTAATAAGTGTTTAAGTTTATCCCATATAATTGTCCCCACTCGAGAAATTGTGCCTTCTTATAACCACACCGAGAAGATAATCACTTATCTTATTTTTGTGTTCCCTATAATCTAGAACACATACTAGGTACCTATAATGCTATTATTTTTATCAAAATATAATATATAAGATGATAGGTAAGTAGGTAGGTACAAATAACCCCTTACACTTAATTAAGCTAAATATACCCTACCTATTTTAATACTGTATAAAACTACTGCCACCTAAACTTATCACGCAAGTGGAAAATGTCAATATTCTCAAAATTCAATATAAATGTTGGCCACAACACACGGGGATCGATAAAGAAATAATTTATCGGTGGCGGAAACGGAAGAAACATTGGTGACACAATAAGTATTATCCGTCAGGATCTCGAAATTGATATGGATAAGTGATAAATCAATTAACTCGAAAAACAGATCATCGTTGCGTAATAATTTGCATCATCCGATGGGACCCAAAAGATATTAAGAGGCTTAATGAACGACCAAGAGAGCATTGAATCGACGAAATAATTAACTTTATGAGAAATAGGTATGAATGTCAACACAAGACTAAGAACCAATAACATTATTCTACCAAAATACAGTGTTATCTCTTCATCATTCACCATTCCATAACATATTTTAACAGAAAAATAGGTACAAAACTTTTAAAAACCTCTCTAATTATAATTTAGGTACCTAGAGATACATACAATACGTATTTGTAACAATTATCTGTAAAAAAAAATCCTACAAAATAGTATTATTTTGTTTATTTAAAATTTTATTATCAAGGAATCATTCATGGCTGAGGATCGTAACCACTTTTTAATTTTGCCATCCTTTGAGCGGCCAAGACTTTCTTTCAGGGCAGAATGAATGATGTCCCCCAGTCATTTCTTTCACTTGGTCGCTCTTCCTCTGATTCGCCTTCCCTGGAGGCCACCCAAAACCACCAGTCTCTCCAGGTTGTCCGGTCCGCGCCGGACAATATGTGCAAAAAACTGCAGAATTCGTCTCATACATGTTGTCGAGAGCCGTTCCTTAATCTGCAGTCTCTGGGCGATTTACTGGTTCGTCCTTGAAAAAAAAACAATAAAATTGACGTTAACAAAATAAACCAGTTTGGAAATTGACTCTTGTCACAGTGTGGGTAGAATTCATTTTCCCATCAATTTCATCTGTATTAAATTTATAATTTATCTACTTATTACGAAAGAATAAAATATATGAAATGATTCTGATATACTTTCTGGGTAGAAAAAAAAATTGTAGTTACCTATTTTATTGTTCACACTCTTCGTATGCATCATTGCGTAGAACATATTTTCGGCATTTAAAATGTTTAATTAATTTTTTTAAATAACCTCTCTCTAACCTAACCTAACCTAACCTCGCCTAACCAATAACGACAATATCATAAGCGCCGAATAAATAAAAATATTTAACATTTGCGACAACCATAAACTTACATATTAGTTTATGGATTAAAATTAATATCAATGGTAAAGAATTACGTATTGTTTGACAACCACGCCGCTGAATTAACCAAATATTTTACTAACAAGCTATTAAAATAAAATTAAGATCAGCATAACGAATGGCCTCTCAATAAATAAAAATGTCCGACGACAGACCTAAGAGCATACCCTCTTGCATATTTTAACAATAAATATAACAATATCTATTACTTTGAATGGTCTAGCCTGGCATCGCGTTATAATGTAGACAAAAGACGATTTAATTATCCTAACAAAGCAAATAAAATAAAAACGGAATTCCTAAATTAAAATTTCCCGCGCGCCGGGAAATGCAAATGAGATAGTGTTAACACATTCAGGGACACAAATGTTAATCCGCTATGAATCTACACATCATAATACTGAAAGAGTCGCGGTTCCGGAGTCAAAATGCGAAATTGAATTCCTATAATTTATCTAAGAATCAAGTAGTGTCTTTGTCTAGTCTTCGAACATACATGTTCTATGTGTCTATTGTCCATTGACTTTCTAAGTTTAAATATAGATAAATAAACCTACGTATGAATATTCAATTGAAAATGTCCCTCTGAGGTGGACGAAACCGGTCCAGATTTATTAAATGTGTAAGTGGAATAAGTACTAAAAAAATTGCGTTTTATTAAATTAATCAATAATACAATGTAGGTCCACCATGAATTGACAGTTAACACGTCAATAAAAGAAATATATTTTGTTAGTAATTTATCCATACAATACATTTCTTAGATATTGGAGTCATGAAAGGATGATAAAAAATACTGTATAAAAATGGGGGGCATTTCGGTGCTGTTTAGGGGTGGCATTTTCTCTGGGGACGTCACTGGATATTATAGTCAACAGAATATGGACCCATACTAAGTACCTAGGTACTAGGGATTCCAATCCCGGGATCCCGAGCTATTTTTGATACCTATGAATCCCGGGATTGATAAACATAATCCCGAAACTTTCGGGATTGATTTTTTTTATCAATTTTTATGCAAAATAAAATAAAAACGAAAATATAACAGAAAAAAATACTTTTAATAACAAATAACTACATTAGAAATAAACTGAGTTTGAATGAAGTTTGACTTATACCCATGTGGAAGTTGCCGATTTATTTTATTTTTTCACATAAATAAATAAAATTGAGAAATATTGGAAAAAAACAATGCTTAGCACTATTAACAAAGTAATTCCACCATGATCTCATACATTTTACGGCAGTTTCATATTTGGCTGACTAATTAGATTTATGAAGCGGAAATGCCATAAGTACACCATGCTTTGCTTTACTATTTTAAATCTCGCTAACCCATGCATTAAGTCTTTACTATCAGAAACAGCAATCTCATATTAAATTCACATTATTATTTATATTACAATATTATTTACTCCATTAAACCTATGTACATATTTCCAAGATTGAACGTATACAATATTAACAATAGATGTCTTAAATAGTATAAATTATACTAGATTTATTTTTGACCGATTTTATCAATGTTATTTGTAAATATAAAAAAATTATATTAACAATGGAAAAAATGCCAATCTCCCGGGAAAATGGGATCCCGGGATCAGAATTTTGGCTCGGGATTGGATTCCCTACTAGGTACTAACTACGTGGACTATGGTTTAGCCATTTTCGTCGCCATCTTGATAAAATTATCGCGATTGCTTCCATGTCTAATTGTTAATATCTTTGTCCATGAATAAAGAACACAAAAGGTACAGACCTACAAACTTATCTGGAGAATGAGATGGGGGAGCCACTGTCGAAAACTACCCAATCACGACTCGTAATTGGCAAAATCTAACATTCGAATGACGTTTTTCAATATGGCGTCCTACGATAGTTCATAGTTCCATTTTTGGCATTCTCCATATTATAAGTTTGTAGGTCTGTAATTAAAATCGACGACGCCGTCAACATGTTAAGATGGCGTCCAATCCGTTGATTAGGATTTATAGCGCCGTTACGTCTGACAGGGCGAAGCAGCGTATCGCCCGATGGCCTTTGCATGCACCACGGTCTTCGCTGCCAGCCTGCCCGACCGATATAATTCAATAACGAGTCTTCGTTTATTCATTTATTTACTTAACCAACCAACCAACTACAGACCAGAAGTTTCGTGTTATAAATTTTACCGGCGCTTCTTTGCTCTGCAGACGGTGAACCGTTTAATAAGACTTCAAAATGGACGCATGATGCATTGCCATGTTTATTTAGTCGCATTGTGTATTACAAATTGGATGGCGTTGCACATTTACAGATTATTTATACTTAACGCTTTTGCGAAATCGAGACACTTAGGTAGGTACATAGTTAAGTATCTATTTTTTTCTTTGTGTCTATGGAATCATTTTAGGACATTCCTAGAGGATGTAGTTTGCATCCTCTATTTCTCCGCCGCATGGACATGTTGAACAGGTAACAAGACCAAGCTCAGCGAGCCTGCCAGCGAAGCCACCATGTCCGATCAAGAATTAACTGGTGTAATAACCTGGAGTCAAAGCGGTTATCTTCATTCGCCATTTGATATTTAGAAAAAAAACATATATGTGTGCCTGCCTTTGGTGTGGGCATCCCATTTTTTCTGCCAGGATCAGGGGCGGATCTAGCGGTAAGCGGACTAAGCGGCCCCGAAGGGCCCCGAGATCTTGGAATGTCTTTAAAGAATTGTCTTACAGACGAATTTTGATAATTTCTGATAATTTTTTGATAATTTCTGTGATTGGGTGCAGATCTTCGTTTAGTTTATTATGGTCTAATGCCCTAATGACAGTGATTTGGAATACTATTTTACAAAGACTAAATGCTACTAGTAAATCACTGCAAACAGTGGAATGCGAACTATTGAAACGATCTATCTTATTGAAGTCATTAATTATAAAATTTCATCAATAATTTCCGAGAACAATATAAAAAAAGTTGAAAAGGATGCAACTGATTTATCAGGATTATCCTTTAATGATGAATATGGACAAACTCGCAGACAACAAAAAAAAATGTTTTTTGATGACAACAAAGAAGTCGGACATGAATTTACAACTAGAGAAGATTTCAAAGTAAATTCATTTTATGTCATATGTCATAAGACCAAGGCAGAACTATCGCAAAGAATACAAACATATGAAATAGTTATAGAGCCTTTTAGAATATTTTTTGATTGGAATCTATCAATGGAAGAAAAAAAGAGCGCGTTAAAAAAGTTGATGGATTTACAAAGAGGACATTGGTGTTTGTACTTTTGAAGATGAATTTGACCATTTTTTCATAGTTCTTAAAGAAAACAAGGACACTATTAAAACAACACACGACATCTATCGAGCCGCAAAAGAAGGTTGCTTGGAAGGAAGTCTTGCACATTCCCAGATGTAGAAATAGGTATTATTGATTTTTTTAACAATCCCCTTATCTAATGCGTCAGGTGAAAGATCGTTTTCTGTTTTATAGCGTGTAAAAAAATATTTGAGAAGTACCTACTGTGGGAGAAAAAAGATTAAATTGTATGGCCATTTGTATATAGAGCAAGAAATTTTAAACCGAATTGACTATGTTGTTGTTGTTGAATATGTTTTTTAATTTTATTTCTATTCCTTTGTTAAATTTTATGTTAACAAATTAATGAGAGTTTCTATGTAAAACTTTTTTTTCTAACTTGAATTTGGGGGCCCCGAAATTTTTACCGGTCAGGGCCTCCACTAGACTTGATCCGACCCTGGCCATGTCTTTAACGCCGCATCCAGCGTCATTAGACGGATAGTTCGCTTCCTTAAAAATCCTCCTCAATAGTTTTTCACCAGCAAGGCGGGGAGGCGGCGTAAGATGAATGTCACCGACATTCGCCTCCTCGCGTTTGAGGAGCATCGTGGATGCGCCGCGGACCTGTACCTACACGTAGAATGTAGATCAAGAGATAGGACCCTAGCCAAGACAAGGAGCGCGTAGAGTTGGGTTTCGGGAATTTCCCGATGGGAATTCTCGAGAAATTTTCGAGATTTTCATCCCGAATTTCGAGAATTGAAATTTTTAACATTTCGGGAAATCCCGGATCTCGAGATTCGGGATTCCTTTATTATCAAATATTAATTGAATAATTAATAATAAATAAATTAAAATAATTTAACAGAATTTGAGTTCGAGCAGTGACGTCCCTAGATAAACGGCATTTTACTACAACTAGCCAGCGCCAAAATGCCGCCTCATTTTTTATACAGTATTTTACAACGTGTTTCTTAGCTCGTATTCTTATTTGTCCGGTGGTTCTTTGTTCGGTACAAATCTTGCAATCGATTTTTAACTAACTTCCCGACTAGCTAGACATCTGAAACTTTTAGAATATACCAAAACACGATGCCAATGCATGTTTTAAATACTTTTAGCCATCTTTAAGTAGAATTGAATTCATTTTCAGTTAATTCTGTTTTGTATGAAAAGTTATTTCGACACCATTATTGGTTGCTAGGGGTCTGGGGTCCTAGCAACTAAATTATTAACATATACGTGCGTTACTATGGAAATCAATATGACATATCAATTACATTTTTTTTGATCGTTTAAGCTAGTCAATTCAAGTTTATATGGTTCAACAGAAAATTTAAAAACGTTGTATATAAAAAAGTTCTTTTTATCTTGTAATTATTTACCATCCTTATATGAGTCCAATATCTAAGAAATGTTTTATATGGATACATTACTAACAAAATATCAGACTAATTATTCGCAAAAATATGCACGTGTCCTTCCTGGTCATCAAGGACGTCGAAAGGCAACGGAAGTAAAACTAGATATCGCGAACCCGATAAAATCAGCGAGCTGATTTTTTTAATGGAAAGATATTTTCCTTATTACATACTAAATTTGGGTAGCTAATTCTATATATTCCAAATGATTCTCCTCGATTTGCCGCCCTTCGAGTAACTGCCGCCCCCAAGCGACGCTCGATCTACCTACCCCCACGGGACGTCGCTGAGTTCGAGTGTGTCACATTGTGTATGAAAAAAGTGGACAGAAAACACAAAACGTTCGAAGACTGATCGGGGCAATTTTTCAACATCATGGAATGGTGTGTCTCTAAAGCGTAAACGATTGTTAGACGCAGCCATTGATGTATTTTTTGAAATTCTATTTTAATCAGTAATGTTTTGAATTATTTTAGTTTTCCTACTTCTATTTGTCTGTGTTCTTACTTAAATAAAAAAATCTATGTGTGTATTTATGTACGCGCGTTAGAAGTTACACTTCTTTGGCGTAACAAAACAAAAATTGTGATAAAGTAGATTCTTTGACTAGCTCTTAATTATCTTGTTAAATTAGGTACACACTCAAGAAAAGGGACCAATTATTGGAACGCCGTTGCTTTATTTCTATACACTTTTACTTATATTACTAAATTCTAATGGATTCCAGCTCTGTACTATTCCATTTAATTCGTTTTTTGCGACCCGGGTTTCGCCTTTCGGCATCTTCAGGCGCCGTGTACACTCACCAAAGGTAAACACACACTGACAACGAACACTCTTTACTCTAGCTCAGCGCTCGAAATGGAAAAGTTAACAAACCGGAGCGCTCGACAGCTTTCTAAAGATATTTACATAGTTATCAATTTTTATGTATGTTTCATAAAAATAAGTGTGTTAGATTTCCTATTATATGGCCTATCTAGCTCGGACGGTCAATTTTTTTTCCACGAGACGGAGCGATAACTTTACCGATTTCACGAACAGGAACGGAGCTCCGGTGCGCTCCGGTCCATTTCGAGCCCTGCTCTAGCTTATATAATAAATCAATACAATATAGTAGGTAAAAACTCCATTACCTACCTATCAAGTCAAAGGTCACAAAAATACAATAAACAAATTATGAATAGTTGAAATGTCAGTAAAAAACGTAATTAGTAAAAACCCTATCTTATTAATAACAATACACTCGTTAATATTATATTACTAAATTATATAATGGTTTCTTTTATTTTGTTAACTGTCAATAATTCATGGTGGAACTGCATTGTATTGTTGTTTTTATTTAATAAAACGCAATTTTTTTAAAACAATATTTATCAAACAAAATCCAAAGCGACAGAAATAATATAACAATAAGTACATAAATAATTATCCGTCCAATAATACCTTCCCAATAACAGATTAAAATAAAAGATCAGAGAATCAGGGGCATTAAACAAATTATTTTAAATATTAACAAACCACAAAATATGAAACAATCAACACGTACAATAACATTAATATCAACAAATAATTATGATTAGTCAAAATTTACAATAAAAAATAATAAAATAAACAATATTATCAATTGAAGTGAGATCGAATACAAAAACAAATACAACCAAAATATGAGTATTTACCTAATTTGACTCAATATAAATTGACAATAATAAATTCGCTGCATGGCAACGGAACAATTATAAACTATAATAGTATACTGTATAATCGTCACGATTGCAGTATCATACTGTGGCGTAAAGGTAGTGCGTTCGGCTGATTACCGAACAATCGGTGGTTCGAATCCAATCGAGTGCGTTTTTTTTCGTGTGAAAAAATAAATTATGTGTTACATCTCACACGCCAAAAATACACTCTGATCTGGTTTCCCAACAGGTTTTACCTACAGTGATTTTAGGATTTTTTTTTTTTGAATTTTCTCGATATCTTAAGAATTCTCGAGAAATCTTTTCTGGAAATCCGGGAAATCTTCTAGAGATTTTCTCGGGAAATACCCAACTCTAGGAGCGCGTCCGTTGAAGTTGTACGGTCGGCCTATGTGATTGACAACATCGCACTGCGTTGCCAACTTAAAAGAGATCCACTGATCACTACACTTTTTTGGATACGTTTATACCATTCGCTTGCAGCGGAGGCAGCGATCCCCGGAATGTGTACGGGAAGGGATGAGCTGCTCAAGTCGTTCAACCAGCTGTTGGGCCCATCGAACCGTCCGATCTGGTCGCCATAAAGGCCAATTTTATTGCATTTAGAAAATTTGCGACGTCATACTGCTAACATGAAGATCTCTTCACTTAGAATGTTCGGCAGTTTTGTATTAGCTTTAATTTGTTACTTACTACAATTTTTAATATTGCCTCTCTACGTGCTCATCTCATGTAAATTCAGTCAAAAGCACATTTGAGTGCATGGCAACCAATAACTTCATTGTGTATGGAATCGGTCGTAGCATCGTTACAATGGTGCATAATACTATGTGCCTCTATTATATTGACATCTATTGTACGACAACATCTTCTTGGCTTAGGCGCTGCTGTCTACTAAATGGGAGGAGCTTGTTAGTTCACAGTTTTAACACGTAACCAAAAAGATGTTGTCGTACAATACGTGACAGTATTACGTCATGCGCTTTTTGCATGCTGTCTACCGCCAGGTAGGTATTGCAATAGTTTTAGTTCCAGAAACGACGGCGGTGACGTATGTCTCAATATAGAGCCGCAGTCTAGACACAATAAAATGGTTTTGGGGGGGCAACTATTTTGAAAAAAATATCTATATTTTTTTTATTGATTTTTAAGGCGGTGGTGTTAACAAAAATTTAACAGGTGCCACTGACATACACATTTACACCGCATACTAAATCATAGTTTCAACCACAGAATAGTACTTTCCAGATGCATTCCACATACCTATACTTTTTTTTGTCCAGCGATAAACACCTGTCCTGAAGGTATAACAGCTTAAGGTGGTCCCCTATGAGTTATTCCAAGTTGTCGCATCCACAAGTATGTAGTTATCGGTTGCGGGTGGCTTAATTGTTATTATTATTAGGATCGTTAGTGTCATTTGTGTCGTCCGCGCTGTCTTGTATTTTAGACATGCCGCATCGACATATTAAAGCAAGCATTGAATGCACAGATAGTTGCACCAATGGATGAGTGCCACGGGTCTTCCAATGGCTTTCCAAAGCCTTGTGTATCATAGTGGGACCAACCCGTTGACAAGACTAGTCATGATCCTCAGTTATTATAAGCAGAAAAATAATATGTATTTTTCCGTTTCTGGGAGGGGATCCGGGTGACTTTTTGGATTTCGCAGAGGGGTAGCTGAGTCCGGGAGAATGGAAAAATACTGAAAATCGTATGGCATCATTTATGGATGACCTCTTATCATAAAAAATCAGAAAATAAAATAAAAATACCATGTATGTATGAATATTTATTTCACAAAATAATATAGGTAGGCATGTAGATATAATACATAATAATATTATGTATATTATTATTTATTATCTAAAATGTTTATAAAAAAAATGTTTAGGTACTAATTAATATAATACATAAGATAATCAAATAAAAAAGAAGGTGGAAAATCGATGGGATTGACTAAAAATTTTAGCCATTCTTCGACTAGTGTTCAACTCAAAATTAAGGTTGTCACACAAAATAGTCGAATAAAATAAATTATCAGTACCTACCATATCACAACACACCAATATTAAGAATATAATAATCAGCAATGTAGAAAAGCCGTTTCTGATTTGACAGACTGCGACTATTTTACTGTATTTTGAAAATACAACCAATATTTTATTTGACCATTTTCTGACAACCCTAAGTCAAAACATAAAAATACTCCGCAGCATAAAAAGCTACACACATAGTGAAGTAAAGTAAAAATGTAATAAAATAACTTATTAAAAAAAAGCAAAGAATATTAACTAACAGTAACTATTGTAGACTATTTTTAGAGTGTTTGCTATTTTATATTGTATTTACATTACAATATTAGCTAATTCGAACAATTCAAAACAAGATTGCCAACATCGAAATATTTATACACAACAAAAAACTAAAAATATAGAATAAATTAGTGGTTTTACGGTTTAAAATATTTCAACAAGAAAAAAATTGACAGCCCTGAAATGAATTATACAATTAATGATTTCACATATTTTACCAAAATATAACTTTTAAAAAGTAATATATAAAAAAAAACAATTTAACTCATAAGAACGCATAAAAAATATCACTATATTTTCTTATACATAAAATAAATTTATAGTACCTACCTACTTAATAAGTAGGTATATTATTATTATGGTAGGATTGAGGAGTATAATTATGGTAAGTATATTTATATTATTTTTATTGTGTCAACCCGGAAATACAAACTGTAGTTAGAAGTAATCTAAATTAAACAGTAAATAAATTATAACTGGATAATTTGACAAAAAAAAAAACTAATGAAGGAAATGCGGTTAAAATAAATCAATTTTTGTACTTAATCATGAGCATTCTGTTCAAAAATAAAAATAAACTAAACAAGTCTATTCAGAAGAAACAACTAGACTGTAAGTTTAGGTACCGTTAAATAAATAAAGAGATTAAAATTAATTTATGTAAGGAAAGGTAAGTAAATTACCATTTCGGCTTCATTGTGAAGGCCTCTGTGGGTTGAAGTTATCTTTAAAGACCTTTTTAAAGAGGAATATAGTTGTTGACTATTTGCTCAATTCTAGTTGAAACACAAATTGAAAAAGCGAGTCTGATCTGGCTGCAGCTGTGGGTTTCGAACCCGTGACTTACAGATTTAGACTCAAGTTATATCAAAATAAGACAAATAAAAAAGTTTAATTTATTTATTAATGAAACAGCGTTTAATAGAGAGACTTCCATTGTTCTGATATAAATAAAATAATACTATAAAAAATGGTAGCGTTATGTGTTTGACGCCATTTATTCTAACCAAATAAATAGGTACTTAATATAAATTTTATTCTGGAATAAGAGAAAAATTATTTTAAATATTTGATTATAAATTAAATTCATTTAATGAATCCTGGCGTTGTCTGCTCCTCATCAATAAGGAGACATATTGCAAATATATATTATAAGAATTGTTAAGATTACAATAATTTTTTAAGGTGTTGTCTGACAAAATTGCAATGGAAACAGAATATTGCAAATTGTGATTTATAATCTTTGAAACTATTCTCAAAATAAAAAAATGATTATTATATGAAAAAAAAATATGAAAACTATAAAACTAAAAATAATATATTAGGTGCATAAGGTGAAAATTTACGCATTCATAAAAAACTGATTTAGCAGATAATTCCAACTATTTCAAGAGAATACTAGTGTTGTAGTCTATCTAATATTATTCTCTTTCTCTCTCTCTCTCTGTTATAAATACTGAACAATTATTGTTTTTCTAGTAAATCTCTGATATAATATAACAAATAATGTTTAATTATGGCCGTCGTTGACAGGACCGGATTAATGCATGGGCTTTAGGGACTTACAGCCCACGAATCTTCCGCCAGCTAGTGGGAGTACATTGCCGTGCCTGCGAGTAGCGCACGTATACACTGATGTAAAACGATAATTCGCAAGGAAATATCATGCTAATTATAATAATGAAGATTTTTTAAGTGACTAGAGCAGATTTTGCTACTTGATAATAATTTAACGATAGTTAAATTTTAACTATTGAAATTATAAAACTGTCATAATCACACATCAAGATTATAAAACCAAATTGTCCAAAGAAAATTACAGGTTGTTTATAGTTTTATTTTCCTTTCGAACATATTACTCGTGGGTAACAGTACCTATAGCCCGGGACCCAATAAAGTCTTAATCCAGCCCTGGTCGTTGATTATTTTGAGTGTATGCGGTATGGATTTGTCAAGAAAAAGACCTATACTAACAGATTATTAAACAAATCCTAATAATAATGAACCCATCGAATGGTTTATAATATAATACATTTGTATATCGAAACAATTAGATTCAAACAAAACATTCATGTCCATACTAAGATTTCATTTCAATTCATACTATTTACAATGTTGACTAGTTTCATTCTCAATAAGAATCAAATGCCATACAAAACTATTTAAAAAAAAAAATACATCCATAGCAATTATTAAATCTATTTCGATCGATTCATAAATCATATCGAATCACAAATCAATGGATCAATCACAAGGTATTAATAATAATTATTTAGACTGCATTGTGCATCTATATGCATACATTAAATATGACATATTATATAGAATCTATAGTGCTAAAGGCATAGTGCAGTTTACTAGTGGCATCTACGGACAGAGTTTGAAGCATACAATGTGTTTTCGTATAATGTGTAAGGGTGAAAGATGTCATTAATATTTTTGAATAATTTGTTTTTCATGGTTTTGATTATTTAATTTAAAAACATTAATTTTTATGGAAAGATTAACCATACTCACAGAACAGATTAATAAATAGAATAATCCAGATAGGCTATACCCCCGATACACTACATTGTAAAGCAGGGTTTTGAATGTGCGAGTGTCCGACGAAAATGAAACACACATTACAGATGTGCAATAATGTGTGTTGCAACTTTCAAATACACTGATATTGAATGAGTGTCAGTGTCAGAACGAAAGAAAAGCTTAGAATGACGTTATTATTGACATGTGATTAAGTTTATCCCATATTCTTGCTCGTGATCGGTTGCATCTTACTCCACACCCGTTAGGTATTTCAGAGTTCCCATTAATTGTGTTCATTTTTTTGTGAACACTTTTTTTTACATCTATACACTAGAACCTTGATTATCTGGACCAATTGCAGATGATAGTCCAGATAACGACAAATTCGTATAATTGAAAAATCAATAAAATTTATATTTTACTTCCGGAACTTATCTAAAACCATTTTTTGAAATATTTCCTTTTTTTATTTACACATTTTTGATTAATATAGGTTTTCGATATTTTACTGTAAATTTATCCTTGAATTAAAAAAATACATATGTTTAGACACTAGGAAAAGTTAATTATCAGTTTATTGTATGTTTCATATTCTGCCGATAGATGTCTCTAGTAAACCTTCATTGACTCAGGTTTACCTTAAATATGTATGGAATCAATGCAATCAAAAGTTTCTCTAACAAACATAGATCTATATTTTTGCCTGCTAAAATTATCTTTGTTTAATTTCAAGCAGTTTACTAGCAGATTATGGTCAATAAATGCATAATGCAGTCCATTTGATACAGCCAGAAGATTCCAGAATTATATTATTGTGAATATTTGTTACTTGAATATAAAGCTATTTGCCATCTCTTGACACTAATTTAAAGTTATCGAATTGTTTATAATTTTGATAAAATGTTTCTTTAGCCATAAGAATCAGAAAAAAAACATTTACTGTTATTCTGTAATAAATTTAAAATGAGTTTGAAACATAGAATAACAAAAATATGGAATGGCCATTACTGCGTGTAGTTGTGACGCTATTCAGACATAACTAAATGTTGTTGAAATTTATTTGGAACACAGCTAAAAACCAATTTTCTGTAATCACTCTAATTATG
Source organism: Rhyacophila brunnea (assembly GCF_057557595.1). Taxonomy (NCBI): domain Eukaryota; kingdom Metazoa; phylum Arthropoda; class Insecta; order Trichoptera; family Rhyacophilidae; genus Rhyacophila; species Rhyacophila brunnea. Next base: position 110,500 of record NW_028232772.1, on the reverse strand, counting down.
TATAACCAGTGAAAAATTTATTGTACATCAAAAAAGTGTTTAGAGATGACAAAATGTTTTATGAATACGTTGGATTAGCTTACGTCAAGCACGGCCATAGAAATGACTATAATTTTAGATACATCTGACTAAAATAATAATAGTAATCATTATGCATACTCAATCACAATTTTTATTCTTTTCTTGATTCTATTTTTATTGGAAATTTATGGTATTTTCTGACACTAGAACATGGCAACACAACGAGACATATTTTTTTTATATCATATAGAAATCAAAACGTTAATTAAATGGTAACTGAATACTCATAATTCCAACAAAATTACATCGCTAAATGGTGATTTCATATATAAATCACATTTTTAAGAATCCATTACTCAAGAGTCGCTATCAGTCAATCAATTTATATGTTCAATTAACATTTAATACATCATTCCACTTTGTTATAAATTCACCTATATTTGGGGATTCTACATTAATTTGTATGCTAAAGAAACCTCAAAGTAATCAATGTTTATGAAAATATAGTACCAAAGAGAATTAAAAAGAAATGATTTTTTATACTTTTGTAGGTACACGAATATGACAGTACGTAAATAATTCGAATAATATGCATTATACTGCCACCTAATGTAAAAATAATAAATTAATGCTTTTTGCTTATAAATATCGTTTTAAATATTGTAAAGTGAATATTTTATATTACGCTATTTATTACAAAGACTATTTTTCTCACTACATATTTTTGCTAAGTACACATTTCAACAAGTACGTTAATTTCCATTATTACACTTCGATTACAGGGTTTCTATTTTTTATAGTTAATAATTATCGATTATTTATTAGAAATAGCGATGATATATTTTTAACAAAATAGTTTAGGCTTCGATCCTAAATAGTTCTATTCAATTTTTCTTTTATTTATTCGACATTACAAAAACTATTTTTTCTAATTATTTTTTACAGTCCATTACATCTTTTGTCCGATAACTTCTTTGGCACGGGCTCTCGACGACACTTTTAAATTCGTATTTCGTATCTAATATACAAAAATTACATCAAGAATTAAGTCTACATGATATGCATATAATATTTTATACAAGAATGTCCCTATTTGGGAGAAATGAATATCTAATAATGCAAACTTCAAAGCTGTTTATTTTTACAAAATAATACATACTAAATACTTCCGTAGGTTTTGATTTTTAATATTTCTTCGTAATAAACTATTCCACTTAACGAGTTCCACCTCTGATACGACGATTTATACCATTCATAACTTATAGCAAACAAAATTCATAATTTTTTTCTTAGACTTACTATTCCCAAATTTGGTTCTTTTCAAAATCGGTAACAATACTACGCGTCTATACATCATTCACGGAGATCCATCACGAGTACATTCTATACTAAAATGAATTTTGGTAATACTATTTGTATTTTAATATGGCAGGATTACAAATTGGTACTTCGTTCAATAAATAAAACTTTGTGACATTACTTTCAACCTCCGATTAAATTGGAAACAAAATTTTCCATATTATGACTATTATCTGAACCAATTTGCTAATTGATTTTTAGACTTTATTCAAAATTATTTTCTCTTGTATATATATTATATCCGTGCGATTCACCACTTGAATCGATCCAATTGACAAAGGCATCTAGAGTTTAACAATTCAAGCACTATACTTAACCTACATCCATAAACTTCCAATTTCGATTATATTATTAATTTGTGCAATAGAAATTCATACAGTTGGGATACTTTATACAACTATTCTCATTAATTAATTTTTTTCAACGATAATAATTCAAAATGACAATAAGCTAGCCAAAAAAAAAACTATTCATAGCGTTTACGTTTCATTAAAAATGTCAAATTCATTTACTAATATCAAAGTTACCATCGTAAAAGAAATGTATCTTTTGACGTAGATCACTGATGTCCAATGTCACTATATCATGAAACTATTTTCTATAGATCATAAAGCAAATACTTACACGAAAGTTGACATAAATTACCGAAAGATCATAGATTTATCCTATTGGTAATATTAGTCGTACCATACATCCCATTTTATGGAGCTAATGATACGAACATGGACCAGTTTTTAACTTGCGTTAAAAATAGGTGATATATTATCCTGCTATTATATCGACAGATTTCTCCTGTGACGTTTCTTCATTTATGTAGAAAATGCTGTATAAGTAAATCCTATATAATATACAGATTATGAATAAAAAACAGATAATAACGGAGTTGATCACCATAGAAGTTGGACACTGTGATATAAGCCACGCCACTCTCTGTTAAATATTTATTAATAATGTCAGAAATACTCATTTTGAACTACGTAACTCCACTTCGCATGGGAACGAAAATGGTAAGTAATTTCCCTTTTCGTAATGTCAAAAATGGTCATTTTGGACTACACGAAAGGCAACATTTCTCAGTCTCTGAAATGGGTAAAAACACTCATTGTGCGAATGTAGGCTTTGTTATAAATAATTATTGCTAAATAATCATTTTAGTCTTATGGAGTTGCCTTTTTTTTAATCGACTGACAATATTTGCACCAAAAGATATCATTTAAATTGTGGATACTATAAATGATAATTTGTACACAATTAGCAATGTTGCAATACCACCGAGAAGGTAGGTATACACAATATACATTGAAATAAACAGTAAAAAATAATTTGTGACCAAAAAAACTATAATCACACTAAAAATATACTTTCAGTAGAGGATTATAACAAATAAGCCATAAAAATACAAAGTAATATAAAAATAATGAATAAAATAAAATACTTATAAATAGGTTCTTTATAAATGAATCGGATTATACACATAAAGCCTTTGGTAGTTTCCAAAAATGGCACCTCATATCCGAAGCGAATTACAAAATTTACATTTCAGTAATATATATTATATTATTTGATGGAAAACCAAAAATATTTAAAATGATATCACATGTTCTTCCACTACGCAATAGACAAGTGTATATTGCATTCAAATATACCCAACACAAAAAAAAGTACCAAATCAAATAGAGATGGTCAAATATAAAATAGGAAGATTGATTTCTTGAGGTTTTTAACCAACCGTTCTTCATGGAAAACTATTGTATAAACCTGTGCAGGTTCTACCTACAATAATCAAGCAAAATTTACAGATTAATGAAACAGTTGTCATGTCGTCTGTTTGAGAACACAAAGATTATGATAAAAATAATTTTCAATCAGTGACATCCCATGGGGGTAAGGCTGACCACATTATAAAAAGTGGCGAATGAAGGAATGAATACAGAGAACAGTGGCGGTTTTCCATGAACCAAACAATGTTGTCGCTTCGTTAGAAAGACATCTTAGTTTAAAAAATATTCAAAGCGTAAAAAATCATGACAACATAACCATTGCTGTATTGTAATACCCTTTGTAATACATATTTTAATGGCACAGGTCAGCGCCACAGACCTTCACGTACTTAAAAATTTTAAACTAAAAATGAAAGAGGATGGCATTATAAGTCCGCTCAAGGGCAGCACTTTATCTAGGGATGTCACTGTTTTCAATTATGAATTTTAGGAAACATCTAGGATACATATACAATTGCAATTTAAAAATATTTCACATTAATAAACCTTTATCGTGTTGTATATATATACATAAAATAAATCCATAGGTATCCCATATAAAATTTATTACCTATGTGTTTGACTAATTGTTAAATTTTCTTTTGGATTCAGCACATTTTTGGACAGATACCAACTTAAAAAAAATAATTAAATTTATTGAAACAACAATACTTTATATCAATCGTCGTATCATTGAATGACACAATTCCTATTTACATATCATCGACACAACATATTCTATCAATGTCATCAATCAGTCCGAATTACATAGGTTTATCAAACTTTACCGATCCCTAGCTCCAAAAAAATTGAGCTTATACCATACAAACTATTTATCAATCCATCAGTCCATACAAGAAGTAGATAATGTTCTATGCACCTCTATAGTAATAAAGAATATATTATCATGAAAATCGAATTTAAAAGGTGTAAAATAAGCTGGATTCTCTCGGGGTGTTGAGGATTTAATGAGTAGGTACTCAATATATTATCATGAAAATCGAATTTAAAAGGTGTAAAATAAGCTGGATTCTCTCGGGGTGTTGAGGATTTAATGAGTAGGTACTCATTCAAATAAAAAATTAGTTTGGAGCAGTTTTCACACCACCTCATACATGTCTATACTTAAAACAAGATTCGAACATGTAACTGGTTTATATGAAATGATATACATAAGGCCCTTCGCTCATGGAGAAACTAAAATCCGACAAACTGGTTGCTGATGGAATTCATAAACTGGCCAATGACTGATGCTTCGCACACAGTGCTACTGAACCCACTTACAATGATAATCTCATAACCTCAAACTGTCAAATCCATTGTCTTTCCTACTTCATTCTAAGCTTTTTCCGTATTATCTTTACGGGAATATTCTGGCAGCCTGTAATTATACAGGCAGGAGTACTTGTCAACATCTGCCACATATTTTAAATTAAAAATTGGTTCGCCCATCTTTAACTTTTGACGTCTTGACTTGTTATTGCTTGTTCAGTTCAGTTCAGTGCTACCAATTTTGGTAAGAAAACATGATTTTTCTTCGAATCTACTGATATTGGTACCACTGCTTTATGGGTGACTGGAAACTGAGAGACTGGGAGAGTAGCATGCCGCGTCTCTTCGGTTTCGGTCAATATCGTTTTGAAACTGAGAGATTCCAGTCTTGCCGTCAGCGAGCCGCCATTGAAATATATTAGCTAGATACTCGCATCTTTTTTTAGTATTCTCGTGAGCGGAAGGCCTAACTATTTTATTCCCAACCGTGGAATATATCCCATTGACATAAATTGTTATTATTTTCATACTAATTGTATATAATTTAAATGTTTGGCATTTACATTAATAACCAAAAAGAAATATCAATATTTTTTATTGGAATAGTAATAAAAGATTATTTGAAAATGAGACCATTTATACAAAATATTGAAAGCAGGACTTGGTCACCGGTGTACTGGTATTAGTTCAATCCTCAGCACCTCAATTTACTATCAACATTAAACATCTCAAATCATATTGAAATCTAGAGAGTTTTAAGATAAGTTTGCTTACATGGTAAAAGGAGTATTTTGTAGTTTGCTCTCAATCGCAAACAATACTTGAATTCCTGAGTAACATAAAGACGAATGACTATACGAGATCAATGAATACTACTGAAGGTGTGATGATTCTACACAATGTCAGGATTGTGGTTCTGAATCCGAGTTATAGACAATATGGTGTTCCGGCGCTAGAGGGGTGCGGGCAGCGGGGGTCGCCGGTCGAGGGTGCCGGCCCCTGACAGGGTTTTACCGCCTTGGGGGTGCCGTTTGTGAAGCTCTGTCACTGTGATCGCCACCTGCACCACGCCTTTACCCTCCAACACGTCTGCCGCACAGCACAAAAGTTTCTGGAATAAAAGATAATCGCATGAATTAATTACACAGCTAGAAAATTTTATATTAAAACAGGTTCAACACAGGGATCAAAAATGCATTTGCGTTAATTTCTAACTATCTCTGACAATAATATGACAAGACGACATATGAGAAGGAGCCATTTAACATGAAAAATTGCTGGATTTCCTTTAAATCTATCCCTATTTGTTATTACCATTGTAATCCATCAAAAAATATATACCTAGATATACCTGTCTTAGATCTTCTTATACCGGGTCCAGACTGGATTAAACAGGATTCAAATATGTGACTGCTTTGTATAAAAAGATATAACCATTTTAATCCCAACATTGTAGTAAGTATATTCCGTTGGATATGGTGTATAAAATGTCATTATTTGTATTTCTTTTTGGTCGTTCCCTCATGGCTGAAACACCTTGAAATTTTCAAACATTTTTCACCCCCCTCGATCCTCAGTTTCTCTCAGGACAGAGTGAAGACTGCCCCAGTTAGCTTCTTCACTTTGTCGCTCCAGTGCGCCGACGCCCTTCATCTCCTTCGCTTTCCCTTAACCCAAAACAACCAGTCTCTCCAGGTTATTCGGTCCGCACCGAACAATATGTCCAAAAAACTACAGAATGTGCCTCCAACATATTGGACGAGAGCCGTTCTTTCTGGATGATTCAACTTGGTTCGTCCTGTGCTCTGCCCAAGAAATATGAAGCATTCGGTGCAAACACATTTCGAAGGCATGAATTGCCTTCCCAACCCCATGCCCTCAGGGTCCACGACTCAACACCGTACAAAAAATATGGAGAACACTAATATTTGCACAAGCATCATTTTCGTGTCAATTTAAATTCCCTGATAATTCCATATTAGACATACAAGACGTGTCATCGCATTTTTCACAATTTGTATGCACTTTCTTCACATTTTTATAGCAATGTAGAAATATCAATATTTTTCCGTGAAATTGTATTTTGGATGATCATTATGAGAACGAGACCTTATTTACAAAAATTTTAAAGTAATTATGAAGAATTTACAATCGCATCAATTATATTATAACTTTTGTCGATTTAATCAACTTGCTCACCGGTGGGTGTATTAGTAAAACAATCAAAATAAAAAGAAACCCCATTTCATACTCATAAATAGTTTTATTTCACTTATTAGCAGCATATATATAACATAATAATATAGTAGCAGCAAACATTTCAACAAATATGCGGCGATTCTTCAGCGGATTTAAGCCGTGTAGGTACACATTGCAAATCAACAATAATAATTATTCTCTATAGCTAACATTAAAAATTTCAATTGAATAAATGTCTGTCATATCATATCCCTACCATAATACTACATTTGGCAACAAAACGTTCCTAAGGCAGATATGTATAACAAATAGTATGGAGGTCGCCTCACTCTTTGGCCTGCAAAGCGAATATTATTTAAGCTAAGAACCGAAATCAGTTTATTGTACATAGACTGCTGTATGTAACCTCAGAAAACCTATAACAAATATAGTGAAATAAATACTAAAATAAAAGGACATAAGTGTGATGAAATCTTTCATCAGGACAATGAATATCATAAAAAATAAATTACAACTATATTAGTATGCCGCCGACCATTACCGGTGCAAAAGATAAGCAGGTTTTAAATGTTACATAGTTGAAAACTTAAAATTACAACAACCTCTTTTCAAATGAGAAGCTTCAGCGTTTGTTTTAAGTACCCAATAACCGTTTATTATTTGAGTTAAATTTAAATCTACACTTTATACAAAGATAAAAGAATATGAGAAATTTACGAGTTTAGTAAAAATCGAATTCGTAAATTAATGGTCTTTTTTGTCAGTTGTTTGAACGATAAAAAAAATCAATTAAAACAAAAAATATTACCTTAAATTAAAAATCATTATAACTGTCTTCCTAAAGCTTTCTATGCAGGATTTTTTAAAATTTTTAAATAAATAATAATTGCACTAATTTCGTTGTACATATAAAAAATGAAAAACATACTTTACGTTCAATAATACTGTTTTGTATGCAAATACATATATAAAGCTTTACAATGCCTAAAATTGTTTGGTAAATATTAAAACGTTCATTACATGAAGACTTATTCTAAAATGTGCATTTACAGTGAAAGCTAAAAGTAAAGTGCAATATTACCATAGTACTAATCGACAGGCGTACACATTTTTTAAATAATGCGGATAAAAAAATGGACTTTTTAAAATAAGACTATCACACTTATCCAGGAGTTCTCAATTTAAAAAAAAAAACAAATGTCTTTGGTAAGATAGTAGCCTGTAAAAACATAAATAAAATGTTGAAAAAAATCAAGCCCCACTTCAGTAAAGTAGTATTATCTTGAAATCCTTGTTTTAAGACAATTGAGAATAGATTGCATGTCATGACTCTAGGACCTGATTGCATAGAATGTCAATGTTATACATATAACTAACTATGAAAGCCATATATAAATGAAACTGAAATCATGGCAACATTGCTTCCCTATATGAAATTATTGTTATCACTCATTATCTAATTATTACAATTCCACAATTCAATGTTAGCGCTAAATGACATTTTTGTGCCTCAAACGGAACCAGTTGGTTTTAACGGAAGTTTCTTTTTTCAATCATAATTTCTTTTCAAATTAGAACAATATAATTATGTCCATTTCAATTAGCTGATAAAACCCTTTTTTCAATTTGTGCATGAAAAATAAAATTGGAAAAATATAATCACGTCATAATAATCAGTTTCTGTCAATCGTTACATTTAAAAAAATATATTTTCATATGATTTTTGCGCATTTTAGAAGTTATAGATTTTCAGATTTTAACCATCGGTTTTTGTGATCAGAAGTCTCATTTACTTATTTAATTTCTGGTTAAAATATGTAAAGATATCACAACTGCCATTTTTGTTTCAATCTTTCGATACTAGTAGTACTTGTACGTGTATATCTGCCGTGCATTATTTATTAGTTACCCGAAAATTGACTGTTTAGTCTTTAAGTTGACTTATTTCAATACGTACGTACTACTATGCATACGGGCCCTAGTATCATCTGTTGTCTATGGTATCACGATAATGCTCTTTTTCCGCAGAATAGGCTCAATTGTGGATAATAAAGAATGAAGAATAATCATCGACGTCTATTAAGTATACATGTTCAGAGGTGTAACACTTTTTAATAAAAAATATATTTTAATTTACCATTCGCACACCATTATGGAGTGTGATGAAATGAGGTTTGACATTGTTACTCTTATTAAACAATATAGTTATAACGATGATGATAAAGTGAGAAACAATAGAAATTTAAATCAACTGAATGGTAATTCAAAAAAACACAAACAATAAAATTATAACAAAAGTTAAATTCTTCTACGAGTTTTCTAAGAAAAAACTTATAACTATTGGTCAAAATATCAACAACAAAAAAAACTCACAGATTATTGAATATTAAATATTGAGAGAAAAAAAATTAAGTTTGAAATGTAGTATAAGTATATTATAGTTAGTTTATAAATAATACTATATTCATAAGTACATTATATAATTCACCAACGTGAGAAAAATGCAATGTTGTACTAAAATTCATCTTAGAGATAAAGTGGAAAATTTATCCATACTATAATGGTAGAAGATGCCATAACCTTATAAAGCAAAAATACAACAATCAATCGTAATGCTAAAATATATTAAAAGAATTTAAGTTAATATAACTACTGTGAAACTAATAAAACCAAATAATAACTATGTTTCTATTGGTTATATTATTAACTAAGATAAATTTTATAACCATAGGCTTACACTATATTAGCGAAAACGAGAAAATAATATCTTGAGAAGTTTGACTAGAGAAACTAAAATAATTTGTGTGAAGCAAAACTTGCGATAAATAAAACAAGATTCATTTAAAAATGAGAAATTACACATTTTCTTATTAGAAAAAAATGCATACCAAAATAATATTTACAACTTGGTCAACTTAGAAAATCTATAAAATAAAAACAGTTGTCATTATTTTTTATCGATAATTCTTATTAAACATAAATTATATAATAGATAAAGGTGAAGATTTTTTCATTTTTCAAAGAAATTTTGAGATTATATCGATTGTATTTTAAGCGGCCAACACGCAGAGAATTGACGCAACCTCAACATAATCTTAACTCAGCAAAGTCAATAAAACTTCGTGCCCAATCCCACATAGAGTCGAAACATCAGAATCCTATCTGTCAAACACTTAAACCGACTAAATATTATTTTAAACAAAATGTCATTCAACGAAAAAGCAACAACATTGTCTAATTTGATCGATACATGGTGCATCTATTGTCGGAAGTGTATTTCGCAACCTATTGTAGGTACTAAAAATATTTTTTAATAATAATCGTCAGCCATTGTTGTTGTGCCTGACACTAATCGCTATAAAATCAGCTAAAAATGACAACCATACCATGTCTTTATCCGTGTTCGGAAACTTGTACCTATGCACTTTGCCATATCACACTTCACTGTAAAATGTTGTGTCGGAAATATATGGCCCATTATTAAAGACCGTCCAACCTCTTCAAGTCGCATAGTACTGACATAAAATTCATGTCTACATAAAACACGGTTATTTTCGGTTTACACTTTACAGGAAGCCAGCAAACAAACAAATTTTGAAAATAGCCGATATACTGGATTATTTGTTAGGTTCGGTTTTCATTCTTGAACTCATGAATTTTGCAAAAACCAGCTATTACAATTTAATTAATGTTCATATTGAAACTAATAAAATTGGAGACCGTATATGTAATATACGGTCATCTCTTTCTGATAAGAAAGCTCAAGGCGAACTGTGCCACGCTGAAATGTTTTTAGGTACAATTTACATGTAACCGTCGTTATCAGTTTAGTTGGTAGCTCAACGATTTGAGTTACTTCTATGTGGGTCTGTGCATTAAGTTACATACCTACTTATCGCGTTTTATGAATCACAAATAAAGTACATAGATAATGTTGAGGTTGCGTCCAGTATATATGTGCGAGGCTGCTAAATGAACGACATACATATTAATAGTACAGGATTTTCAGATCTTATTATTCCAAGTATCAAAATATAAATCATAATGTTATAATAGAAATCCCTTCACAGTTTAGGCCTAAATATTTAATTATAAACCAATGACTAGTACTTGTAAGAGATAGTACTAAGTGCTTTAACATTGGATTGGTTATTCTTTGAAATGTGAAAAAATAAAACAATAATTTATTATTTATGGCCACATAAAATTTTATAAAGCTTTCCCTATCCGGAATGGCGGATTCATAATAATGTTATAGTAGCCGATAATATAATACTTCCACGCGAGTCTCATTACATCTAAGATACTTACGTTAATAATGATATATGTTTTGAATAATAGATTACATTAAAGGTATATTCTAAGTATACAATGTATATTAAAAAATTCATAGGCACATGTCTATCATTGACATTATTATCATATTGTAATTAATGAAATTTCAATTAAGGTTACGTTTTTTCTAAATTTTTAAATAAAGAACTCTAATCGTATGATAATTGAAAAACCGTAATAAAATAAGTCGTGAATGCCGCCAAAAGATAATTGCGTTTATTATTTAGTATATGAATAAGGTTGTATTGCATAGAGGACATATTTTATTACAGGTCTTCAATCAGAAATATGAAATAAGATAACAAGCAACACGATATCTAAAACGTAGACCGAAAAGGCAATCAATTTAAGACAATACTGATAGTGAAATATTTTTATCGTTGCCTTTCTCAAAAGTTGTAATTTTTCTAAATATGTAGGTATCTATCAATAGTCTCAATATTTAAGTAGATTTAAAAATTTTAGAAGTAGAGAAATCAATTGATAAGCCATTCGGTTAATCGAGGAATAAACAGATCTTTAGATATTTTGCATAATACTAATATAAAATAAAAAAATGCATTTTTTATGAAATGCCAAACAAATCGGTATAAGATAAGGTTAATAATAATATACCTTATGTATAAGGCGAAAAGTTTTTGTTAAATCTAAACCCGCTTTGTGAATAGAATCCAAAATATATTCCTTCTCCCAATATTATAATCTATTTTGGAATGTCTTTCTAGCGTTATAAGCACCTGATAATCTGCTCGATTGGTATTTTAATAATTTTGACAAAATATTTCAGTGATAAAATTTATTCAATATGTTTAAAAAATTCAATTCACTCACTACCTACTCCTACCCTATCGAATCCGTCATTTCAATCTTATTTTTGATCACTTTAGAATCACCTCAATACTATAAATTTCAAATTATTAATTTCTTCCGATAGTCTTTTCGTGGGAATGTAAAATATTCCTGTAAAAAAATAAATGCCTAAAGAGTGTTTGTAAGCTCTCCCGTGTACATATCCCACGCAATGGAATCGTAAAGTGTAATAATTCCTGCCAATATCCAAAACACTATTCCTTACATTTTAAAAAGGCAACTATTTATATCACCAAACGCCTCCTGGTGTACATGTATTAAAAGCTTCCATTCCTTTATGAATTTAATACAAAATTAATATATTATTATTCTGTAAAGAACGAACGAAAGTCTTCATATTATGCTTATTTAAATAATTTGTCCTTAAAAAATTAAACGGACTGTACTTAGCCTAGAAAGGCAACGTTGAATCAAAACGAATCCACTTACATTAATTTATTTGCAGCTATGAGAAATATAGTGGCCAAACCCGCAGTCCTTCATATCTCTTTGCAGAGTAAGGTTTAATTAAAAAAAACCTTTACAATTCAGCGAACAGATGGCAGTCATTTCTTGTTGCATAGTGCAATACCTACTTTAAATGTCTAACCTTAATAAGCCACTATGTTTCTCAAAACCTCATTGATAATATTATTCGAGCTTAAAAGTGATCTACCACTATATTAAAAATTACTATCGATATTAGTATAAAAAGACTCTAATAGTCGGTATGTATTATAATTACTATGATACCACGTATTCTGCTTATAAAATCCTAAATATTAAATTGTAATTAAGCATGTACGATGTCCAACATTACTTCATTAATTGTGACACAAATGTATACTTAAAATTGTGCAATTTTGGTCAATGTTAAGTCGTCTTTCTACAAATTACTAATGAATGTACATCAAACATAGATGTCTCTCAACATCAAAGGAATATTTCACGGTACCTAAGGTAATATTCAAATTTTGCAAATAAAATTGTAAAGCCATTGGATATCATAATTGTAATATGTAAACATATCCATAACGCCACCCGCTCACGCAGAAACTAAAATCTGACAAACTGGTTGGTGATGGAACTCATAAACTGGCCAGTGACTGACGCTTCGCACACGGCGCTACTGAAACCTAATAATCTCATAACCTCAAACTGTCAAACCCATTGTCTTTCCTACTTCATTCTGAGCTTTTTCCATAATATCTTTACGGGAATATTCTGGCAGCCTGTAATTATACAGGCAGGAGTATTTCTCAACATCTGCCATACATTTAAAATCAAAAATCGGTTCGCATCAACTTTTGACACCTTGACTTGTTTTTGCTTGTTTAGTTCAATTCAGTGCTACCAATTTTGGTAAGAAAATATGATTTTTCATCGAATCTACTGATATTGGTTGCACTGAGAGACTGGGAGACTAGCAGGTCGCGTCTCTTTGGTGTCGGTCGCGGATGTTTTGAAACAGAGATTCCAGTCTTGTCGTCAGCGAGCCGCCATTGAAATACATTAGCTAGATACTGGAGTTTCAGACTTGTCTTTTTTAAGTATTCACGTAAGCGGATGGCCTAACTGTTTGAATTGCATGGAAATTACAGAAATAACACATTTTCTTAAACATACATTTGGCTTAGAATTACGATATGCATATAATTTACATCAGTGTTATTTTTGTATTAAGTACCAGTAGAACATTAATTGTATTTTTACTATAATATAATACTCTACATATAAAATGGAATAAGTAAATTTCCTTAATATATCTAATCAAATAATATAGTTTATTATAATAATGAAACACCGTGAGGTGTGGTCATTAGTAAAAAATAAAATCACTTGAATATTATCAGATTTTGTGGCATTGTTTTTGGCATTCTAAAATCTAATGTGGCAATACTACAACGGTCTGTCTGAGAAAAGTCTTTGAATAACTTACATTACGGCTAAATGCAGCCTTTAAAAATAACAGGAAGATACCAAAAGGAGTGTTAAATATTGGTCATAGGTTTCTACATCACCACACCATCGGTACAGTAAAACTCCGTTAATACGAAATCAATGTGACAGAAAATCGAAAAAAACTCGCATCACGAAACACAAAATGAACGGCAAAAAAAAAACAGTAAAATTTGAAATAGATTTTATATATTATCGAATTAACCATGTTTGTTTTAACGGGGTTTTGCTATAAATTTTTTTAGCCTCGATGTGTTTTTAAAAACAAATACGAATTCGGTGGATATTCATAGGAAAAAATTTCTGATTGTCTTTCATCTAAATTGTACTTAACGTTACAGCGATAAATTAAGTAAAATATTTAATAGAACTCAGATGAAGGAATATTATATTAATTCTACTTTGGTTGTTAGCTTATTAATAAAAGATTTAAAGTCAAGTAAATAAAACAGGCGCATAGTTTGATATTTATCAAAAAATATAAAAATAATATATTTGTATTTATAATCTGTGTAACTTTGGCATCAGTTATTTGAATAATAAAAAAACTTTAGAAATAAAATGAAAAAATTTTCAAACGTAAAAACCAAGTAAAATGAACAATTTTTGAATACATACTTTCATTTGACGGTTTTACTTGTTGAGAAAATATTGAGTTTGTCGATTCAAACCACAATATTTAGGAATGACAATAGTTAAAAAAAAAAAGGAAAATAAAAACTTTGTTTCAATCGATGCTTTTCAGATCAGTTAACTAAGGGCGCAGACACACAGCATTGCAGTAGATGTGCGTAGACGAGCGTCGACTCAGGGTCTTCTTTGATTCCAATTGCATCCGATTAGAATCACTAATTGGATTTATTTTATCTAATTGGTGATTCTAATCGGATGCAATTTAAATCAAATAAGACCTGCGTCGACGCACGTCCACTGCAATGCCGTGTGTCGTGAAGCCTTAGAGCGCGGTGCAGAACCGTCGACATTAAGCAGCTGTTCTAACAAGAAAAACATGTCACAAGTTCTTTCTCTCTTGCACTTAAGACGTTTTAATAAGAATTATATATGTTTTTCTCACTGAACTTAGGTCGTCGAAATCAGCCCCTTAAAGTTAGGCGCGTATCTTAGGGACTTACGCGCCTAAATATGGTTACGCATCGCACTCTTAGTCTATGATTGAATTAATTCTGACTCAATAATAATAAGGAATAATGGGTATTTTATTTCAATGTTTTAAAAGAAATAAATATCCAAGCAAATTAGTGTCTTTAAATTAACACTAAAACTATGATAATGTATTAATAATATTCATAAATAAAAAGTTTTATATTACTTAAGAGTTATTCATAATAGATGAAAAAACATTTTAATGTTTGGATGAATTAATACGAAGATGAAATACATCCTTTTTACACAACCATTCAAATTATGCATATTAAAATACAAAGCCACAATATAACAAGCTCAATCGATTTCATACCGAATTAACCACGCCAAGTTTAGAGAGAAAAGAAACACTAATTAGGTATCGGGAAGACATACAAGAGGATGAGAGTTGAAATGAATGCGCCGAGACAAAACCAGGATATGAATTGATCAGACTTCTCATCATTTTGAATAGTCAAAACATTCTCATCTTGAATTGCGTTCAAGTTGTTTTTGATATCCAAATTCATGGCGGACCGTTTATTACTAAAGTATTTTATTCTTTCGGTGACAGCAGACACGTGTCTCCCGTTTTGAATTTGATCGTGATTCAATGTAACATCATTACTTTTTTTATCATTCAAAAGGGGCATTACAAAGTTAATCTTATCAGTTTTACCATAAGGACTGTAAACTTTATTCGGTGTAATTTGGTTTTGATTCTGGGCGGATCCATTTTCCACATAATTCATTTGACATATTTTATTATTATCAAGAATAACATCTGCGTTATTATTTTCAAAATGCATATTATCAATTCGGTTAACGATGAAGTTATTCGAATCGACGATATGGGGAATATCATCCGCGTCCGATTGATCGTTGAAAGAATTTGAAAAATTACTTATACATCTATCTTCCGCGTAACGATTCCTATATACTGGCTTGGTTTGAAAGAAATTTAGATTATTACGAAACCTGGCCGACGTATTATTCTCGTATTCAATATTCGAATCAGATCTGTCCGAGGAGATTGAAATTTGTTCATTGACTTGAATCGAATCGGCAGGATCTTGGGAGTCTTCAGCGGTGCACATTTCTCGGGGTTGATATTGATTATAAGGGTCGGCGTTTCGTTCCTGTGATATCGGCACCGTGTGATTGTCAGTGGGGTGTGCTGTGGCGGCCCGGTGGGATAGCAAAGAGGTGACCGTGACGTAGACGGCCTCCGTCCTCTCGTAAGAGAACTCCGGGCGAGGGTCCTCCAGCGGCAGAATGTCTTGCGGATCGCAAACGGCCCCCTGCAACCAACCACAACACACGCCACTGTCAATCACGGCCTCCATTTTTTTTATATCTATATACACCTAAAATATAGCCAAAACCTCTGTAAAAAATTAAACCAAACTAAAGCACATGACCATCCCCGTGTTATAACAGATAAATCAATTAAACTTAATAGAAAGAATTTATTCATATTCAGATATTAATATAATTAGCATGCCTCTACAATAAGAGTTATAGTTATGGGTACAACAAAATTGTATAGAAACACCATTTTGATCAAATTTATATTTCAAATTGTTATTACATAACACTTTCCAACACCTAATTGAAAACGATCACCAAACCAATACAAAATAATAGAACATACATAATTTATTAGTGAAAGTTAATCGACTAGTATACATTATTTCATAGCAATATTGTAGACGACAGGGAGATCATTATAGATCTCCACAGTGTGAAGGTATCTTAAGGGGGGACATGCTCGTCGAAGGTCAAAATTGAGTTTTTATTGTATTTTCAAACCATGATCCTGGACACTCCTTAAACGTTGTAGATAATCTATTTATATAATTTTGAAGCCTTATTATCCTTTATAGTTATTTTAAACATTTGATGACTGCATAAAGTATTTTTGTTACATAAAATAGTATTCTTTTAAACCTCTCGCTCTAATGTTTTAGAATATAGTCATATTTCAGTACATAACTGTGCAGTGGTGTTAAGATTTTTTACATTTATTAATTTTTAAACGCATTTATAAAACCATTAGTATAATTTATTATGAGATAATTTTTGTAAAATATTCACGATAAAAAATTATATTGATAATCTCTGTGATCCCAAATTTGACAAGAATTAGGCATTTTATTATTCAAAAAATCGGCAAGATTTACACATTTGAAGATGATTCTAAAGATATTTATTATAAGCTATGTCTTTGACCATTCAAGTGTGATAAACATCCTACGAATAATGATTGCTTTATAATAATTATTGACCTAAGAATAAGGTAGTGTTTTTTGAAATACGCCATTTCTTTTGGCATTCCCCAGTGGTAAAGCTACAACATACGGCCGTAGCCATAAATTGACAAACTATAATTAAAGTAGGGAGTAAAATTATGTTAACGCGCGTGTTTGAACATGTACTTAGCCGAATTTTTTTTTATTTTTTTTTAAACGGTACATGTTCAAACACGCGCGTTAATATCATTTTACTCCCTACTTTAATTATAGTTTGTCAATTTATGGCTACGGCCATATGTTGTAGCTTAACCACTGGGGAATGACAAAAGAAATGGCGTATTTCAAAAAAACACTACCTTATTCTTAGGTCAATAATTATTATAAAGCAATCATTATTCATAAGATGTTTATCACACTTGAATGGTCAAAGACATAGCTTATAATGAGTATCTTTAAAATCATCTTCAAATGTGTTAATCTTGCCGATTTTTTGAATAATAAAATGCCTAATTCTTGTCAAATTTGGGATCACAGAGATTATTAATATAATTTTTTATCGTGAATATTTTACAAAAATTATCTCGTAATAAATTATACTAATGGTTTTATAAATGCGTTTAAAAATTAATAAATGTAAAAAATCTTAACACCACTGCACAGTTATGTACTGAAATATGACTATATTCTAAAACATTAGAGCGAGAGGTTTAAAATAATACTATTTTATGTAACAAAAATACTTTATGCAGTCATCAAATGTTTAAAATAACTATAAAGGATAATAAGGCTTCAAAATTATATAATTAGATTATCTACAACGTTTAAGGAGTGTCCAGGATCATGGTTTGAAAATACGATAAAAACTCAATTTTGACCTACGACGAGCACGTGGGCCGTTAAGCAATTTTTTTGTTTGTGAGGATTGGTTGCTAGTCATTCGCTCAAACCACTGGACTCGATGTCCTGTATTCAAACACACATCTTAATTAGAAAAAAACAACATGTGAAATCAACTCGGCCATAGGATTTGAACCTGCTACACATGAATCAAGATGCAAACGATCAAAGCTCCGCTCAACGGAAAGAAAATAAACATGCTTTTGAAGAAGAAACCGGTGAAATATGTTAATTTTATAAATACATACTGTATATACTACGGTTAAGGAATAGTTAAAATAAAAACTACACAGGGAAAGGAAAGCTTGCAACAGCACTTGGCACGCTTATACGAAAAGAATAATAAATACTTATAGATTCAACCAGGATATTTTACACCACAGTAATAATAATGTAATAAATAAACTATTGTGAATAGATAAATAAATTTAAAAAATCATGAGCCTACCTCATCGACTCCAATTTTCCTGCAAGCCTCGAGGAAGTTGTCTACATTTCGTCTGCATCTCGCCATCGACAATTTGGGCTGAAACATAACATTCAAACAATAGAGTTATTTTCATCGAAGATAATTTAAAAACGATTTGAGATAATGCAGAATGACTAGCGGAATCAATTTTTAAATGAATATATGTAATATTATTATAGACATGAGTCGGGCAGCTGAATCGATATGTTACATAAAAAGTATTTCATTCTTTGGCCAGTACATGACATGAGAATTCAAATACAACACATACTAATAAGTTTTTAATATGATGGATATTAAAATATAATTTGAGTAATTGCAAAGTGGTCATTTCGACCAGACCAGTGGTATAGTAGAAATCTCATATTCTCTCTAATTGGAATATTTCCTATTAACTTCACTTCATAAGCAGCCAATCCATTATTTGTGAGAGCATTATCGCATCAATACCTGTGCTGGTGACGGTACATAGACTGAAGTGACAGATCGAGGCCGCACATTGTTAGCCAAGTGACAGAGAACAACTCCATCTGCCAATACTGGCGCAAGGTCTCGGGGCAACGACATCTTCAAACGGTTTTCGATAATCTGAAATATGAACGGAATAATATATTTTACCAATTATTACTGATAGTAAGATTCTACTTCGACTATTTTTAAAAAGCTACAAAGTGAGGGAAAACAATCATTCTTATATTATAATCTCATTTTTAATAATAAATCTTCTAGCAGATAGATTTGTAATTTTCCTTTAAAAATCGCTGAAGTAAGTTCCAATTTGCGGAAAGTGTCATTTGTTGTAGGTATCCAAAAAAAATATAGTTGTATAGTATTTCCAGTGGTCTTTTTTGCCATCACTTTCATACAAATGTTTAGGCTCCCAACTCTACAGAAGGAGATCTTTTTGAACATCTTTGGATCATCCTCATCATCAGCAGGGCTATTCTAAATAGTTAACACGGATATCACTCAGAGAAAATACATAAACAAGGCGGTTATCTACAATAATTGTTAACACACCGCACTGCGTCTGAGTTGATTCCAAAATGCATCTGATTGTTAACTTTATAACTCAATGACATTTGACAGCTCACGGTTAACGTGGTCATGTTAAAAAATATCACGCCCGGCAGCTATCTTCTTGAAATAATTAACTACCTGAATACAACATATCATATCTATCACTTTTTTTTTAATGATTTTGGAGTTTAATGATGTGTTAGAATTTAGACAACCTCGGTTCCTGGTTTCCTCCAACAACTCTTTCCGCTTATCTCTATTCAAAGTGGCTGCTTTCCAATTCATCACATCAAGAGTACGGTAGTCACTAGTGACTAGAAACTTCGTCTAGGCGTGTTGATATTACATTTTTTTTTTTTTTTGACCATGTCCGATCCTAATAGGATCATATGGGCCTCTACAGAGTAGAGGTTTGTATTAACAGATTTTGTTTTTACGAAAAATGGATGTCAGCCACTTGCTCAACCTATTAGGTCCATACCCTGACTCACACACAAATTGAAAAACAATATGTGTACTTGCCAGACCCAGGATTTGAACCTGGGACCCACGGCGTGATAGTCCAACGCTTATGCCTTGGATAATTAATGCTTATGCCTTGGTAAATTATCACATAGGATCTAAATTAAAGGCAAGCATGGAAATAAAAGCAAAATATTGCATTACTTACACGTCTGAGTTCTTGAGTAAGCTCTGACTCCTCTTTGGCTCTGTCAAACTCCCGTTTCATCGTGAAACTCAGCTTATCCGGAGGAATATCCTTATTCCAATTAAGTCTCGCCGGGTTTCCAGCACCCGGCCCCGAATTACTCAAATACGCCACACTCGTAGTCAGAAGCTTGGCAGGACTATTTCCACAACTCGGGTCACTTCCATTTGGTAATCCATCAGAAATGGCGATATTTCTTCCGAGCGAGTTTGCTCTATTGACAGGAACATTATTATGAGACATGTATGTACTGGAACCTTTGATGGGCGAAACGGGTTTGACGTATCCGCCGCCATCTTGAGGTGATGTACAGGAATATCTATTACTGTCACCAGTAGATAAACGTGACGTCGAATAATCAAAGTTGGTATTGCCATTAACGGTAGGAGAAAGGGTATTATTACTGTTTGAAACAGGAATTCCTGTCGGTGAATAATTTTTATTTGTACTTCTCGAAGGAATGACTTTTTGAACTGGCCGCCTATTTGTTGACACTTCATCGGTAGTCAATGTCGGTACTCTCACTGCATGATTAGTCGCCGATACAATACTTGGATCTGAACCGTTCGATTGGTGGAAAATACTATTCGATTGTATTCGTCTCTGGGCTGTACTGCTGGCGGTTGAAGGTGTATTAGTGGGAGATCCGGAATTAGTAGCGAGGGGTGTGGAGAGGGATGGATTTGAGGATACAATATTTCTGTGGTGATATCCGTTGGCAACTGGAGAGTGTGGGGTGGAATGAGAGTGGTTGAGTGGGGAGGGGGTGGCGGACGGGGGGGAGGTTTGTTCGCTGCGAGGTCGGTAAACATCTTGCTGTCTTTGTACTCGTAAAGCTTCTTTGTATTGTCTGTAATGTGAAGAAGAAAATGCGTGAGATACGAAACAATCGAAGAATAAATTTCAATAGAATCATCCAAAATCTTTAGAAAAAATTTTAACCTATAAGTTTGCTGGTGGCCGATCGGTTTGGTTTTATCTCCGTCTCCATTAGCAGTACTACCGCCATCAGGAGATACCCGAGAACTGGAAGCAGATAAACAAAAAAGTCAAATAAACATGTCAACAGTTTCAAAAGTTCTACAATATAATAAATAAAAATAAATTTTAGTCATCAGTATTCACAATAGCTACCATATTATTTTTGTCATAATTTTCTCTTTATTTAATTTGTATGTTTTACTGACAGTAGGTATGCACATAAAGTTCATAAAATATATTTTTTAAAATCAATGCAATAATCAAACGAAACGCTGAATTCTAATGGATAAAAATGAAGAAGTGAATCAATGATGCATACCCAAGTGTCGGTGTGAGTGGAGGCGTTTCGGCAGAAAGACTGTGAGCTCGCGACATGTGATTCGGCCCAGGAGAGATTGTGGAGGGGGTGGATGGTGTTGAACGACCACTGCCTGCGGCGCCCACTCCTGTCACACCCACTGGTCCACCACCTTCATCTACCACACCTTCAATAGAAAAAAAAATATTATAGATTAGATAACAGTGCCCATAGTACAGTAGAAGCTAAGATGCATGCTTCTTGTTACATGGGCCGGGAGTTAAGAATCCCCACACTTGAGGTTCATGTTGAAAATTTCTTCAATAAAATCGTCTGTTTCAGATGCAGATGAACTATCCCAGGTGTATATTTGAGGCGCTTATTCGCTAAACCCATTCTGGAGGTATTTTTGAGATTTTAATAAATCACGAAAAACTGTTTTGTGCATTCATGATGATGTTGATGCTAGTATTGGTGACACGTTTGTATAGCGATTTAAACGTATGCTAAAAATAATGGTTTCGATTGTAATGTCTGATTGGTCGGCTATATAGAGCAATTTAGTAACCTGCTATTTATCCTTAGAGCGGGTTTGGCGACTCGAGTCTATATTAATTTTTTTTGACGAAATAGGGCAGAATTGAAAAGTCACACCTCTTAAGTCTGGTAGACCTATCAAAATAGCACATACGTACATTCAAAACTAATTTATTGAAAAATCCCCAGAGCAGGTTTGACGACTAAGCGATTCATTTGACAGTCAACCAGGTTCTGTGTGAAGGAAATGAAAATCCACGTGTGAATAACAAGCTTAGTTAATAATAGAGTAAATTGCAATAATTAATTCTCACCCATTCCATCAGTAGACCATCTCTTCTCACCCCCGTCGCTTGTACTATAACCGCTGTCCACATTGTAGCGCACCTTATGACGTAACCCCTCAACAGCGGCCGGACAAGCAGGTGCGATCATCGGTTGGGTATGACCTGAGGAGAACAGGCCCTGCGACTGTATCTGCGGCAGACCCTGCAGATGGTTGTGATGCTGCTGTTTGACGGATCGACGGGTTTCATCACCGCGCCGCTGGATATTGTCTTTGTTGGCCTGGTTGTCCAAATACTTAAAGATGTGAATGCGGCCTCGTACGCAGATCTGTAATAACAAATATTGGATATTAAAGATATTACTCATTGAATCGCCGTTCTATCTTGCTATCTTGTAAACCTCGTAAATTCAAAAAAAATCATACATAAATATAGATATTTTTTTTTTTTATAGAATTATTAATAACCATGTCCTTGCTTTTTCGTACAAGGTGGTTGTTAGTAATTTTGAACAATCACAAACACCCAGGCTTTGAGAAAAACACATAAATGTTTTTGTCATGACCGGGAATCGAACCCAGAACTCTCGGGTGGAAGGCCAGCGCCTTACCCACTGCACCACGAGAGCCGCTAAATATAGATATTGGATAATACTAGAATATTCAAAAAAAAAAACAATTTTTTTCCAAATGGGATATATTTTTACTAGACATTTTGTTTAACGGGGGTGATGTTATTAACAGTTGAAAATCAGTTATTAAAATCATTACCCTATATGAAGCAAAGGATTGTGATGTGTGGATGTGAGAGTTTTGGTCACTCAAAAGATGGCTGCATTTCAAGGTGGTGATGAACCTCAGCCACAAGACAATTATTCATTATGAGTCCAAATAATTTTGCACCTTCGGTAATGTGCAGCAGACCCTTTCTCTGCACACCACAGTCATGGTATTTGCAATTTTAATCTAACGAGTATGCTGTAGCAACTTTTCGAGGAGTTGTCGTCAACATAGGAAATAAACATCCCATAAATAACTTGTAAAAGCAAGACAAAGTCGTTAATGGCCAGATTCCATATATTATTATAAGTATGTATAAATATGAAACTTACAGTGGCTGGAGGTGAGACAAGGGGATTGTGCTCCAAGTCCAGCATGACCAGACTGGTCATGTGCCGCAACTCCAGAGGAAGGGAAGAAATGCAGTTACAGCTCACGTTTAACACTTCCAAACGTAAATAGGTAATTTCTGAAAAGAAAAAATAATTCTATTAGGTAATGTGCATTTAGGTGACCCTCGTAGTCAAATGCGTACGACATGTGCGTCTCATACTGGAGGTTCCGGGTTTGATTCTCAGTGAGGTCACATTACATCAATGTGATATTCTAAGCCGGGGTGTTTCTGTGTGGGTCTGATGTGATTCACTAGGTATTGCCTCGCTTATAAGTGTTCTAAAAAAAGGATAATATGAACAATAATGTCATTCTTCTATAACGGTTCTTAAAAATGTTGTAAGACCAGGTTGTGAAGTTCTTCTATAACTGTTCTTAAAAATATTGTAAGACCAGGTTGTGAAGACATGTAAATAGTAAGTTTTGCTAAGTGTCGTAAACTTTTTCAATCAATCTTTCTACAGTGATAGCCGCCTGTACACGTGCATGGATTTACTGGCAGCAATATTGAGCATTTTAAACTATCGTGACAATAATTTTTTACACGTAAAAGTGATGACTGTCTCTCCAATCTCATTCTTCAAGAGTAAGCGGGACGCGATGTTGTCATTTTATGGTACTATTTGACAGGTAGTGAAAATTGGTTAGCCTCACAATGAGTATAGTTCGTTTTTTTGCCACTATCGTTCTACTGTGCAGGCACAGATCGAAGAATGTTGCATGAAAATTCAGAAGCTTCCAAACTTTTTTGATTCATGCATGCAAACCTTGCAACTGCAGGATAATCCATGTTTACCCATACATTTTCTTGTTATGGCCGCGATAATGCTTACTGACAACAGTAAATCTATGCACGTGTAACCGGGGTATAAGGATAAAATAACTTTGTGTATACAATAAGTGAAACAGTTATTAATTAGAGGCTTGCATATATTTTAATATAACTGCTTTATATATATTTTCAGATATACTTTATGCAAAATGTACACAGAAAAGTAGCAGATTATTTTAATTTATCTTCCATTATTTTACAATTTATTTAACAACATAAAGAACAGCTTTGCTGTGGAGACCTCTATTGACAAATTTTTATAATAGAGTAAGTACTTACTGTAGCGTACTAATAACGAATTCATGAATAATAAATTCGCCAGCGAACAAAAACACACTACACAAATCAATCATCTAAGCTTTCCACCAATCTTTACACCCCCATCCGTCTGATGAAAAGAGCCCCAAATTATTTTACGTAAATAATTACGTCTGCTGGAGGGGTGAGAAGTATATTTGGCACCCTAGCCCAAATAAACATGTGACAGAGGGGGGACGGTTTGATCAATAATATTCACGAGAAGTGAGTTTATATTTATTGATTGCTGGGATGAATGAAATAAATTGGACAAGGCCATTGTCAGGTCGGGATGGCGGTGGACGTGGTTGCACACAATATATTGTGATGACAGATGATTCTCCTTTGGCACAATGAATCTATTTTTAACATAGTAGATTGAAATAATATTAAAGTGATATAACTAAGCCAATGACAATTGCTTTGAAATCCTTTGAAACAGTGAATAAGATTTCTACAGAAATCGAATCATCTAAACTAGCTAGTGGAAATTGGTTGTACCTGCCTATTGATTGTCAAGTTAATACCACAAAAAACATCTCATGAAACCAGTAGTACTGAAATTCCATATAGTGACTAAAACTTGTCGTTGAGGAATCAAAGGATTTTCACTATTTTTGATCCCCCCCTACCTCCATCGTTATACTTCCGTCACAAAATCTTTTACCCCCATATCTAAACAACATCACAAATTATTTAACCTCCCCCCCCCGCCTTTTCGATAAAAATCTAGTGTACCTATTTCTACTAAAATATTGTCTTGGTTTGTGAGGTCACGTTTTTCACAACGTAACCCCCTAACCCAGGGGTGGCGAACCTATGGCACGCGAGATGATTTTACATGGCACGCGAATGTTTCATTTTGAAGAGAAAAGAAATATACTTAAGTACTTACTTACATATAATATTACAGAATAATGACGATGTAGCCATGCGTATTTTCTTCGGTTTTTCATATTATGTTTAGGTACCAATCAATGTGCAAACGGAAACGACTAAATTTATGCATAAATAATGACAAATCGCATTGTATAAAAAATTGCAGGCAAATCATTACGTTTAATGTAATCATACGATTGCATAGGTCGGTCCTTAGGATTGGGGAATTAAATATAAAAAATATACAATCAACAAACTTTATGAAATTAATTATCGGCAGTCATTCAAATATAATAACTGCTTGTGATGGAGAATATAATATGAAAGAAGAGTGGTTTAAATGCTTCCACGATCTCTTTGAGTAATTTGAAAACAAGGGAAAAAATATTCAAAGAATCAAAGATATGCCTTCGGCTAGAAATACTGTGAAAGATAGAATATCAATACATGACTCAAATGTATTTTTTAAACCTTTTTAATAGAATTCTTAACTATTTTTTTAGAAAATTTAAAAAAAAATTTTCGCCATAAAAACTGCTTGGCACGTCGGACAGTTGAAAAATATTATTTGGGAAATTTTGGCACGCGTACTTAAAAAGATTCGCCATCCCTGCCCTAACCCATTCATTACTAATCACATTATATCAGTTATCCCCCACCTTATGATGTAACATCATATATGGACAAACCCATAGGTATAAAAGTGATGCACAACTTTTTTATCAATAGTGAAAATCCATCAAGGTCCACACAGAATATAAGTGTCACGTATAATTTTATTTCAAATTCAATATGGTACATATCAAATACTCATACTTATGTCACTTTCGTCTATGTATCAAATACATATTTACCAGATAGAACTCAGTATCAGCAGTGGTGAGATCGCTCACACTGCATGCTAGTACCGTTACCGATATATACCTACCGATCAATAATAACTTGCAGCAAAATAATCTTTAAAAGCTAACTGAGGAAAACATTTTGAATGTTCACGTAACCGGGCAGATAAATTATTTTACAGGCAGCAAGTTGTGTACCATTGATCTATACCTACATTATTTAGGTCCATAATATGCAGGATGTCTGTAATGGATATAGTGGAGTAAACATTACACCTAAAATCTTGGCAACAACCAACTACGGCACATTGACGTGAATTATTATTGTTCTACCAAGGTCTACCATCATTTAATTCACTTCCTAAGAGTATGAAACCTTGCAATTTAGCAGGTGGTAATGAGTAGGTACATAGTCCGACACCCCTCGGAATATGATTAATTATTATTTATGATGTATGGTATGTGCCCAATGGTATATTTGATAGGCGCTTCGGTTGCATGGCAATTGGTTCATTTCATCATAATTAGGTACGGTGCAGGTGGCTAAAATGATAAATCACATTGGCCGGAATCCAAGTCCTGTCAGGCACCATATTTTTTTCAAGATTTTTTTCAAATAGGTATGTTTCCAAATTATGTATGAATGAATGTACTTACGAATTGGCAGTAATCCTAAGTGATTATTTTTAAGGTTCAGCACCCTGAGGTTGGCGAGGTCTCCGATGGTCATGGGGAGGTGCGCGATTTGGTTTCCACTGGCGTCCAGCTCTTGCAGGAGAGTCATCTTGCCGATCTCTTTGGGGAGGGCGCTGAGGCCATTGTTCGACAGCAGGAGGACTTGAAGCGGCAACTGGCATAATTCGCGGGGGACCTCGGCCAGCTGGTTTCGGCTGGAAAGAAAGAAAAGGAAAAGAGGTTAACATAGGTAACTATTGACTGCAATATTTTTTGTATAATGTTTTGAATGGTTGATCATACTCGATTATAAATATTTAACATAGCACTGGTTTGACTTGATTAACAAAATGATTTAAAAATACAGATATCTTAACTCAACACATGGTACCTAACATATTATTTTATAATAAACCACAAAAGATATAACTATAATTTAATAAACATCCCCTTCCACCAAACCCAGGGGCGGTCCCCGCGCACACCTGGTCCCAAAATTCAAAATTCTTAAAAAATATGAATCCAAAATATCAAAATCTTTGAAGGTCCTCGACTGATAAACACGAAAAATATGTTTTAATCAAAGAGATTGGACTCCTCAGTCTAATGACTTAGAATTATTATTGTCTCTCAAGCTATGCATTGTAGAATCACGAAAAGATTTCTCGGTTATTGAGAATAATGGAATGTTTTTAGTGCAAAGTTTATAAATAATCACGAATACCTGCTATTCAAAAGACAAATGTTTCAAAACATAAAAAGATATTCAACTTGTAACTCGGAAGACATTGATTGCGTCGATTAAATACACCTGTTGGCTCATTCGTTAGCTGTGAACTATGTTTTTATTTTACAAACCTCATAGAAAGATATAACGATTCACAACTACCTATATGTTGTACTAAAAATGGAAAATAATCGGCAAGCAGCTTTCTTTAAATTAAGATATTTGAATATGCACACACGCATACACCAATACGTGAGTCTTTGACAGTTGCATTCATATGCGCGCATCTTGTAACTTACAACATTTAGAAAGGAAAACTCACGAAAATATAAGTAGAATGGGGAAAGAAAATACCTTTATTTTCATGAAGAGATAGATATTGGGAGCCGCACTTAACCCAACGAAGAGCCGCAATTGCCCACGTCTGGACTATATACCTACTTTATTTTAATATATCAATAATATTAAATGATAAAACAGAGCATCAGACAGGCCATGCCAAAATTACTACATACAATAATAAATATCCCATGTGATTTATTCAAAATAATCAAACGAGGAAAGAGCAATAACGAAGATAAAAGCGGATGAGTCATAAATGAACTGAGTGGACGGAGAACCACAGAGATATAGATAACAGAGAATGGAAACATAATACATGAACGAACGGGGGATGCTTCGCGGTTATTTCACTATCACAATACTTTTTTCACAAAGCCTTCTCGTGTAGGTTTAGTTAAAGGCTGCTGTGCGTCATTAGTCTATTTACAACCTGATCGATAACGGTTCAAAACTAGTTAATCCAATCACCGGCGATAACATTGCACTTTATCAGCTGTCATCGCCAATAATTCGTGGCCAGTGGTGCGGTAACAAAGATTAACCGGAACATGATAAGACCGGAACGACTGTGTTATTGCGACGCATATTTAAAAATGTTTAGATCAGAATAAAATGATGTAACTAAAAGAAATTATGATAATATATACATACATATTTTTTAGGGGACGTTCTACAGAATTGGCCTTGAGAATTGAAAATAGGATTTTTTAACATGTGGTCCATAATATCTGGTCTACTAGTTAATATAAAAAGGTCGTGTCAACGTTTTTTGTGTCAATAAATTTGCTCTATGACTCGATCCGACTCATATTTCATCAGGGCTGTCGAAGACATAAATCATAAATATTTATAATTTTAAATTTTGCATCTAATGCCGGGTCCACATTGGCAACAAGTTACGTTGCTGGCAACCTCGTCAGATTTTACGATAATTATGATGATTATCCTAAGTCTAGACCAGTGGTTCTCATGTGCGGCCACCAGCGCTTTACAGAATATTTCAAAAAAATATTTATAAAATTGTGAAATTGGTTGATTACATATTATCACTTGTCTTAAATTTCTTTCCACGCTCAAATGATCCATAATGTGTTCTTGTGATGAGACATGTGTGAAATAGTCCGTTTCTGACTTAACGAAATTTCTGCCAGAATACAATTTCACGCATTTGTTTACATGTGGGACCAAGTGTCTTCAATCTCTAAATCTGGAACTTGATAAAAGGTTCAAAGAATTGATTTTTTTTAACTCTTTCTTTTTTAACTTCTTGTAATAATAGCACGGTTGAAAAATTTTGGTCGTTATACGTTGACCAAGAATCAAGTCAATCCAAAGAATTGGTAGCAATTGCTTTAACAATATTGTCGATTTTTTCCTACTCCTGTATACTGTGAAAGATCATTCAGTGTAATACACTTCATAAAAAAACAATAATATCGAAGCCAGTTGACAGCTCTGCTGATGTAAACATAGAAGCAGCCATGCGGATTGCATTGGAAAAAAGGAATATTGAGGAATTTCCATTTCCATTATTTTTAAATAAATAGATATTTACTAAAATGTTCAAATGTCTTTTATTAATGTGAAGCCTTTACTGAGCCTTTTTTAAAAAGCCACCTAGCGGAAAAATACGAAGCTTGAAATTTGAGACATTTTTTTGATAATTTACAATTTCACCTGTATTAATTTAATTAATAAATATGTATCTGAAAACATTAAAAAGATTTTTTTTATTTAAGTCAAAGATAAACCTACAATTTAAGAAAAATGTTATAAAATGTGAATTTTGTTTACGTCCACATCTTATTATAACATATTATAGTTTATGGTCATATTTATTATTAAAATATAGTTTATTAAGTTTTCAATTTTTCTTCGTAAAGATTTTTGACTAATTCATGGTTTTAATATTTTTTATATTAATTTTAAAAAACATCGATTTTTATAAAAATATACATGTGTATAACTTGAAATTCTTTTTATTAAACTCAATGAGGTTTCCTATAAGCTTGTTTTAGAGCGTGTTCAGAAAAAAAGTCTTCGTCATCTTCATTTTAAAGTTTATAATTATTTTCTTTTTGACACCTTCTCAAACGAGTATTTTCCGACTAACTTTCTTCGAGGCATGCTCGCCTTTCATTCTCTTGAAGCTCGTAGGTCACTTCTGCTCTTAAAGCATTTTTCCCTGCTCTCACGTGGTATAGTTTTCAATCCCGATATTCTACTCAACGTGTCTTTTTTAAATAAATAAATAAAAATAAATAAATATAAATCCCATCAATTTTACACTATCTATCAATGAAGTGCGCTTTCTTTCTCGACCTTTTTCATTCTGATAGGATGTGTGGTAAAGGTCAAAGATAACAATAATAAGTCTATTAAATTAAACGCACTTTGTTAGGGCTATCTATTACACAGCATTCATAAATAGAAGCTTTACTATCAATTAATATCAAATAAATGTATGTTAACTGAATTACATTTACACATACACATGCATAATATCCATCTAAAAGAGTAGTCTTGCATCGATATTACTAATAGATAGTTTAGTGCATCTTTGTGAGATACATTTAGGTGTTTGGGTAGGTACAAATAAAGATATCGAAATGTTTCAGTTCCGGTTCAAATGCATACTGCACCACTGGCCTTGACAACAGCATGACGCCAACGATTACCGTGTAACGAAAGATACAGATATAGAATAGAAGAAGAATACCGGAAGATGGAGTGAGATCGATTGGACGAAAAATTCGAAAGCAAAAGTTATTAATACGCGGAGAAAAATTAGATCAATAAAGTCGTGACATGCGAAGCGACCTATACCTACCTTATTAACAACTATAATATTAATAACTCTATACTATAAAATATTACAGTTTGTGAATCGATACAATTCTTACGAATCCATGTAGATGTTCCCATTTCATATCATTGATGTAGCATGGCACAATTTGTATCATGATTTTCTTCTACTGTTTCTATATAGGTCGAATGTCAGAAGAGAACAAAACACGAAAACGGCCAAGTAATAATTTTATATTATTGACAAAACCCAGATAGATTTACAAAATAGGTATAGATATAAGTAACCATATTAATATATTCTGATTTTTTTCGTCAACATGCAGTGTGGGAATATAAACGATTTAAAAATAATATCAGGTGCTCAGATCTTTAGTCGTTGTCTTAGTTCCACGGGAAAACAACGAAGGAAGCGGCTAATTTCATGAAACCAATCCCAATGATTATGTCAAACTTTTATTTTTTTCACAAACGCTTTGCGCTAAAAATATGATTTTTGCATTGCGGTTACTCAAATCAATCATCTTTCTTTATTTCCTTTGTCTCATTCATTACTGATAATATCTAGCAATCAGTGAAAATACAGAATTACCAGCAATCTCCTTCCTCATCTTGTTATGTCTGATTGCTGTCTAGAATCTAGATATTTCTTAATTTGTAAAGCGCACGCCCTCGCAAATTATTCCCTTCGACGCCACCTGTGATCACCTTCCTCGCCAATCCGCTTGGATCTCTTCTAACAATGCGACCGAAGAATAGAAAACAAAGTCGCTTGCAAGTAGACGACAACCGATCTTTCAAGCCAAGCCGTCATAATACAGAAACGTTTGTGAACCATCCTCCGACAGCACCATATCTCGAATATGCCCTATCTCTTTCTATCTGATTCTCTGAGAGTCCAGTCGATGATATGACTTTTTTGTGGTTCTTTCATCTACCATAGCCATTGAACCTGGAGCCAAGTTCTATTTTTTCCCAAATGATTTACCCTGCACGAGGAGAGCATGTCAGTTCGATCGAGAATCATTTTTGATTAATTTAATAAAACGAAAAAACTTTTAGTACCTACTTATTCCACTATTATTATTTAATAAATCTGGACCGGTTTCGTCCGCCTCAGAGGGACATGAAAATGTGGAAAATTGGGATAAGAATAATTTTTTTTGCGTTTTATTATATTATAAAAAGCAGTTCCACCATGAATTGACAGTTAACACAATAAAAGAAAAAATCGAAAATCATTAGTTTCGTCTTTGATTCGTTAAGGCCTAAATAACCTTGGGCAATATCCACGAAGGTTTTCCTAAGAATTAAAAGCTAAGTTACATGTTTCAAGCCAGAATCTTGTGGAGGGAATCATCGTGAGAGATCATTAATAAAGAAATAGGGCTCCATAGAACTGTTGTTCAATTTTTTACTTCAATTGCCGAAATAAAATACTTTAAATAAAATGATCTAAATTTCCCAAACATTCTATTTTCGTAGGCAGAGAATGTGTTCGGGAAAACAGAATATAATATAACGTATAAGCAGATGGAAGTCGAAATGTCGCAGACTGCATTAGGAAGTAAAGTTCAGACTGCTTCCACTACATGCACGAAAATGCGGCAAAATCCGTCCGACATTGCACCTAACCCGCAGGCGACCGTGAAAATCCAAAAACTAACTAATCGATAGTCAACTTTACAACATTGGTACAATGCCTTTTTGTCCGCATACAGTGGCGTGCGTACATACACAATAACAATAATTACCTATCACAATAGCTGAAGTGGTAATTTTCTTCTTTTATTGTTCAGATTAGAATATGAAATATAGATTTTCTAGAATAACGATCACCGGACTGGGTAACCGGCGTATTTTTACACGAAATTGTGGTCTAATCTAATTTTAATCATCTAACAAAAATGGTAAATTATTTTTTATAATCAGCGAAAATTAAAAGCTTTCTATAAAATAATTACAAGATAAAAAGAACTTTTTATGTACGTTTTAAATTTTCTGTTGAACCATATAAACTTGACTTGACTACCTTAAACGATCAAAAAAAAATGTACTTGACATGTCATATTGATTTCCATAGTAACGCACGTATATATTAATAATTTAGTTGCTAGGACCCCAGTCCCCTAGCAACCAATAATGGTGTCGAAATAATTTTTCATACAAAACAGAATTAACTGAAAATGAATTCAATTCTACTTAAAGATGGCTAAAAGTATTAAAAAATGCATTGGCATCGTGTTCTGATATATTATAAAAGTTTCAAATGTCTAGGTAGTCGGGAAGTTAGTTAAAAATCCACCGGACAAATAAAAATACGAGCTAAGAAAAACGTTGTAATATGGTATATCCATCTATATTCGACAGTCATCTCTTTCCTCATTGACTGAATCTCGGTAGTGCACATCTACCTTATTTTACTTTGCGATGTATGTTTAGAATTTAGATATAGAATGTCACGAATCACTAAACACTATTTAGCAGTTTGTTGGGTGAATAGTGGTTAGCGTTAGAGTAAACACGCGTAAACCGATGTGCGCGTGTAACTTGCAACTTTCATACCATTGAATGTCAATCAAAAAATATTTTAATAATTAGGTAGAGAAATGGAAATTTAAAAAAATGGCAAGACTTTAGCAGCTATCATTTTATTTCGATCCATGCATAACATATTCCCGTTACTTAAATTTAACTAAACATGATATATCCAACTCGGCCTTAATTATAAAATGATCTATTTAAAAGTAGTGTCACGAACTGTTTTTAAATTCTACTTCACATTTTTTTTATTAAGCTACGAAGTCTTAGCTGAAGCTTATTTAGATGTACTAATACACTGTTATTAAATTTATATAAGACTAATGATTATAAAATAAAAACAAAAAAAAATATATTACATTATTAGCTTCAACAATGTGGTATTATAATTTATTTGTGCAGGTCTACACGTTAAGAACCATTTGGATACTTACACAAAAACATTTTGATTTTTGGCTGAGCTATAAACATATCAAGATTAAGTGGTAATAATTGATAATTTTAATTTGAAGGAGCCTTCGTTTTTTTTAATATTCCCAAACAACGTGATTTACATCTTCATTGTCGTTTCAGCATTGACATTTTAAAAAGTCATATTGTGGGAGCCCACGCAGATTATATTAGGTAAAACTTAAGTGAACCAGTTGTTGTTAAATATATACCTATCAAAGAAGATATTACCGCTATATTCACTTTGTAGAAGTAAGACGATCGCGTGCCATATATAACAAAATATGCAAAGATTTCGCCAGGAAACAATAATTGGTAAGCGGCGTCGTTAGATCATTTACGATGGAGAAAGATTCTTGAGGAGACGAAGACCAGCCAAGGGCCGTAGAGCAAATAATGGTGATTATATCAAAATGGCTTTATTTTTTTTTATTTTACGATATTATTTTGCAGTTTCGATATGGGAGAACTCCACTGCCGGGAATTTACACCTCCAACATTTTCTTTAGTGCAGGAGAGAGTAAACGAATAATTTTATTTTTGGGGGAGCTACCCCAACAGACGAAAACTGCGGAAGGAATATGAAATCGTAGAGGGGGGCCGAATTTTTGTTGCTCTGGAAACACAGACCAAATTGCCGCCAACTGGCGTAAACTATAAAAACGAAAATGATAATTTCGTGCCCACCGGAGGGGAAGGTTTACACACCCAAACACACGAAATTTAATTTTAAAAGATAGCTTGCAATATTAAAACTAAATTTTTTTTATTATATAGATACCTACTTAGAATTGATAGGTATCCACCAGCATTGACGAAATTGGACGATATATTAAATTACAACATAAGCTGACAATCATCAATGACAGTGCTCCGCAACCGGTGTGCCGCGAGACAATTGCCGGCCACAGACGGACAGTTCTCGTAACAGGTTGAACATGCCAGTTAATAACCATACAGTTATCTTTGGTAGATAATCTGCTGCGCCCATAGACGGACACTTTTCGACCTTTCAGATGTGTGCCATGTTCAAACTGCCAGCGACCTCCCACTCCCGTGTTTTTGTAAAACTGTTGGAATTTCAACTCACCGAAAGTTTTCGGGTGACGTTAGCTAGCTGTGTCGTAAAGTAGGAGTAGCTGGCGCGATTTGGCGGCAAATTTTGACAGTTCTGTCATAATCTTCTAAGTTCGTTCGATAAGAAGTATATTATTTTTGTTGCGTATTCTTTTGCTACTCATATTATATAATTACGAATATTGTGAAGTGTCAACTAGGTACCGCAAACAATATTTATTGTGTGTTGTTAATATGTCTGTACCAAATTAATATATTATATTATTCAAAACCAATAAGTAAATTGTTTTGGTGATTGAATAAAACATATTACATAAATTTAATGTATATAACCCTGATTTAAATAAAACAATACGTATGTATTTTATCTTAATTAAATTTTATTAAAACAACAATTAGTATACTATGAATAATTTATTCAAAATAAAAGAATCTGGACATATATTTACACAAACAATAAATTGTAATCATAATAAATCTAACAAAGTAAAAATATTCGTAGATCAATCGTTCGTTCAAGTATACCCTACTTAAAACTAATTTAACACATGGTACCCCTGTGTATGATCTCGGCGAACATAACCTCCATAGTTTTTGACACTTGATCTGCCACAGACAATAACTGTACGTATATGGGCACGTCTGTTGACAGTTCGACAGATTTAAATGGGGTAGTTAAACTGATCTGTGGTGTGTCCACTAACGTACAGTTATTGAACAGTTATTGTCTGTGCCATGTTCAAACTGCTACGAAAACTGTCCGTCTATGGCCGCCTAATGGTAGGTGTGCCGCGGAGCATTGCTTAAAAAACACAAATGATTTTGTATATTTTATACAATAATTACTTGATAGCCAAAATTGCGTACATGGCTGGTAATAAATAAATTTGAGCACCTGCATAAACTTAATAAAACAATGCAAGGTCAGAATGAAAATATATCGACGTGATCTGACAAATTAGAAGGATTTTAGACAAGGATCTCTACAAATGTACCAAAGGACCAACCAGACTACCAATGAAAACAAGCAATTAATTTTGGATCCGTCTCCAAAACATTTAACTTTGCTTTAAAAAGAAATTTCATCATTACTTTCATCTAATCAATACGACTGGATTCGAAATCCTTTTGCCACCAATGCCAAAAATTCTATAGAAGCGCTTATGCTATTTTCTGGATTTTGGTTAATAAAGAATGTCCTCGTATTTTTGACAAGGCTACCAAACTAAGTAGGTAAGTAAGGCTAAAAACTTTTACGTTCATTGAAACAAACTCAGGTATCATATTAATTAGTTATTCTATTGCTAATACAAATACATGGGAATATGTACATTTGGTTTTTCGTCGTGTGTTATGTATTTTTAATTATTTATCAAATAGGTATGTAATGTAATTTTGACAAGGCCTCTAGCCTGGGGCCCAAGCTCAGGGGGGGCGGCGTGGGAGGTGAAGCAGATAAGTGAGATAAACACAAATTAAATGTTTGCTCTAGTAGCAAAAAAGTCGCCTGTGGCGCATTTTTACTTCGCTAACATTACTATTTTAGCACATACGATTATGGGATACAATTTATTATTATTGTGTCAATACTCGACATATAATTATTGTGAAAACGACAACTAACCGTAATTCAAGTGGACGTATTAATAAATACAAAAATTCGCTAAACATAGAATCAATACGATTAATTTTACATCGAAAATCATTTGAAAAAACGCTATTTTAAAGTATCACACTGTCTTTAACCCTAGCGATAGGTAGGGGAGGGGGACGCCGAATATTCTGGCCTGGGGTCAATGTTTTGGTGTATAAATTGTTTTACGTGTGGTGTGCCGCGGAATTCTGGGAATACCTGTAGTGTGCCGTGGCTGAGAAAAGGTTGCGGAGCACTGATCAATGATATAGGTACATATTCTTAAAGTTAACAAGTTCTTATTTCTGACGGTATCTGGAACGTAGTAGGTACCGATAGCAATAATTGGGAGCAGAATCTAACGAATTGTCTTCAAACCATGCACTTGAAACATGGTCAGCAGACACTTTTAAACGTAGATATTATAATAATGCAAAGACTGCGTTAAATCGGTCAATTCAATTCAATTCAATTTATTTATTTTTAACATATTGTGGACATTACAAATTATAAGCCTTTATAAATATACATGAATTGCACTGTCGAGAAGAAATCTGCAAACTGTACAACACTCTTAATTCGGAAAGATTCGAACAACTTAAAGATTCTGCTCCAAATATGTTGGTTATTTTTTGATCAACCTACATAATAAGTACCTATGTGAAATTATGAATATCAATAAAAACTTTTTACGATCAAGCATCACCGATGAACATTTACAAGCAGTTTTAAGAATCTCCACTACAAAATTTTTAAAAAATACCTGAAATTTAAAAAATGTTGAAAAATGGAAAACAGTTTCATTCTTCTCATTAAAATAAATTGTTAGCTATTAGAGAATCATTTATTTTTTTATGTTGGAATTCACTTCTCATTTTTAAAAATAGTATTTTACTTGTGGCTCCCCGTTCATTTTATATTCCTAATGCGGCCCTTCATCCAAAAACTTTTCCCAGGCCTGTATTAGAACCTTACGAAGTAAAATTACCATACGATTTGTACAATACATATTCACACAATTTTATTACATATCACTATATCGATTATTTCTTGGGATGCGGAGCATCTACAGTTCTACAGCATATATGGACCGCAGCACACCACTGTATTGCGTATGTATTAATTATTTTTATTATTTGCCTAAGCCTTACACCCTAAAGAAGCTACATGCCAGCTCTTAGAATTGTCTTATCTATGGTCACCACAGAACAGAATATGAAGTGTACCCTGATGATTACAAACCTATTACTATTACATATATCGGATACAATTTGTTTAAATTATTTACTATCTCTTTTGATTTCTACTGCACAGCAGACCGCAGTCCATCACAACGCAATCCCGTTGTTCCGAAACAGTTCCCATTGTTAACATAACAGTATCACCTCGCATACAGATAAGGATATCGAAACAGGAAACATGTTATTGGTTCAACGGCAGCTACACAAACCAGGTAATCATACATTATAATGGTATAATGCAATTGCAATGCATTTTACAAAAATGAATCTAGTAGGTTCATACTTAATACGTGGGTACCTAACCAAATATACACATCCAAACCACAATAAATGTATAACCGTCAAGGAGTGAACAAAAAATACCTTACTATCAACATATTTTATTAACACAATAATAAAGTATTAGTTAACAATGTCCTTCTAATGCAGCGATACTTAACCTGCGGCCCTTTAAGCTTTTATGTGCGGCCCGAAACACATTTATTATCAGGAATTTCGTATATCTTGAAATTCGTTTCGACTTTGACGCACAGGTAGTGCACAACAGCACACGATAATTTAAAAAAGAGGCATAGTTTTTAAAATCTCAAAAATGTTTTGTAAAAAAGGGGGGGTTTGATGATTTTTCAGTAGTGATGTGGCCCGCGTTACTTTACAAATATATGTATTTGGCCCGAAGAAAAAAAAGGTTGAGTATCATTGTTTTAATGGGATGAAACCCCTGGTAATTAAATTATATACGCAAAGTCTGTTGTATTTATATAAACTGTGCTACAAAAGGGTCCTACGCGCTGCAGGTCTGGCATGGCGGGAGGCGCGAGAGTTGGCGATGGATCGAGGGAATTGGCACGAACTCGTGCTTGCCCTATGCGCCAATGCTGGGGAGTGATAGGGTGAAGGAAGAAGAAAGAAGAAGATTTATATAAACTAAATATTAATAAAGTAATAAAACGTTTTCAGTTTGCATGCGAAACGTAGATCCTCGATATATTGTATAATACGCTAGCTCTAAAAATGAAGAATAGCAAAGCATGGCATGGAACTAAGAATGCCAAACCACCCCCGTTTCAGGATTCCGGTTAAATCACAGTCGAGATGCAAATACGTATCACGCCAGATTTCAGATTTACCAGGCCAGTCGGAACTATTATTATAATACGTAGGTGACCTGGTAAGACCAAGCAAAAAAATCTGTAAGTGGAAAATTAATCATTGTCAAGAAAGCTATCACACAGATATTGGACGGGAATTTTTCATTGGAAAGAACAACTAACAAAAAGAAAGTTGCAAGTTTGATTTTGGATGGATTTATTTTAAGAACGAAATCTAAAATTTCCAATAGAAAGTTAATTAATTTTAACACTGGTTGAATCTTGAACACGAGGCCGAACTGCTGAAATGATAATGACGTGGATATTAATGGAAAATAGCATCATGTAGCGGTACTCATAAGAGAGGAATTCATTCAGCAGTGAATCAACCTTTCAGACAGTTGCGGTTGTGCTAAAAAAGATGCTTACAAAACGACAATGACCGTCAAATGCAGCAAAAGTGATTTGTTCACACCAGTGACGAAGACTCCATACTAGTAGACGATCAGTGACGTCCCGTGGGGGTAGGCAGGTTGAGCGTCGCTTGGGGGCGGCAGTTACTCGATGGGCGGCAAATCGAGGAGAATCATTTGGAATATATATATAAATATGATATATAGGAATAGCTAAAATTATTTTGTTTATATTTATTGTACTATAATAGCATGATAAAAATGGTATTAAAATAATAACTGTGTATTGGCTAAATAGTAGGTAAAAACCAAATGTGTCGGAAAAATCAACCAAATAGAACCTCAGACTTGGTGATTTGGGTGTTTAACGTAATTATTATATTATATTTATTTGCTTTTTATATCAAAATTTAATGTTATATATTGTTTTAGTGGTATATAATATGTTGTTAGTAATGTATCCATACAATACATTTCTTAGATATTGGAGTCATGAAAGGATGATAAAAATGGGGCGGCATTTTGTCTAGGGACATCAGTCACATCACTGTAGGCGATTATTTAATTAAAGCCTACCAATCTTAAGAAAAAGTATTTTTTATTTGTCTATTAACGTATTTACATAGCAACTACTTCATTATTTTATACAATAATATAATTTTCCAACGACATCCGTATTGTATACTGAATATGAACGAAATTCAAGTAGGTACTGTAAATATGGCTGTCCTGTGATTTATTTCAGTTATCTACCACAGCATACCTTCCTCCAACAGGCTCCCTTCAGCACTTGTTTACACTGGTATTTTTGTCGATTCCTTACACTCATTTATAATTTTTATATACCTTCTGCCGAGTGATGAAGATTAAACTATTATTTATATTTAGATTGACAAAGTCAATACTCAGTTTAAAAACATATAATGTATATATATATATGTTCACTGTTGATATAAAAAAAAATAAGATAGCATTCGAAGAAATCAGCAGTACACATATTTTTTTGTCATTTTATCGCTTGTCGCACCTTGTGGTTTTATCTTTTCAAAATGGCGATATGGTTCTGACTAAAAAACATTTTATTAGGAAAGGCTTATCATATATTTAAAAAAAAACATACATGGTGATTCATGCGGTTATTTTATACAACTGCGCAGATTAATTCCTAGTGTATACAAATTTACAAATACATAGAATGTTGCATGCGTAAACGATAAATACATACTATTTTTGGCAGAAACTGTGCGGTTTTTTTTTCATAAAAAGCAAATGAGCTTTCGAAGCTTCGAAAAGTTTTGATATTAATTAACTGGTTTATCAAATTGAAATTTCTACCGAGAAAATACTAATATGGTTAAGAAAATAATTTATTGCTGGTTTGTAAATATAGCCCACTGTGGCCTGGATGGTAGATAAGCCGTGGGCCGCGGGTTCGATCCTGAGACTGGACACAAAAATGCATTTTTTCATGTTTATTTAGCCCGGTGAAAGGACTCAATGGATAGAGCAAATAGATAACAAGCAATCCTCGCAAAAAGTATGATATATTTATGAAGCTTCAAGTTTTTAAACCCCATTCGCTGCGGACCTTTTTAATTAATATTTAATTACCACATGTAATTTCGGAGTTATGGAGATGGATGCATGACTTTGCAGTTATACCGCGTGATTAGTTTCACAAGCTTATTAAAAGAACTATTACCTACTGAGTACATCTTGTGATATAGAAAAAAAAATATATGCGCCATGACATTACAAAATGATACATAACGGTGTATTGCGTATTTATCACTTATTTCAGCACAAATAATGTTCAACAATACAAATTGGATAGTAACTCGATTTTTTCGTCAATTAAATGAGACGAACGGAGTTTCCATGTATCTATTCCTGGAAAGTGCAGCAACCATAAAGTAAATAATTAATTGGTAATAAACGTCCTGACATATATCAATTTTCCGTGAGCGCTTGAATTTATAAAATCAATTCATACAACCTTCCACTGAGTGACCCATAATTTGCATTTTTCGGTTGTCTATTTTTTATAATTGTATAGCTATATTTCTCTCTTTTACCCGTATATTTATTTACATTAATTCAAATATGTTAATACTCATACTCAATACATAATGTCTGTTATGGGTTTTGTTTTATTTTATGATATCGAAAAATGTACCTATCGTAAATAAGTTGATAATTATGTGCTATTTTTTGCTGTTTTTCAATAATATGTAAGTATTATTAGTTTGAGCAATTAGCCAACAACCATTTTTGTAAAAACAAAAATCTCTACTCTGTGGATGCCAATATTACGATATTCTTATGCCGGGTCCACATTGTCAACATGTAGCGCGACAACCTCGTTAAATGTTACGATAATTATCATAATTGCTTTAGAATTTTTACGATAATTATCATACTTATCGTAAAATTTAACGAGGTTGTCGCGCGACATTTTGCCAGTGTGGACCCGGCATTAGGATCGAACATGGTTATAAAAATCTTTAAAAACTTATTACTTATGATTTACAGACTACCTACTTTATAATAAACAAACGTTTGCTTAGAATGTTACTAACGTGAGAGATCGTGGCGATGTATATGTAAATAATAATCAAACTGCATAAAATAAAAACATATCCGTTTAATATATTATATTGAACAATTATATTTATGGCCGACACACGGTGCATCAATATGAGCTGCATTCAACCCGCGCTGTGCACCTTCCGTTGTTTTGTATTGCAATATAAAAGTAAGTATAGGTACAACGACGGTGAATGCATTGTCATTTCAGGCGTACCTTTTTTTTAATTAGCTCACGACAAAGTGTTAATAATGAGCTCTGACTAATGCAAGAATAAACTAGCACAGCTTTTCTTCCCCAGCCGCCTACAATAGGTAGAATGAGAATCATTTCCCTCCGGCGTTAGCAGGTAACGAGGAAATTCACCCCTTTCGTTTGAAACGCCGGATGAATCCCCGGGTAAGTGAACGGCGGACACTTTATTATGAATTACGATTTATCACCCGTTATGAAAATACGAATTTTGATACCAGTATGTTTAGACATAAGGCTGTTATAAATTGTAATACGGCATGATTTATTACGGAAATTACGTCCCAATTTACAATGACATTGCAGCAGAGTTTCGTCACATAAATAAACCCTCATAATTAAATGACAAGATGTAGAAAACCGTAGATACTATGTTAGTATTTAATTATTATAACGTGCCTTCGGGCTTAGTGTACAGGGGATTATATGAAGCGTTATTTAATGACATATTTAATTTCGCATATTTTATAATTATTGCAACTCGTATAAGATTGAATGCCCACGCGAATTTAAGTCGACTAGCTCAGTGGTCGGCAAACTCATTTGTCAACAGAGCCAAATATCAACAGTACATCGATTGAGATTTCTTTTGAGAGCCAAATTTCTTAATCTTAAATTATATAATATGTAGGTACAATGTTTGTTAACTTGATATCATACGTAATAATGATCTTATTTATTGATAAAAATTAAATTGTAAGTATGGTATCCATAAAATTAAATAATGACAATGACTGACAAACACTCAATGTGTATAGTGGTCTTCTATAGAATAGTCATCTCCTTGTATAGTTTGGGAAGCCAGGTTTGCATGTTGTTGTTTTTAATTTTAAGCACAATTCCAGGTTGTCATCAATAAAACGACTCCTCAATTTACTCTTGATTTCCTCTCATCGAAATCTCTTTACTAACCACAAGACTTGCAATAATAACATTGTTGGAATATTGTCTTCAGTAATTAAATACAGAACTTGATTTTTCTTGACTCTTCTAACGTTTCTCAACTGCTTTCATCCTTACATCACCGACAAGATATTTAGTGCGAAATGACGCGTGTTTAGTTGTAAAGTGTCTCTCTAAATTTGAATGCGCCAATTTTTCCCAACAAATTATAATACTGGTCGGTAGGCCATTTAAGTTTTGAATAAACGCGAAAGTCTCGGTCCATTCAACTTTAAATTCATGGTTTTCGTCTTCCGTTTTACTTTGCTTCATTTTTGTAAGCATGTCAAATAGGGCAGAGGGCATTTGTGGAAGAGCCGCACTCAAGGGGCCAAAGAGCCGCGTGTGGCTCGCGAGCCGCGGTTTGCCGACCACTGCTAGCTTGACGGGTAGACCAGAGGTTCACGCTGTATGATGTTAGGATCCGCCTGTTCTCTTGTATGGCTGCGAGACGTGGAATCGAAGGTCCAACTATTGAGCTGAGCTTTACGTACCGACCTCTGATCCGAATCTTAGGACGACTGGCGAAAGCGCATTACAAATACTCGAGTTCGTGAGCTGGCACGGACTTCTTCACGTGGCTGAAACATGTTCTCCAGATACCACATGCCAGTGCAATACTCCGCACACTTGTGGCCAACTGCACTCATTCCGTAGCCGTGACCGACCCTAACTTACCCTGTGGCAATGCTATAAAAGCGATCTACACGTCTCACAAAGCAGGAAACGCGGGATGTTGCGACGGGGTGACCTTGTGATAGACCTATGCTCCGATACTGGAGCGCGACGTGGCGAAGTAAATAAGTCAGTTTTATAATAAATATTGAATTCACATAAATGTGTGCAGTTTCTATTTTTTTCTTTATTTT
The DNA here is from genome assembly GCF_057557595.1 of Rhyacophila brunnea. Classification (NCBI taxonomy): domain Eukaryota; kingdom Metazoa; phylum Arthropoda; class Insecta; order Trichoptera; family Rhyacophilidae; genus Rhyacophila; species Rhyacophila brunnea. Next base: position 66,483 of record NW_028232772.1, on the reverse strand, counting down.
TATATCCCATACATCAAGCATGTAGATCTACAGTATTAAAACTAACAGTAATCCAACACACTCTCCCATTGTCATCTTTCAAATTGAACAAATATGTATTATATTTAGCTGAGGACACTGAAGCGTCACCAACACAAAGAAATACTCGATCTCATATTCGTCGTAAAAAATATAAATTGTAGTCTTCTTTTGGGTAATCGTTCTCAAACTATTCACGTGTTGTGCAAAGAGCCTACTGCGCGACGGTAAGAGGAAACTACGCCTCAGTTTCTCACAGTTCAGCAGCAGTCCCTGAGTGATGCAATGCGAATCAAATGATACGACGATGACAAACGAGTTGTCTCACGGTTAATTTGAAATCGACTTTCCCGTAAACAGGTTAAGGAAATAATAATTACAAGATAAAAGAACTTTTTATATACAACGTTTTTAAATTCTGTTGAACCATATAAACTTGACTTGACTAGCTTAAACGATCAAAAAGATTTGTACTTTACAAGTCATATTGATTTCCATAGTAACGCACGTATATTAATAATTTAGTTGCTAGGACCCCAATCCCCTAGCAACCAATAATGGTGTCGAAATAATTTTTCATACAAAACAGAATTAACTGAAAATGAATTCAATTCTACTTAAAGATGGCTAAAAGTATTTAAAAAATGCATTGGCATCGTGTTCTGATATATTATAAAAGTTTCAGATGTCTAGTCTAGCTAGTCGAGAACCGGACAAATAAGAATACGAGCTAAGAAATATGTTGTAAAAATAGAATTGGTTAATTCTTCACTTTCAAAATCTCAATGAAATCATATGATATTACAAATGTAATGTAGGTGCCGACCGACCTATAATATTATGTTTTCTTACATTTTATCGTCTCAATACCTGTCTGTGGGGTATGTCCTTGTCGAATTAAATCCATCCCGTGATCGACGAGTTGGACATGTTTGCCATGGATAATAAATACCTCATCAACATGTTATGTTTTTTTATTAGTGTCACTGTCGATACGTTACTTATAAGAACCATGTCAAAATGTCAAAAATATTATGAATTCATAACACGGCCATTCAACACGTTCTTGTTTCTATCTTGTTTTGCTGTTTGTTCTCCGAGATAAAAAAAAAATACTACGTATTGAAATATTTCATTGTTGAAAGCTCATCTCATATTTTAGTCGGCCGAGGCCGTTGACGGTAAGTTTTGAGTAGGTAGTCACGTTCTTGGACGAAAACTGAGCAATCGCGGGATCGAGACCGGTGTGAATTTACAGGACATGAAGTAAAACTTAGGCACAGGAACGACCGCCCTTGGGCATCGGGGAACAGTGCTTATCAAATATTCACGCGACTAATTGCAAAGTTTGCTCCACCGACAGTAACGGTCTAGCTAGACTAAACTTTTCTAGGTAGTAAATAATGAGGAACTGACTACTTTTTTCTGTATTAGCCTTAATTATGTAATACATATACATACATACTACATATACGTGCATATTATAATATGTCAATTTGGTCAGTCCATATTATGCACGTCGGCGAAACGAGGTGTAAGTACATTGAAAAATGCATAATATACTTAACGGCCCACATGCTCGGCGTAGGTCAAAATTGAGTTTTTATTGTATTTTCAAACCATGATCCTGGACACTCCTCAAACGTTGTAAATAATCTATTTATATAATTTTGAAGCCTTATTATTCTTTATATTTATTTTAAACATTTGATGACTGCATAAAGTATTTTTGTTACATAAAATAGTATTCTTTTAAACCTCTCGCTCTAATGTTTTAGAATATAGTCATATTTCGGTACATGAATGTGCAGTGGTGTTAAAATTTTTTACATTTATTAATTTTTAAACGCATTTATAAAACCATTAGTATATTTTTTTTTTATAATAACCATACCCTTGCTTTTTCGTACAAGGTGGTAATACTAATAATTTATGACGAGATAATTTTAGTAAAATATTTACGATAAAAAAATATATTGATAATCTCTGTGATCCCAAATTCGACAAGAATTAGGCATTTTATTATTCAAAACATCGGCAAGATTAACACATTTGAAGATGATTCTAAAGATATTTATTATAAGCTATGTCTTTGACCATTCAAGTGTGATAAACATCTTACGAATAATGATTGCTTTATAATAACTATTGACCTAAGAATAAGGTAGTGTTTTTTTGAAATACGCCATTTCTTTTGTCATTCCCCAGTGGTTAAGCTACAACATACGGCCGTAGCCATAAATTGACAAACTATAATTGAAGTAGGGAGTAAAATGATATTGACGCGCGTGTTTAAACATGCCGATTTTTTGAATAATAAAATGCCTAATTCTTGTCAAATTTGGGATAACAGAGATTATCAATATATTTTTTTATCGTGAAAATTTTACTAAAATTATCTCGTCATAAAGTATACTAATGGTTTTATAAATGCGTTTAAAAATTAATAAATGTAAAAAATCTTAACACCACTGCACATTCATGTACCGAAATATGACTATATTCTAAAACATTAGAGCGAGAGGTTTAAAAGAATACTATTGTATGTAACAAAAATACTTTATGCAGTCATCAAATGTTTAAAATAAATATAAAGAATAATAAGGCTTCAAAATTATATAAATAGATTATCTACAACGTTTAAGGAGTGTCCAGGATCATGGTTTGAAAATACAATAAAAACTCAATTTTGACCTACGCCGAGCATGTCCCCCCTTAAGTACGGAAAATAATCAATTATTTAAAAATATTATTTTGTAGGTCAGTATGGCGCTAATAACCTACCTCAAACATTAGTTAGTTTTGCGGGGCGAAGCGTGTGGCGTGCATGTTAAATAAGTGCACACAATATGCACGCCCCGCCCCGCTAAACGCTACCACTGAGGCCTTACGTTTAGATATTCGCGTTACTTGTACGTGAAATTAGTGTACTGTTAATCATCACCTATTCGTAGTTAATTTTAAATAACCAAGTACCTAACCAAGTCCGAAAAACTTCAGTGAACAATTTAATATTATTAGGTATATCTATCATCGATATATAAATCACATACCTAATAAATGAGAAACCTTCTTTAATACCAGGAACAAAAAAATCACCGTAGCTCGACCACACACATCCCTATGCCATCGTCATGGACGCAGCATGATATGCACGAGGTGAATCAACGACACTCAATTAATTAACTTAAAGAGAAACACAATATCGGTCTCCTTTTTGCTCTTTTAAAAAGTAGTGTTTTTACCCCAATATCATTTTTCTTTCACATACAATATGTTTACACAACCTACCAGCAAGCAAGATCCAGCACAGTATGTCTTTATGGCTGTAAAAATGTTAAAGTTAAAAAATAATCCCATTGTGCAGTTTTAAAGCCTCTGCCGGCTCCTTCCTGACAAATGCGTCTGCCGCCCTTGACAGTCGCGAGGGCGAGGGCGCAGGGCGGAGAAGGCCAGAGCCGCGCTATCTTTGTGCTACGCCTGCTGAATACACAAAGCGTAAAATAACCATGCACCGGCTACGGCCTACGCCATTATATACCGCCACTTACGCTGCAAGCTTATTCTCTCCGTTTCCGATAGAACAAAACCGAGGACGCATAGGCAAAACACGGTCTGCAGCTTTCCGAAAAGCTATTTTAATTAGTCAAGTACGAGTTGTAGTTTAAATACACGGTATTTTGTGGTATACACAGGATTTGTATGAAATCCAAAGCTTACGACAAAAAGACATATACTACTTACCATAATTTTACACCCCTTGAGTGTAGTATTTTTATTGTTTAGAAATTAAAATTATCTAATATTATTATGTTATTACGACTTATAAACGCTTATCGATTCTATTATTATTGATAAGGTAGGGGTTTTTTTACAAACACTTCAACTATTCATAATTTGTTTATTATATATTTTTTTATTGTGATCCTTGACTTAATAGGTAGGTTATAAAGTTTTTCTTACTTTATTATATTGATTTGTTATATAAGTTACGTTAATAATTTGTATTCGTTGTCAGTATGTATTTACCTTTTGGTGAGTGTACATTGTGCCTGAATATGCCGAAAGGCGAAACCCGGGTCGCAAAAAAACGACACAAATGGAATAGTACAATACTTAAATCCATTAGAATTTACCACAATTATTGCAAGCCTACATAATATAAATAAGAAAGGATTTCTTGGTATCGCACAATGTCACTTAATCTATAGATACATAAACCAGGCCAATATAATATCCAATCTATACAATATATAAATTGATAATATAACTTGTTACCACGATTAACCATAATACATACACGAACAAAAATTTTAAATCCATTCAATATAAACTTCCTTTCTACGTAGGTAACTGATAGCTACAATAGGAAAGTTACAAGACCAAAATTTTCGTAGTGGTGATACTCGAGCATAAGATTGTTACGATGATAAACAATGGTGGAGTTGGCCCGCGGTACAACACACCTGTCATCACAAAGAAGTCGATGCATGAATGCACAAAATTCCTTGAGGTAGAAATCCTTTTTAGTTTGTTATAAATAGTAAAGCTACCCAACACAGTTTAACCCTCTATTGGGGAGGGGCGTTGATAGAAAAATGAGAGGGTCCTATATAAATAGACACATCACAAACGGGCGGGCCGAGTGACAGATGGGTGAATAGAGAATTTGATTCGAGCACATTGTACGTAATATAAATATTACGAGTATGGTGACAGTATCATAAACAGTTTATTCAAAGTGTGATATATTTTTCCTGTAATAATCTGTGTACCAAACTCATCAAACTGTCAATTTATCGAGAGAAAAAATTCGAAAAGCTTATATAATATCTTCGGCGAATATAAATAATATAATATGCCGATTGCGTGGTGGGTAGGTGTAGGTATACCTACATACCTATTATCTCCAATATAACTTATTTATTAATTCTATATTTTTCAGTTGCCAAAACTTCGGCAAATGTTTTGTACATGTTATCAGAAAGTTTATTGTTAATACGAAACAGCTGACACGATATTAACTAAGATGCGCATGCGTGCGCAAGAAATATGTTAGTGTATTATCGCCTATGATCGCTATCGCCGACAATGTTTACATCACGCCTGTTGTATCGCATTGTCTCATTCGGTGTACCTTCCTCTTTTTCTTTTTTTCCTGCCCAAACTATCGAACTTTACGTACTATTACAATGCGGTAACTATAGACAATGGTGGTATAATTCAGACTTTTCACGAGACCCTTGATAATGTCAAGTGACTGTATTTTTATGTGTTACCTACATGTAACTAACTAACTAAAAAATATAGCATGCAGCGCAATTGATGTTTACTTAAAAATACTTGTTACGATGGTGAGTCAAAATCCGACAAGTGTCGTATGCCGCTAGAATGTCGTTACTTCCCTTAACATCAGTCCGCTGATCTATTATTAAAACAGCTTCCAATCTAGGGTACATGGACCGCTATGGCACTCGAGTCCAAAGAGTTACTTAATGTACTTCACACCCCATCAGCCGCAAACTCTTCAAATATGGTAGTGCACTCCACAGTTAAAATTTATTACGACAAATGCACTCCACTCTCTCCGTACATTGTACGCATTATCTCTGATTGAAGAGGTGTGCTTTTACATATTGCCGACACTAGTCTAAGCCATGCAGAACACTTGATTTTTTTGATTAATGGGACATGCATTTAAAAAGAAGAAAAAAATAATAAGTAGGAGTTAGTTGATAGCGGTTTCTACAATATATTCCCACTTGAAACCTTGCGGTAAATTTGTTTGTTTTATTTATTACCCATTAGTGTTTTTTTAAAAGTATATAATAATATTGTATTGAAAGTTATTTGGCATAATGTGATCGCATTTACATTTTTGTCGAAATATGTACATATCTATTGATAGCTACATTATCAAGACTTCAATTAATTCTCCAATATAAGCATTGTTCTAGATTTGGTAACAGACAATGATGTAAACATACATAATTGATTATCCATTAACATCTTAAATGACTCTAAGTAGGTATTTCCGGATAATAAAATATAAATACGTAGGTAATACATAATATATAAATAATATAATATTGTGGAGTAGGAACTCGGCATTAAAACACAAAGCAATGGAATATGAGTACCTACTATAATATACCCATTTAAAAGTGTAATGCACATTGATGATATACATAGTGATATTGATAAATTAAGGTATTCCCAGCATCCACAAACTTGAGGATTGATACAATTATTAAACTTATCATTCGCCTCAGCTAAATATAAAATCTAAATTCGCAATCGCCTTTTGTAGAAAAATGTAAAATATCCACAATATAACATTTTACCAGGTAGGTAGATGTAGGTACTACGACGTAACCAAGTAGGTACCCATTTGAGAAAAGAGTCGAAGGGAGTCTTGCATGAGCGATCTTAAAAAATAGACTCAGGACTAAAGTATTTCAAGCGAAACTTCCTCCATTAAAGTAAGTGTATCACGGTAATTGCCCCAAGGCCTAAAACTTTCCTCATTTTCAATATAATTAAAAACTCCAACTAGCATGTTACAATATAATATATTACATACAAGCGATCGTCCAACCTAGGCCCCAGCCAACACCTATTGAATTTTTGATTCACAAAGTTGGATGAGAAAACCAACTATTGTATTACCAACTTTAAATTCATAAGAGCGTTCTTGACATAACCGATCACAATTCAAACAGGAAGATGCAATTTTTTCATAATATATGAAAAAGAAAACAACGTAATAACTCACAATACTAACCTAAATAAATATATTTTGAAGCGTGGGTGGGCGGCGGTAAACGATTATAATAAATGAAAAAAAAAATATCGGAAAAGTGTATGTAAGTTGGCTGTGTCTCAGTTCACCATGAGATGTTGTATCGTAAGAGATATTGTCGAGTACAAGGGAATGACAGAATAAAATAAGTACCTAGGTAAGTAAATTTGATTTGACGTCTAATTCAGATAAAATTCTGGTGCTCGTAGGTATCAAGTCGTACAAACATCACGAAGACCGACTGGCTTACGTATCGGCTTATAATGTCGTGGGTCTCAGGTTCGAATCCTGGATCCGGCAAATACACATACTTTTCATTAAATTTATCAATGTGTGTTTGGAGTCACAGTATGGACCTATACGGGGTCCACACTGGCAACATGTCGCGCGACAACCTCGTTAAATTTTACGATAATTATCATAATTGCTTAAGAAATTTTACGATAATTATCATACTTATCGTAAAATTTAACGAGGTTGTCGCGCGACATGTTGCCAGTGTGGACGGTTGAGCAAGTTGTCAACAACATCCGTTTTTCATAAAAATCTGTTTCACTCTGTCTGTCACCCATATTATGATCTTCATAGAATCGCACATGGTACCTATTATTACATGTTTGATGTTAATCAATAATCAAATCACTATCAAAGTAGTGTTCTAATTGAATAAAATAAAATAAAACATCGATTATGACATTAGACTTAGAGCCTAAATTTCAAACTGAAAAATGATCACATAATATTTATTATGAAGCAAGATTTTTCAACACAATTTTATGTTGATATATTTTGTCAGTTTGATATATTTTGTCAGTGGGTATGGGGAATTTCAGTTTTCCGGGTCACATGAAAAAGCACTTTGGGTGCTCTCCACTATCAAGATAATATTTATTTTACAGACCTGTGTTTAATGTAATTTCACCTTTTATTACAGACCTACAAGCAGAGCTTTGTAAAACTTACGCGATGATAAATCTTTTATCATGATACTGTTTCACAAAGGGTTAATTAACGGCATCGATTCTTCGCCCTTTGGTTTTAACTATGTAGGTACCTACATTGAAAAATGGTGAATGAATAATCTGTGACCGATCACTGGGTATTAATTTAACTAAACATATCTCGTGAACTATAATTTTATTCAACGAATAATAATTTACAAGATTTGAGAATGTAAGTGTAAGTAATAGGTATGTATGTTTCTGTGGTGTTTTATTATGTATAACTCATTCGATCATTAAATAGATAAATACAATGTAATTGTAACGTTCTGTATTTTAACTATGTACGTAAAATCGTGATTTGAGTGTACCTAAAGTAGAACTTAGACATAACGGACTTCGGATATAACGGACAAAATATCCGGCCAAATGTGAAAATTGTTAAAAACATCCTTTTAATGTCATACACGTTTAAATCTAAGTATAACCGCTTGTAATCTAATAAAATAACATTTATTGCCTATTCGTCAGATAACGCAAGTCAACAATATTACACGCATTTTCTTAATTATAGAGTTCATTAATAACGTCACTCCATAACGGGTGCGTCTGGATATATTTATCATCCGAAGACGAATAAACAGGATATAGTATAGTATTTTTATAGAACGGACTTTCGGCTTTAACGGACACCCCCTCACCCGCATTAGTCCGTTATATCGAGGTTCTACTGTATTTTGTTTATATCAACGAAAAATTTACCGCGTGGTACCTTTTCTTCTTTATAACCCAACCAACTATTGGCTGTAGCTATCTATATTTCGACTATTCAGACATAAGCTACGCGCAGTAACCTAATTAAGGAGTAGGTATTTGTATAGCGTAGCTAAATGTTTACTATCGTGTTCTGCGAAGCGGTAAGTTTAAACAAAAACTTCCGCTAAAAGTTATAATAAATTGAACGGATAATGACCACCCACTCTCTTCCAAGCAAAACATTGTACGATACAATGAGCAGTTATAACCAACTTGTATCCAATTTAACTCTAGATAATCTATTATTTCGTTACAATATTTTTAGATAAAAAAGAGAGATCATTCACTTGTATTGTGGAAGAATTATAGTGACTGAACTGAAGAGACATGAAAAATTACATAAATAAAACTATATTATGTAATCTCATTTTCGCATGTGGTATTTACTATCTATTTAATTAACTATTTTTTTTATTCAACGAATAATTTCATTCTTTTTATTGAAAATACATAATTTGAAAACACTTCGGAGAAGCTTCGGAGAGTATTGTAAGAACCATTACGATGTTGCAGATCACAAACCTTCTTAGTCAAAAAATACGATTTTACAGGGGCAGGTTAAAACTGATTTATTTGCAGCATAATACGATGAATATGACATAGGAGTTTTAATTAAAAGATCAATAACTGGGTTATATTTCTCTTTGACATATGAGGTAAAGTTCAACAGATCCGTTAAATTTTTGTTGATTTTTAGATACCATAAAGTCAAAATCATAAAATTTTACATAGAAGGTTTGTGATCTGCAGCATCGATTAGTTAAAATTCGTCGCAATTAGATAAGATTCGTATAGCATAGTTGTCAATGCACGTGGGCGCGAATCTCGAGAGACGCAGGTTCGAATCCTGCTAGGTATCATATTTTTTCACAGTTTTTTTTCTGTTAGTTATATATTTCTTAGAAGTGTTTTCAAATTATGTATTATCTGTTCAGTTCATTATTGACACTAAACTTTCCACAAATAGTACTTATATTATTACGTTATATCTTGGCTGCGCTGTTAAAACCACCGATGTAACAAGCCTGCCTTCATTTTCGTGCCCATATAGCAATTTATGTGTCCTGTAAAATTAAAAATTTTCACATCGAAGGTTTCAATAGCTCAACAAAGATAACTAGGTATATAAATATTTACTAGAGTAAATAATAAAGACGATCTCGTCTCTTTCTGTAAGAAACGTATTTTAATAAACGCCTATTGCGTCGTCGGTCCCAGGTTCGAATCCTAGGTCTGGAAAATACACAGATTGTTTTTCAATTGGTGGATGAGTCAGAGTATGGTCCTAATAGTTTGAGCAAGTGGCTGACATCCATTTATCGTAAAAACAAAATCTGTCAATACAAACCTCCACTCTTTGAAGGCCCATATGATCCTATTAGGATCGGACATCGTCGAAAGAAGAAGAAATAATAGTGTTTTTCTGCAGTATGTATTGATAATGGCGCGATAACCGAAATAGTCATCGACCAATAAACCAATCAGAACAATTTAACATAACATATAAATATAAACGTATGTAAAATGGAATTCTATCAGTTAAATGCCAACACAACGGGAGTTTTATTTATATTTAATCATATTATTAGCTTCATTTATTTAAATAAAAAATAGTACCTAGTTAAGTATAGTCAATACAGATACAAGTCACAGAATTATTGTGCAATTATTACAATATACCCACCTGCTACTAACTGTAGATATTAGACAAAAGCAAATAATCATACATTTTAGGCGTCAGTAGTCAGCTAACAATATAATACACCGAAGAAGTGGCAAGTCAATTTACAATATTTAAAAATCTAATACACACCACTATAAAATACCTTCTAGGCAAGTTTTCTTTTCTTGCGATAAAAATCTATTACGTTAATATTGAAAATAAATGACAGTTCAGCTAAGTAACTGCCTGCGTTAGTGCCCACTTTACTCGACGTAGTGACAATTTTATTTATTATCGTATTTGCAACATCAATAATTGGCTTGGGAAAACATTACTCTCCTCCGAAACTGATAGAAAGCCAACATTTAAAAAGCTGAATGGTTACGTTCTCTCAGCGGCAAATCTCTTGACGATTTCATTACATTGCAACACCCAGATGCAGTTAAACAAACAGTACAGTCGTAAAAGTACAAGTATGTGTGCATACCTACAACACACAATATAACAACGGTGTCAAAACACTCAAAGCAAACTTGTAGGTAGGTATAAGCTTACAAAATAGAAATGGATTTAAGTTCACCATTTCTTAACAGAGTACCTAACTAAATAAAAATTTGATTTTCTCGTACGCTGCACACATTATGCTTGTTACGTATTTTATCAGATACATTTCAAAATAATCAATTATTTTATTCTGTGTAGGCGATTTGAGGTTTTGATATTTCATATTTATATGCATAGAAACATTTGTAGTACATACCTATCCGGTAGGTACTTTTACTAAATCTGATCACAATACACACAATCACGACCATTAACCACAGCCACTGGTGATAGCCACACGCTGCGAACCGCATCTCCTAAATTATTTGTATAAACGCGACTAGTGGCGTTCACCAGTGGCGGCCACAAACTACTGGGTTGAGCCACCGGTGGCGAAAACTAACTTAGTTCATTCGTTAGAGACAATTGAGAAAGGCGGACGTGTGTGAAAAAGGATTCTCTATCTCTAGGACTTGCGTTAGTACTATTTTTACGAAGTCGAAGAGAACGATAATGAATTTTAAAAAACTAACTAACACCATCTGTACCTAATATGTATTCTTAATTCAAAATTAATTTAATAAGTATAACTGCACTATTTTTGTCGGATCGCCCATATCATACCTAAACTATTATGCCTGGTGATTTCCAAACTTTATGTTACTTCGCCTCCATTTAAAAAAAATCTAATCTTGGCGCCTCCCCCCTTTATTTCATTAAATAATACAGACACCTTTTTAAATAGCCAAAAATGTACTAATACAAAAATGAAAGAAAAAAAAAACATAAAAATAAACAAGGTTTTACTACTTAGGTATATTCATTTTTAAATTAATTTATTTTTCATGCGATGGATGTATTTGTTTATTAGCACAAAGTGCTCTTTTTCTACTAAACGGGATGGATATTTGGATTTCATTGCAGCTAATGCAGAAAAACCCGTTTCGTATAAATATGATGTTACAAATCAATGGTAGCAGTACTTTTTATTATAACTTGCATTGCTTTTCTTGACAAAGTATTATATTATTCTTCACTTCGATTCAACCAAAATTGAACTAGGGTTTTTGTTTCAATGAAATATCGCATGATAATTCCATCAATTTTTCCTTTTCAATAGTAGTCAATCCAAATTCATCATCGTTCATTGACAAATGGATTCTATCATGGGCTCCACATCCTGAATCGGGCCCCCAGGCCAGGATCTTTGGCGGGCCGACCTACCTATCGCTGAGGTTAAGGGCAGCGTGGTGCTCTGAAGTAGTGTTTCCTAAATGGTAACACGGGAGTTATCATTTAAGTATAGCAATCATCATATAGGTATCACATCAAATAATTGCAACGCACAACCACATATTTTAAATATGTAATAGTCGTGAAACAAATAGCGCCGCAAGCGACTTTTTTTAAACTATTAGAGTAAATTTGTGATGTGTGTTATGCCCGGGCCCTCAAGCTTTTTATAAACTATGCATTTGCATACTGCAAACCTGTGGCTACATTTGTGTTAAACTTTTCGCGGCTCCCAGTTTGGAAATCGCTGTATTATGGTTTAGTTCGACAGGGTTTAATTGCTTCTTAAAAACTAACCAACACCATGTGCAAATAGTATTCTTAGTTCAATGAAAACAAATAAGTATGATGGTACGTTTACATCTGACACTTATACCGTTATACTTATTTTATGTGTCGGACATAAAATTTCATTTACTGTTTACACCTGCATGGATCTGACATAAAATTCTGGTATACTTCTCGTTGAAATAAAGTCTCGACACTTTATTCAATGGCAACATTGGAATAAATATATGCGGTGTTTACATATGATATTGTAATTTATTCGGACACTTATTTTGTATACTTCTCAAAAACGTTATGTCAGTTGTCAATATGGGAATGTTAAAAAAGAAAGCAGCGAGTGTTATTATTTTTCTTTTGTCTTCTTTTGGCAACAAAAGGGAGGAAAAAATGGTCTAGATGGGTGCGGGAATGGATTCAGCGACGAGAAGAACTAGGTGCCTTCCGTTTAATGTCAGAGTTTAAAATCGAAGATCCAACTCAATTTGTGAACTTTAGTTTGCAAGATTGGACCTTTTGCCAAAAAACAAGACACACAATTCAGAAATGCGTAGAAGAACGATTAACAGTAACATTGCGATATCTAGCACTTGATCGTCATTGCATATTCAATATAATATTATCGTACCTAATACGAGTGCAGGTGTGGGCCAAAATGAATTAGGTAATACCATTTGAAGCGCATTTTTTCTTCACAGAGTGCATCAGAATTAATCGTATGTGCCGAGAACAAGCGATATTTTATTTTCGAACAAAATCCATAGAACACGGCACATCCGATTTATTTCTCATTGTCTATGATTTTTGACAGATCGCTACAGTACATTTATTAACGTAAACGTTGGGCATACATTCATGGTGTACCTATGATTATTGATTGTCCGTTGTTTTAGAAATATACATATTATGCAATTCACTAGGTACCTGTCAAACTACGAATATTGTGTCAGGTACTTGACATAAAAGTAGACGGTGGTCCAACTTCGGTGATATATCGCTCCAAGTTCGAACTTGTCGAATACGCGGTGTTTACATTTGCGTATATAAGTAGATTGAATAAGTGGTAGGTGAGAGTCGACACACGCAAAATAAGTGGCAGATACAAATATACTTACTGTTTACACTTAAGTGAATATGGTGTCATACATAAATATGACGATATTAGTGTCAAATGTAAACGTAGCATGACTGATTTTTACTGTGCACTATTTATGTCGGATACCAACAGCCTACCATCACCCTTCGCCGCTGATGCATACCTACCTACCTGTAATTTCAAAGTTATGTCAATCTGACTAACGCCCATTTCACCTTTGCTACACACATAAATGTCTCATCTACAGTGCAATTAAAATGATAAGTCGTATAAGTAACTTATCTTTGCAGACCTAAAGCGAATACGCGCACATTACTATTCGCTGTATCACGAATTATGCACGACTGCACATACGGAGAGGACTATGTTACTCACGTACATGTTCCAATGCAATGTATAATAAATTTGATCACCACGTAGGCAAGTAAGTATCCAACTTCCGTCCGAATGTATTGTGTATATTATTATTCGAAGACAAAGCACGCGCTGTAGGTATCGTCTAACTCTTAACTGTAACCAGGTGTCTGGATGTGTTATTTAATTATACAGCAGTGTTGCCATCTTTTTGTCACCGAATTATAGTACGCGGTCCAAGAAATCATAGTATTTCGGTAAAAAATATATTACGCGTTGTTATATAGTACCTACAGTATATAGTACTATACAGTATTGAACGGTATATACAGTGATGCCACAGCATGCGTGAAACTCCACAAACGGTCGTGGAAATTCCCCATTAACAAAGGTGTCCGGCAAGGTGATACCATTTCACCTAAGCTATTCACCGCTACTCTTGAGGACTTATTTAGGAAACTTGATTGGGAGGAAAAAGGTGTTCCAATTAATGGAGAGCACTTCAGTAACCTGCGCTTTGCAGATGATATTGTTATACTCTCACAAGACCCGAAAGACCTCCAAGGTAGAATGCAAGAACTCGCGGATGTCAGTCAAACGGTCGGTCTAAAGATAAATGTCTCAAAGACAAAAGTGACAAACTGTTTTTCGGACCCTGCGATTATCTGTATTTCTGGCACCCAACTCGAGCAAGTCAGCAGCTACGTCTATCTCGGACAGCAGGTGTCCATAGACGGAAGCATGCACGATGAAATTGCTCGAAGAACAAAGCTGGGATGGAGTGCTTTCGGACGTCTGAATAGTATCTTTAAGAGTGACCTACCATTATGTCTTAAGCGTAGGGTGTTCAACCAATGTGTGCTACCCGTGCTCACGTATGGCTGCGAGACGTGGACCCTCAACACGAGAGATGTCCAAAGGCTAAGAGTCACACAGCGAGGCATGGAGAGGTGCATGTTGGGCATCACGCGAAAGGACCGTAAGAGAAACGAATGGGTTAGGAAGCAGACAAGAGTACGCGATGTAATAGACGTTGCCAAACAGCTGAAATGGAGATGGGCGGGGCACATTGCTCGCCGAAAGGACGGCCGCTGGACAAATGCCGTCATCCAATGGTACCCAAGGGGTACGAAACGGCCACAGGGTCGCCCTAAAAGCCGCTGGATTGACGAACTGGTAAAGTTCGGCGGAAATACGTGGCAGCGAACGACACAGGACCGAGAGAGTTGGAGAAATCTTGGGGAGGCCTTCATCCAGCAGTGGATTGACCCCGGCTGATGATGATGATATAGTACCTACGCTTTATTATCTATTGAAAATGTATGTTTTTGGTTCTCACAAAAAAATAACGAAGAATTTATGAAAATCCGAGCCCCTTTTTTATTTAGGTATGTACATCTTTCCAGAGCGTTGGAGCGGAGCTCGTAGCAGGAGCACGGAGCAGTGGGGCAATGAGATTTTACCCGGAGCACCAAAAACG
Organism: Rhyacophila brunnea; assembly: GCF_057557595.1. Lineage (NCBI taxonomy): Eukaryota > Metazoa > Arthropoda > Insecta > Trichoptera > Rhyacophilidae > Rhyacophila > Rhyacophila brunnea. The sequence goes on along the minus strand of NW_028232772.1, from coordinate 51,192 downwards.
TGTAGTGCTTTTTTTATTTAGGTATGTACATCTTTCCAGAGCGTTGGAGCAGAGCTCATAGCAGGAGCACGGAGCAGTGGGGCAATGAGATTTTACCCGGATCACCAAAAACGTGTAGTGCTCCACTCCTCTGGTTGTTTTTTTTATTATGAAATTTTCGTCCTAAAATCTAATGAAAATAGTAGATATATTTTGACACTTTGCAACACTGAAATTATTTGAAATATGGCAACACTGCCGAGTGATAAATAACTTCACTTTTTTGATTGAAGAGGCAAATAATGAGAGACGATTTGCTGTCAGTAATTTTGTTTAATAGAATTAATAAGGAAAATGACGATTATTTTAAAACTACTTACTTACTTATTTTTTTTAACATTATTTGGATACATATACCTAATACTTAATCAGTCAACGGCTTTTTTTACCTCTCTCGAGCAACTTTTTTCTCAGTTCGCCAAATTTTCTTCTATTATGAAATTATATTATTTTGAACGAATTTATAGTAGGTACGGGAATATCGAAATTTTACTACTTTTGGCGTATTTTGTAATGCCGAAATTAAATCTTAAAAATACATTTTTCACCGATATTCAAAATGATAGTATTTTTGGCGTATGTACTATCGTACATAGTACGCGCACCAAAAACATACTACAAATAGTATAATTATAGTACGGTTAGCAACACTGTTATACAGGCCTATGAATAAACCGGGTCCGGCCGTGACTAACTCTTCCGAAAATATACGAAGCGCCCGACTTCCTCGCGATCCCGTGGGCAGGATTAAATTTTACTCCTCTGGACGTTGGGGAAAACCCAAATATGCGACGGCGAATCATCGCACAGTTAATTATAATTTAAATTAATGTCATCCCTTGACGAAGGCCTTCAAAGGGCGGGCTGCTACCTCCCGTAATAGATTCTGCTCTGACCCTTGACCATTAGTTAACCCCGCAAGAGTAAATAAACTTAATTCTGTTTACACAACCTTTTGTGAAAAGTATTTAAAATATTAACTTAGTCAATGTCCTAGGACAGCGGTCGGCAAACTCTTGGACCAAAAGAGCCAAATAAGAGTATCACAACGGTTAATTTTTTTTTCGAGAGCCATACATATATTTTTATAAATATGATTTATTTCAATGAATGTTATTGTTTATTTATCAAGTGAAGAAGATTTTGCGAATAAAACTAACGCAAATATAAATTTTTTTATTGTTGAAATTATAAATATAATTTTTACAGAAAATGAGTTAAGTACATACATCTTTCACGCATTCCTTAAAACTAATGTGAACAATGACCTTCCTTGCATTTCTTTGGAGTGTCTGTATGTTTGGTATGTAACTTGTAGTTTTCAATTTTAGGCGTGACTCCAAATTCTCATTGGTAATTGGCTTCTCTAAATGCTATTTATATTGTTCATGTTTGAAAATGATTGTTCACCAATTATCATTATGTCTTAAGCGTAGGGTGTTCAACCAATGTGTGCTACCCGTGCTCACGTATGGCTGCGAGACGTGGACCCTCAACACGAGAGATGTCCAAAGGCTAAGAGTCACACAGCGAGGCATGGAGAGGTGCATGTTGGGCATCACGCGAAAGGACCGTAAGAGAAACGAATGGGTTAGGAAGCAGACAAGAGTACGCGATGTAATAGACGTTGCCAAACAGCTGAAATGGAGATGGGCGGGGCACATTGCTCGCCGAAAGGACGGCCGCTGGACAAATGCCGTCATCCAATGGTACCCAAGGGGTACGAAACGGCCACAGGGTCGCCCTAAAAGCCGCTGGATTGACGAACTGGTAAAGTTCGGCGGAAATACGTGGCAGCGAACGACACAGGACCGAGAGAGTTGGAGAAATCTTGGGGAGGCCTTCATCCAGCAGTGGATTGACCCCGGCTGATGATGATGATATAGTACCTACGCTTTATTATCTATTGAAAATGTATGTTTTTGGTTCTCACAAAAAAATAACGAAGAATTTATGAAAATCCGAGCCCCTTTTTTATTTAGGTATGTACATCTTTCCAGAGCGTTGGAGCGGAGCTCGTAGCAGGAGCACGGAGCAGTGGGGCAATGAGATTTTACCCGGAGCACCAAAAACGTGTAGTGCTTTTTTTATTTAGGTATGTACATCTTTCCAGAGCGTTGGAGCAGAGCTCATAGCAGGAGCACGGAGCAGTGGGGCAATGAGATTTTACCCGGATCACCAAAAACGTGTAGTGCTCCACTCCTCTGGTTGTTTTTTTTATTATGAAATTTTCGTCCTAAAATCTAATGAAAATAGTAGATATATTTTGACACTTTGCAACACTGAAATTATTTGAAATATGGCAACACTGCCGAGTGATAAATAACTTCACTTTTTTGATTGAAGAGGCAAATAATGAGAGACGATTTGCTGTCAGTAATTTTGTTTAATAGAATTAATAAGGAAAATGACGATTATTTTAAAACTACTTACTTACTTATTTTTTTTAACATTATTTGGATACATATACCTAATACTTAATCAGTCAACGGCTTTTTTTACCTCTCTCGAGCAACTTTTTTCTCAGTTCGCCAAATTTTCTTCTATTATGAAATTATATTATTTTGAACGAATTTATAGTAGGTACGGGAATATCGAAATTTTACTACTTTTGGCGTATTTTGTAATGCCGAAATTAAATCTTAAAAATACATTTTTCACCGATATTCAAAATGATAGTATTTTTGGCGTATGTACTATCGTACATAGTACGCGCACCAAAAACATACTACAAATAGTATAATTATAGTACGGTTAGCAACACTGTTATACAGGCCTATGAATAAACCGGGTCCGGCCGTGACTAACTCTTCCGAAAATATACGAAGCGCCCGACTTCCTCGCGATCCCGTGGGCAGGATTAAATTTTACTCCTCTGGACGTTGGGGAAAACCCAAATATGCGACGGCGAATCATCGCACAGTTAATTATAATTTAAATTAATGTCATCCCTTGACGAAGGCCTTCAAAGGGCGGGCTGCTACCTCCCGTAATAGATTCTGCTCTGACCCTTGACCATTAGTTAACCCCGCAAGAGTAAATAAACTTAATTCTGTTTACACAACCTTTTGTGAAAAGTATTTAAAATATTAACTTAGTCAATGTCCTAGGACAGCGGTCGGCAAACTCTTGGACCAAAAGAGCCAAATAAGAGTATCACAACGGTTAATTTTTTTTTCGAGAGCCATACATATATTTTTATAAATATGATTTATTTCAATGAATGTTATTGTTTATTTATCAAGTGAAGAAGATTTTGCGAATAAAACTAACGCAAATATAAATTTTTTTATTGTTGAAATTATAAATATAATTTTTACAGAAAATGAGTTAAGTACATACATCTTTCACGCATTCCTTAAAACTAATGTGAACAATGACCTTCCTTGCATTTCTTTGGAGTGTCTGTATGTTTGGTATGTAACTTGTAGTTTTCAATTTTAGGCGTGACTCCAAATTCTCATTGGTAATTGGCTTCTCTAAATGCTATTTATATTGTTCATGTTTGAAAATGATTGTTCACATACATATTATGTAGACTCGAATATGAGCTCGGAAAGCTATAACGGGTAAGACCTACTAATTTGAAGCTACATAACTCTTTGCTTGTTAAATCCACCAAAAAAAAAACTATTTCAAAAGTGTTCGTGTCAATATGAAATGGAGAAAAATTTAATTTGTCGACTTTTGCAATGGACGGATTTAAAACGACAACGATTATACCGTTTTTGTAAAAAATGTGAATTGCCAATTTGGCAAAGAGCCGCACTCCAATACCCAAAGAGCCGCATGTGGCTCGCGAGCCGCGGTATGCCGACCACTGTCCTAGGATAAGAAAAATCAAAGCTATCCATCCATCCGTACGTACACATCGATTCGTGGACTTCCTTGGGACCGTACCTTCGTCATTGTTAGTAGCTAATTAAAATATCATTTGCTGCAATTGCATACCGTGGGAACCTGATAAAAATAATGTTATTCACTCTCGGGGAGTTTGATAGAATCCAATCCAATACCCCCTATTCCTAGGCCAGGATACAAACAAATTTTACAGTGATGCCATCGACACAGGTAACTTAACGATCTCAGTTTTCTACTGCAAAGGTCAACGGTGATCAGCAAAACCACAGATCATTAAATATCAGAACATCAGAGTATTTTAGTACATAAATAAATGTATGGATAGAAATGTTCCGAAAGAACTTTCAATGTTCACCGAACCGATATATCTTAGTCTGGAGTCTAGACCATACATGAGTCGTAAAAAACATATTTTTAAGGTCGTGTACTACTAATACCACAAAAATTCCCCTTATCACGATTTATTAGTAGGTACTACGATCAAAGGTAGCAATTTCGTGTCGTGGCCTGACTATTGTTAAACAAAAACTTATTATCCACGTGTTAAAACTGTGAACCAACAATCCCCTCCAGTGCAGCTAATCGCCCTTCCGTTTTCGAATGACGAACGCCCCCAAATTTATCATTTCATTTTACGCTCCCGTGGTGTACGGATCTATCAATTTACGTAATTTGAAGTTTTTTTATAATAAAAATATGTCTAAAACGATCAGGAGTGATGTTAGAATTATTGTTAGTAAACTTTTGCTTTATTGCGAAGGAGAAAAGGAGTCGCACCAAAAAAGAGAGCCAATACATTATTTAAACCTGCCTCTAGCACGAGTTACCGCCATGACAGGTACGTCACTGAGACGTATTCTACATGCGAATACAGCGACTTCCTGTTATCGCCGATTTCTTGTTGTCGGACACAATAGATATTTAGTCTTATATAACTAACAAAAATAATACTATAAACTAAAAAAAACCGTTAGTTTAGAAGATTTCAAGCTTTTAGTTTCTTTGTAAGAGGGTACCTACTTCTTGAAACAGAATTACGTTCAGTCTCCTTTTGCGTAGAGCTTCCTTTCAGCGAAGATTCATTAAAGGCGTACAAGGAATGGATGATTGATTGAATTAATACCGCAGACTGTCGATTGCGATTGTGTAAGGTCATTGATTTCGCGGGCTAACCAGTGGCAAATTAGCTAGCGCGAACGGATTCCCTCGAATGTGCGGTCACGGTCATCCAGCAGCATCATGTAACCAGCTAAATACGACCGAACTATAAACGTTGATAGTAAGTATTATTTGGCTCCAAATGTCTGTTAATTTCAGATACCTAACACAAAAATAAATATTCTGCCGTTATATCCAAACATCTCAATTTTCCTGATGGACAGTTCTATAGTTTCCTAGTTTCCATATGAAAATCGCCGAACCAAATTGAAGTTTGATGTGTAGTATTTTTATATGCAACTGCATGCAGAGCATCTATCCTATACATAAGAGGGCTCGCACATCAGAACTCGCCGCATGCGTCTTACGACGAATTCGTCGATGTGACGTCATCGTAAACCAAGAAACAAACGTTATCAAATGGACCTTCGCAGATTGGCCGATGCAACTGCAACTCTGCGACCCTGCGACATTCGTCTAGTTGCAATGGCCAAAGCGTGCATGTCGATCTCGGGAATGTCGCCTCCGCGCAAGCGCACAGCTGGCGGCCATCGGTCATTTCTGTCTTTGTCTCTGTCTACAATGGCATTGCTCGCTCACGCCGCCGCGTTTGACGTTTGTTCATACAATCAACACAATAAAAATGGCAGACGAGAGACTTCTCTTTTTTCGTGTTTGACGTTTGCCACTGGGCAGATGTGCGAGGATGTACGATGCAACATTCGTCGAAATTTTGTCAACTTTTGATTTATGGCCGTTAGGCACACAAGGCGAATTGTGATGTGCGAGCCGGCTAAGGCTACTATCGGCGGCTATCGAGGGTAGTTTATCGTATTTATGTATTGAGATATTATAATTGTGGGTATACGTTAGCCGTATAAACTGTCAAAACTGTCTATTTCGCTCTAAACGTTAACACAGCCAAGAGAGGTGCTGTTAAAACAGTACTTTTTGACAGTCCAGTCTGTTAACTTATTGTAACATTAACAGCCTCAATACATAAGTATGATAAACTACCCTCGATATGCACCGATAGCCGCCTTGTGTATAGAATAGATGCGCAGAGGCGCTTTTCCGGGAAGACTTAAAACCAGCCACTCAGTTATTAAATTATATTTAAATTTGAAAAAAGATGCATACTTCTCAGAGTGGAAAATAAGTATTTCCCAAAGTATAAGAAAATTCATGCAGTCTGTATCAGTAGATAACTATCCCGGTAACCTTTGAGAGGTTGTATGACAATTATTAGTCCTGTTTTACCACCACTTCATACGTTTAGGCTCCATCTACATACAGGAAGGTATCCTTCAACATCTTTGGCTGTTTCTGTATGCCAGTCTACCATGATAAGACGAGTAAATGTATTTTTTTTTTTAATTGGTTGGTCAATTTTGGTTGCCCCGATTGGCACAAAAGCACATTTTTCAATATTTTTACGGTTAGATACAAAAAATTTCGTAACAGAATGACAACTATTATAAATTCAGACAGTGATAACAAAAAAATGTGCATCATCAAAATGTCACCGCGTTAAGTAAAAAGGACCATAAATTTTCAAATAATCACTTCAGAATTGGACTGACTAATCGATTCTCTCGAATTTTTACTTCCAGTTTACTGAATACACACACCATTGGAACAAACGCAGATCTCTATTCGTACGAGAAAATGGTCGTTGGCGAAGGCGCTTTCATTTCTCACACGCGGCGTCCACTCAATAAGTCTATGGCCGTTAAATCATTTTCCGATCTGCCTCTGCACGCGCCGCATTGAAAAGTTTACCAGCGACCGTTTTGTATAAAATAAATGTTGCCACGAGGCGCCAAGGAAATGAAATGATTTGTATTTTATACACGCCTCTGCCTTGTCATTATGTTTGCGTACGGACGCGTCCAAAGCCGATTTAATTCGCGGTTTGGTAGAAATAATATAATTTCCATCAAGCTTTACGGACACAATTCTAACCACGGAAATGTGTCAATGGCAAGTTACTAATAAATGAAATAATTATTGATTATACTACAATTTAAGCGCCGAATTAACAACACACTGACGAATACAACGTACTAATACCAATTCTCCGTTTGCATTTAGAAAAAAAAGTAGGCATCCGTTGTTTGTTCTCCCAAGGTGCAGAACTAACCTGCCATTGGTAATGCCAATTGGGAAGGCAATAACTCTGTTCAACCAAATCACTTCGGATATTCACATACTACCTGCGTGAGGATGAGTATAGGTGGGCATTGTTTTATAAATTCTTAAAATAGGGCCTGCTTAGCTCATTCGGTGTACTTCCTTGTATCTAATTTATATTTTTTTGTATTTACACTTTTTTACTGTTTAATGCTGATCTAGGTATTTCTTTTTTTATATAAATCTACCTAATACTGTTTTATTAATATTTCTTTTCTTCTAAGTGTCATGTTGTGAATGTGTTAAATTAATAATTTGCAATGTTCACCATATGTATAAAAAAAATTGAATTTTAAATTTGAATTAATCTTATGCGCCATCCATGTGGAATGTGGTTGTGTACAGTCCTTTACTTTTGATTTAAATTAATTAATTATAAATTAATCAAAGCAAATATACAAATTCTTTCATACAAAATAGTCACAACTTAACAGAAAACCGCTCTTAAGTGGAAAGGGTGGAATCTACTCTCCTTGGAGGCCGGAGGTAAAAATATTTTCTAAAAGAAACAATTTTAATATTACAAGTCCGAAACGTTGAAAAGCTTAAACTTAAAAGGGATTTATTCATAAGACCTATAATTTTTATCACCAACTCTATAAGTATATTATATTTTTGTCGATTCTGTTCGGGAATCTACTATCTAAAGTTTCTGGGGATGCGCCACATCGACGGAATGTATGGACTGCGCGCCACTGGAATGTGGGCACTGGGTACTTTCAGTTGACAATATTTAAAAAAATATCTTAAATTAAATGATCTCGTTCTAGTAGATAGATACCTACTGATGACAACATTGTAAACTTAGGAAGTGAAATCCAGGTGATGAATTATGATTTGAATACACATCTTAGTGAAACAAGTGGCAATCTCTACATATATTATGAAAGTGTCGAGTAAATTGTAAATATAGCATCAGTCGACGACTATATTGATATATTCTGAGAGATAAAAGATGTACAAGATTCGGCGATTTCAAATATGTTTATTGTTTGATAACACGAAAGATTAAAACTAGATTACAACAATACTCAATTGAGAAAACAATGCCTAATCGACCCGGACGACAGGATGCTCAAACTACTCCAATGCTCGACTCATACGGCTGTTCAGAATTCGCAGAAATAGTGCTAGATAGGGATGCCAAACGTCCCACATGTGTGTATGTATTTCTGTTCCGTTTTCATTATGAGGAGGATCAATACAACTCTCGCCGGTGTCCCTCTGACACCGCCATCGAGAGTGGAGGGCGTGAGCTACAGAAAGACTGTATATGAGCTGGTCTACACGACCGCATATGCGGCATGGCAGGCGAGATGGGTGGCCTCCTCTAAGGGCCGCCAGACTTTTCTATACTTTCCAGATGTCTCGGTGAGACACATGACGAGGAGACTGGTGCCGACCCACTGGACTAGTCAATTCATGACTGGCCATGGAAACTTTGCGGCCAAACTGCAGGGGTTTGGTTTGGCAGGACATGGGTCGGGTTGCTCATGTGGACACGACCAGCAGGACGCAGAGCACGTCCTGTGGGACTGTCCACTTATGGGCCCCGAACGAGCGGAGTTGTTTGCCCGGGTCCGACCCCATTCGGGCCCAATAGGACACGCGGACATGGTGGCAACCGAGGCCAATTTTGCGGCCTTTACTAAATTCGCCCGAGCGTACGGGGAGCGGGACACTCTCGACTCCCCTTGCGACTCTTCAAATTAAAGTCACTCTGATAGTTGCCATATAAATTAACATCATGCATTCGCACTTCGGTGCAAGGTTGCATCACCAGTCCCGTGCGGCTCTGCTCGGGACAAAATGAGGGCTTAAATTCTTTGATCTGGCACACGTAAGGGTTATGTTAGCCGGCCGCGTATGACGTGGCTGCATATACATAACGGGAGCGGAGGTGGGAATTTTACACACCAGTGGGTCTATTCTATACTTATCGAACACTAAATTGATAAATAGTATCAAACTTAGGGTAGGTTTGTATCAAAATATTAGCACTTATTGTAACAATTACACGAAGCCGGTTTTTATTGTTGCAATAAGTGCGATATTTTAACAGCAGCAAGATAGGTGCTGTTAAAATATAGCACTTATTGCAACAATAAAAACCGGCTTCGTGTAATTGTTACAATAAGTGCTAATATTTTGATACAAACCTACCCTAAGTTTGATAATATTTTTCACTTCATCACTTTAGCGGTCGATAAGCATAGAATAGACCCACATGTCCCGTTTTCATACCATATTTTCATAAATTTAACGAAACAGGCGAGAAAATACACCCAAACTATCTTCTGCGTACCTCCATTACAATTCGCTCCACCACTTGCTAGGTAAATTAATGAAGAATATAACTTATAAAGCAGTACTTCTCAAACTGGGGGGCCCGGAGCTCCTGCTAGGGAGCCGCGAAATATTTCAGTATTAAAAAAAATCATAAAAATGTGATACCTGACAAATCTGTTAAAATCTCGGGTCAAATCGTCATCCGATCACAATACTTTATCCGATATGGATAAATAATCTGTTAATATTTATAAATTATTATAATATTATTCAAAATTTATGTTGACCTAATTGAGACAAGTCATACCTATGCGAAACAGCATTACTGGTAATGATGAAAATGCTGTTTAAACATAGGTCGTGTCTTTCGACGGTGACTTTGGAGCAAACCATGCGAAATATCATTTTAAACATTGTACCGGATATTGCTTTTTTATCTAAAAATATGCTACCATTCCCCTCTCATTAAACTGAGTTTGTAGGCTGTAGCTGTAATTAATTTTAAGTTAATTTTTGTTTTTTTTTAATTTTTGCTTTACAAACAAGTAAATGAAATGTTCTATTATTTTTAATAAAAATGTGCCTATAATAATTAATGGTAAATAAAGTACCGTTGGTTACTAAAGACTAACATTTTTGGGGAGAGGAACCCTGGATTTTTATTTTCTGATTTCGGGGGCCATGGTATGAAAAAATTTTAGAAGCACTGAAAGTACAACAGTACAAGTGCATGGCTATAACAATAATACAATTATAATGGAGTACATACATACTTATTTTCAACTTGTAATTGTTATTTTAACCGGATTCTTACAAGGTTTAATCATGATGATTATTAGTCAAATTTACAATTTTTATCGGTAGGTATAATAAAACGCCCTTGAACCAATCCAAAATCCAATCACGGGTCTGTATCCCTGGTCGGCATGTATGAAAACCCTGTAGATTACCCTAGTTCCATTAAAAGTGTTTGCCACGACCAACCTCGTAGAACGTCGCGGGCTGTTTGAAAAAATCTAAGATAATCTTAATTAAATGCGCCGATGCTCGATCGCAATAATAGATTCGTACGCTGCGGCGCTGTTTACGTACTCCTTATCACATACATCAAGGAAAGCGTCGAGGTCAGATATTATGACTTCACTATCAAACGGCCAATCACACAATCGACACAATTGAACACCAAGTATTATTGACAGTGACATCTGATGATAAAAGGAAAATATTGAATTGGCTGTTCAAGACATATTTTTAGCCGCATCCGAGAGAAATCTATACACTAATTAAAATTAATAAATCAAAATATGTAGTAGGTACTAATTCCATTTAGTTTAATAATAATTAATTGTCAACGGACTATTTTTTTTTTAAATTAATACATTACCTATATTTACAGCGTGAATTGATAATTAACACTACTTAAGGAATCTTTAGTAAAAGAAAAAGGTTTAAAAACCACCTAACTATTTTAACATAAAAATAAAATTCTGCCAGAAATTCAAAATCAAAATTTCACAAGTCTACAAGGAAATGTATTATTCTGTCTATAACCAAACTCGTTATAAGGTTGGAAAACCAATAAAAAATGCTCTCAGGGCAAATCAAATAATGAAAATCACTATAGTGTTAATAACGTTAACCGTGGGCAGGTGTGGAAAGTTCAGATAGTAACCTCGTTACCATCGGATATTTCTCAATTTCGACTTCAAAATGGATTCATTTAATAATAAACTGGAAGGTGCAATACATATGCATGTGTTACATATTTATATCGGTTACACATGTTTGAATAAACGATACAGAGGCATCCGCGAATAATATTTGGGGCTAAAGTAAAAATAGAAAAATATATGCAGAATCCAATACTAAAAAGAATAGTAAAGACGATGATTCAAATTTTACACATGGAAAGTTTACAACTGCAACGTATTTTATTGTATAACTGTGCTACATGAGCGATCTACGCATATTAATACACAACTGACGAGAGCATTGTGGAGCTCGATCTTTCGCTTGCCATAATACCAGGCCCATAGCTGACTCACCTATGAAAATATAGTCTGCATGACAAAAATGTTCATCGTAACACAGATATTAGACTAAACATTTTACTTTTTACACGGTGACATGTTATTTGGATTACCTACAAAAACACACCTACAGCCTCATGGCACGTGATGGTATGACACTGAAATGTGTGTGTTTTTTTCAAAATACGTATGTAATCGTATGTATGTGTTGTATGCGTGAAATGTTTCAAATAATTATCTCTAATTAATATTATATCTTATTAATCTATATTAATAATCTAATTATCCTCAGAAAAATATTAGATACGAGGGTGGGTCAATAAGTCCTTAGAAAAGCCGACAAGTGGCGCGACTAGTACTGTAAGCGGTTTGTTTTCATGCAGCGGCACTACCGATTCAGTATGCTGCGAAGTTTCAATCAGATTGGTCGGGTTGTTGTGTGTTTTTCATACATTTAAAAAAAAAAATTTGCTTGTGGAAAGTGGAAAAATGGAAAATGGAGAAAATTGAGTTTAGAGCTGTTATTAAACAATTTAATATAAAAGGGTTAACAGCAAAGGAAATAAAAAATGAGTTGGATTTAGTTCACGGCATATCTGCTCCTTCACTTGCAACTATTTATAACTGGTTAAATGAATTTAAACGTGGTCGTACATCAACAAAGGATGAACCACGCTCAGGACGTCCTGTAGAGGTGACTACACCAGATATGATCAATAAAATCCACGATATGGTGTTAAGTGACCGAAGATTAAAGTTGAGTGAGATAATTGAGGTTACAGGGATCTCAAAAGATAGCGTCATTTCTATTTTACATGACAAATTGGGCATGAAAAATATTTCTGCAAGATGGGTGCCGCGTTTGCTCACAGTCGACAATAAACGCAATAGGGTGGTGGCCTCTAAAGCCCTGTTGTCGCTCATGCAACGCAATCCGGATGAATTTTTTCGTCGCTTTGTGACTGTAGATGAAACATGGATACACCACTATACTCCCGAGACGAAAGAACAGTCAAAGCAGTGGATTGCGAAGACAAACCATGTCCAAAGAAGGCGAAAACCGTAAAATCAGCTGGTAAGGTTATGGCTACTGTATTTTGGGATGCACGTGAAATTATTTTCGTTGACTATTTGGAAAAAGGAAAAACAATAACAGGGGATTATTATGCATCTTTATTGGACCAGCTAAAAAACGAAATTGAAGAAAAATGGCCTCATTTAAACAGGAAAAAATCCTCTTTCATCAGAACAATGCCCGTGTTCACACATGTTTACGATCAATGGCTAAAATTGAAGAATTGAAGTTCGAATTGGTCGACCACCCACCGTATTCGCCAGATTTAGCCCCCAGTGACTTTTTCCTTTTCCCAAACTTAAAAAAATGGCTAAGTAGACAAGGTTTTTTTTCAAATGAAGAAGTCATCGATCGGACAAATGCTTATTTTGAGGACCTTCCGAAAACTTATTTTTCTGACGGTTTAAAAAAAATTGAGAAACGTCTAACCAAGTGTATTGAGCTCCAAGGAGATTATGTTGAGAAATAAAAAAAAAATACAAAAATAATAACTGTTTTAATGCTTTTTTCTAAGGAATTATTGACCCACCCTCGTATATATATTTTGAGAATATAATAATAAGTTATTATTTAAATACGTTAATAGGCAATTACACGATATTTGTCTTAATAAGGTAGGCTTTAAATAACAGCCTAGTATAGAGTCTTCAACACTGATCAATTATGTTTAGTTGTAAGGCAGGACGAGGATGTACAGTGTACACCGCAGTGAAAGAAGGTACCCGAGTACAGATAGATAACAAGTTACATTGTAGGTAACTAGCAAATGCAGGAATGGCTTTATGTCGCATAGTGCGACGCACAGAACAGATTACTAATTAGAATTCCGATAAGCTATAAGACGTGCAATAGTGTGTGTTGCAACCCTCAATACACCAATACTAAATGAGCGTCAGTGTATAAACCGAGAACAGTTGTCAGTATTCGAAGTGTGACGTATTCTTGACACGTGTTTAAGTTTATCCCGTATTCTTCCACACTCGAGATCGGTTGCCTGCTTCTCCACACCCGTTAGGTACTTCAGTTCCCATTATTTCAGAGTTCCCTGGTGAGGAATATATATTTATATATAAGTTTGCATTATACACGACAAATTCAATGGTGATAAAAATATTCTACAGATAAACTATGATTAAGTACGTAGGTAGTTAGATGGTGATTTGTTGAGTTGAGTTTGAGTGACTGTTCCAATACATAGCGGTATAATATTTTGAAATGATGACACTGCTTGGGAAGACCAAAATAATTAAACTTGACAACGAAGAAGCGATATTCAGAGAGAGCATCACGCCGCATAAAACTTGCAATATAAATAATTCAGATAACTTGATATTGAAACGACCGCGCCAGACAGCGCGCTACTGAATGGCTGCAACATTTTACTATGTAGGAAGATGTTGATGGATTATTAAGTCAAACAGCTGATAGTCCACTCCCACGCGTATCAATAATGAATACAGCCATTACCAACAACTTGTTGCGTATTGACAATAATCGCATTTTACGCAATATTGTGGTAAGTCGATATTTACATCATAGTGTAGTAATAATAATATGCTGCAAACGTTGAATCTTAGCCGAAACAATAATATGTATATTCGCGGAATGAAAACTGCGTAACCCAAAGTAAATAAAATCAGGAGTAGTAAACCACCCACAAACAATTTGAAATGCATTATGCAACACATCAATATAATGTGGATAATAGGATATAAGTTCTAATGCAACACTAAGTTTTCTCCTAAATTGCTGGAACTGATAACCTCTACCATTTCATTTCAGTGTTTTAATTTATTTTATTTGGGAAACAATCACAATGATATATTTGCTTATTGTATGCTCATGCTATCCAAATCCAGGTAGTAATTCAATATAAAAATCAAAATAGACGATATACATTAGTCACTCATTAGTAGGCTTAGGGTTCTTAGATATTTAAAAAAAAATTGAGCGGCCCCACAACAAAATATCGTTTCAGACAATTTTGAAACATTTAAACCCTATCTGGTAGCATCTATTTTTAAATATTTTTGGATAATTACATATTTTTACATATTCTCTGTTTAAGCAAATATTTTCACATAAACACAAAATTTCAATTTCAATCACTACCCCCTCAACCCGTGATAAACTAAGTGGGGCTTGGCTTAGTGCAGTAAATTAATATACTGCGAATTTGGAAAAATTACAAGAAATCATGGAGATGCTTGATGAGGAAGATTCCAACTCTATTTCAATAGCAAAAGAAATAATGGGAAACCGTTCCATAAAAAATGAATTGGCATTCATCACTTATTATGATCATCTGGTAAACACAATTGAAATGTTACAATCATCTACAAAATGACTAGTGGAGCAAATTAATATTTTAATCAATCCTGCTGCTAAAATAAGAAAATGTTCCTGGACCAATTGGAATAAAAATATGTACAAAATTAAAAAAATGTGTTTTAAATAAAAATACTGGACTTCAAATGCTGCAGAATATAATAGCTGTTTTAGAAAATCCAACAGATTCCTCAGATGTTTCAATATTTTCTACTTCAGCAGAAATAGTTTCATTCACACACGCAATAATAACATCTGTAGAAGTGGAGAGAAGTTTTTCCATGCATTTGCTATGATCAAATCGTCAATATTATCTCTTTCGAAAATTTGAAGCAATATTTTATTGTTTATTGTAATAAAGCGTGTTCTGTTTGTGAATAAATAATAAATTAAGCTGTTGAAATTTATATGCTTTATTGTAATACTTAAATTTTTAGCACTTAATTATGAAATTTTAATATCATATTTTCCAATTATATCTACATATTTTAGGTACCTATTATTCTTTTTTTAGCACATAAAAAGTCTACTCATTAGTGTATAATTATCTAATCGGTATTATCACCCAGTGTCCAGCGACTAAAATTGTCAGTCAACGTATTTTGATTTTTTTTCCACTTCTCCACACCGATTATGCAGGCGTATACAGCGATGTAACAAATATTCGGTACTTCCAAAGTTGTTCTGAAAGTGTTCCAGGAGCAACTTCCCAAGACATATTTTCTTGCAGGATCAATGGTAACACTACACTAGCCATAGTAAAGTTATCACAACGTGATACTTATTACAATATGCAAAAAGCAGATTACACACAGCGGAACTTTGATGTTACGGACAAATTCGGGCGAGGGGTGTCCATTAAAGCCGAAAATCCATAATAAAATAAATCAGGTTTCCCGAATGCATTTAAAAAAAAAAAAACAAGTCAGTTAGGTACCAACCTAGTTTAAACTGATGTAACTAACCAAATATACAATGATAAAAAAATCCTATTTACAGCGTTAAAACTGCTGCAGAAAGTAAAAAAAAAAAATTTATCACCCACCCGCAACGTCGTATGATGGCGTGCTGATCATGAACCGAAAATTTTGTCCGTTAAATCCGAAATCAATTTATCAAAGTTTTACGTGTACGCAAAGACATTCATTGAATTTTAGCTGCACGTAAATTTCAAGCTTCGACTGAGATGGAATCGATAATCGTTTGAGACGATAAGAATCGTGAGAAGTTTCTATCATGCAAGTCGATTTTAATGCGTACAGCATGTCTATTCATGGTGGGATTCCAATTAATTAAGTAATACATGGATGAAAGAGCGGTTAATTTGTAGCACGCCTTCATAATTAGCCACCGTTTATAAATTCCGATTGGGCACGCCAGTGTGTTGCGGCTGAAAAAGTGAATATTTTTGTTTCCATCATTCAATCTAAACGTGCCAATTCAGATAGAACGCACCAAAGAAACAATAATAAAAGTTTTCCAGTGAATGATATTTTCAGAATGAATAAACTTGCTTGGTATCAAAATAATTTCACAAATATTTACATGAATAACCTGTCTTCGGGCGAACTATGACTAAATGTATGAATTCTTCAACGCGAAGCTTTGGTTTTACCGCCCGATAGCTTTCGACTCATCATATAAACACGAAATTATGCGGTCAAATTTAAACAGTAAATGTTATTTATTAATTATTTAAAATCAATAATCATACCAAGCATATCTGTGAAATGGTTTCCATGCAAGAAAAAATGCAATATAAACTGAGGATATCGAAGTATATGGTCACTGTTAAGTAGATATAATATAAATTATAAAAACTCGTGGCCTATCTCATTAGAGCCGAGCTTTCCGTTCACAACTACTTCACTGCGGTCGCAAATATAGGTACTTGCAGAGCAACATGGCCTGCCCTATACTATATTGTTATTCTCGAACAAATTTAATTGTGGAACAACCAAGACTATGCTATGTAACTTTGCTAAAAACCTTTTGGGGAGGACACACAACTCCAGAAAGGCCAATCATTGGACAAAAAATAGTCACCATATTGCGGTGTCCAAGAGGTAGATACTAGAGGCCGCTGGATCAATGAAATGGTTAAACTCTGCGAAGGTGCGTGGAAACTGGAAATGATAACTAAATTCTAGACTCTAGAGCAGGGTTTCCCAAACTTTTTATGCAATGGAACACTTCGCTAACCCGGAAATTTTAATGGAACACTTTAAGTTGTAGAAAACAGAAGTAAAACAATAATAGCTTGTTTTGAAAAATTGGGGTACTCTTCTGACAAACTCGCCCACAAATCATTTAAAGACTGATCTGTGTATTTTTGTTTCAAATCAGAGTCAGTAATTAAATCAATTCAATTGCAAAAGATTTGTTTTCAAGTTATGTATGTGTTCTAAAAATACTTTGGAAACTTCTTTGTCTACTTTAAAATTTAATTTAATGAGAAAAGATGGTCCTCCGCCAGTAGGTACCTAGATAATTGACGTCATAAACATCATTGGAGATTGATCATCACTCGCCTTTCAATATGAAGTAGATTCTTTACTTATTTTAGTTTTACTTATTTTACTTCTACTTAGAAGGTTTCAACATAGTTGAAACATAGTTTGGGAAACCCCGCTCTAGAGGAATGAAATTGGCTCGGAAAAGCCTTCATGCAGCGCATCTATTTTATACACAAGACAGGTATCGGCAGCTATCGAGGGTAGTGTTTCATATGTTTGTATCGAAGTATTATAATTGTTACAATAAGTTAACCGTCTACACAGTCAAAACTGTCTATCTCGATCTAAAATTTAGTACTTGCAAGAGAGGTAACAATTACAACTAACTTATTGTAATTAATTACAATAAGTGCCAATACTTCGACACAAAACTACCCTCGATAGCTGCCGATAGCCGCCGGTAGCAGTCTTGTGTATGGAATTATTATATTATCTATAACTATAAGTATATCTATTATAGATGCACAGCAGTAGATTGATCTAGAATGGTGATTTCGATGACATTTTCTGTGGATACACAGTTTATGAAATGTGAGCACAAGAATGTTCGGTGATTTTTAACAATTTACTATAAGCATCAATAAAACTGAAGTCGGAAAACTATTAGACGGTGCAGGTAGATTCTACTTGTACAAAAACTGTACCTACTCGACGTGTTTTCGCCGGGAAAATATGAAAAAAATTAACATTTTCGCTAATAAGTTAAGCACAGTATAATGGACTTCCCCGACAGGAATACTTCTTTGTAATAATATCGAAAGGCTAAACGATGAAAAACGACGGCAAAATGTGGCGACGAATATTTTGCTCCGTAATTACGTAGATACAAAACATGATACGTACAATGATAAATAACCTTTAACGCATGATTAGTGTCAGAGAACTAGACCGAAAAGTATAGATAAATAGTGGGAAACGAGTCGTAATAGCGTTTTCAGACGGAAGGACAGGTATAAATAATATAAATATAATGCCAACCTGCTCTTGCGGACAAGGCGGACACATTCGCATGGAAACACATCAGCCAGGTGGTTCAATGGACGTTAATTATTAATACCTACTATGAAATATAGATATATTTTTGGCCGAAATTATGAGGGTGGCTGTAATAAAACTTTTAGATCTTAGGGCAAGAATAAGAATACAAATAAGTACTATATTGTTCGGCTTCGTGCGGCAAGATTTTTATGATCAGTGCAGAAGCTTTGCAGCAGTGTTTTCTCCATCAATTAGGATGAAAGTAGGTATTACCGACAAGTTTAACGTGAAGCTTCGCTGCATAGCTTACACTATGCACCGGAGCCTCACGTTAAACTTGTCGGTCTCTACCTACATAATAATTATTCTGGAATACGTTTTTCTATTGCATTTTTTTTTAATTCCACCTATATAAATCATGACTTATAACCTTATAAAAACTGTTATCATACTGCACACCAGATAAGAGACGACGGATCTTGGCATAATTTTTGACTGCAATATATTTTCACTCGCACAGAGCTCTGCGTGCAAGTAAATTCTAGGATTCATCATGCGACAAGCTGAACTATTGAAGAATTCAACTACTGCATACATACACTCTTACGTCTCGTTATCTGAAGTTTGCTACAAGTTTATTTTAGAGTGCGTCCATTTTTTCGGTGTCTTTATTTTGAGACATATAACTATTATCCTTTCGATAATTCAACAAACGATTATTTTCCGACTGCCTTTAAGTCATGCTAATATTTTCAATCTCTTAGATCTCGTAGGTCACTTCTGCTTTTATTACATTTTTTCTGGTTTCACGGGGGATGGTTTCCAATTCGAACGTCATTTAAGGGGGGACATGCTCGTCGAAGGTCAAAATTGAGTTTTTATTGTATTTTCAAACCATGATCCTGGACACTCCTTAAACGTTGTAGATAATCTATTTATATAATTTTGAAGCCTTATTATCCTTTATAGTTATTTTAAACATTTGATGACTGCATAAAGTATTTTTGTTACATAAAATAGTATTATTTTAAACCTCTCGCTCTAGTGTTTTAGAATATAGTCATATTTCGGTACATAACTGTGCAGTGGTGTTAAGATTTTTTACATTTATTAATTTTTAAACGCATTTATAAAACCATTAGCATAATTTATTACGAGATAATTTTTGTAAAATATTCACGATAAAAAATTATATTGATAATCTCTGTGATCCCAAATTTGACAAGAATTAGGCATTTTATTATTCAAAAAATCGGCAAGATTAACACATTTCAAGATGATTCTAAAGATATTTATT
Source organism: Rhyacophila brunnea (assembly GCF_057557595.1). Classification (NCBI taxonomy): domain Eukaryota; kingdom Metazoa; phylum Arthropoda; class Insecta; order Trichoptera; family Rhyacophilidae; genus Rhyacophila; species Rhyacophila brunnea. Next base: position 31,428 of record NW_028232772.1, on the reverse strand, counting down.
ATAAGCTATGTCTTTGACCATTCAAGTGTGATAAACATCTTATGAATAATGATTGCTTTATAATAATTATTGACCTAAGAATAAGGTAGTGTTTTTTGAAATACGCCATTTCTTTTGTCATTTCCCAGTGGTTAAGCTACAACATACGGCCGTAGCCATAAATTGACAAACTATAATTGAAGTAGGGAGTAAAATGATATTGACGCGCGTGTTTGAACATGTACCGTTTAAAAAAAAAATAAAAAAAAATTCGGTTAGGTACATGTTCAAACACGCGCGTTAACATAATTTTACTCCCTACTTTAATTATAGTTTGTCATTTTATGGCTACGGCCGTATGTTGTAGCTTAACCACTAGGGAATGACAAATGAAATGGCGTATTTCAAAAAAACACTACCTTATTTTTAGGTCAATAATTATTATAAAGCAATCATTATTCATAAGATTTTTATCACACTTGAATGGTCAAAGACATAGCTTATAATAAGTATCTTTAGAATCATCTTCAAATGTGTTAATCTTGCCGATTTTTTGAATAATAAAATGCCTAATTCTTGACAAATTTGGGATCACAGAGATTATCAAAATAATTTTTTATCGTGAATATTTTACAAAAATTATCTCGTAATAAATTATGCTAATGGTTTTATAAATGCGTTTAAAAATTAATAAATGTAAAAAATCTTAACACCACTGCACAGTTATGTACCGAAATATGACTATATTCTAAAACATTAGAGCGAGAGGTTTAAAAGAATACTATTTTATGTAACAAAAATACTTTATGCAGTCATCAAATGTTTAAAATAACTATAAAGGATAATAAGGCTTCAAAATTATATAAATAGATTATCTACAACGTTTAAGGAGTGTCCAGGATCATGGTTTGAAAATACAATAAAAACTCAATTTTGACCTTCGACGAGCATGTCCCCCCTTAAGAATTTGAATTTAAATGCATCCGTCAATTAATTGCCTACGTGGTCGCAGCCTAATACCTCTTCTGTGGGTCAGAACCATTTCCACGTGTAGAGCTTATCGGACACCGTTATCGAGGCATGCGAGACTAGTCAATGCGCTCCCCAAAATATAGACATTTATAGTGATGTCCTTTGTATTTTGTTTTTTCAATTTTATTGTATAACATTGTTTTTATTTTTCTTCTCTCTTTTAATGGTAATTTTTTCTATAAGTTCTACATTAGATAAGTACGTATTTATTTTTATTGAAGTTAATTGAATATATTTTCAATTTAAATCTCATGATGTGAAAACGTCCTGAATTCTGATTTGTTTCGTCCACAATGTCTTGTTTTTTTTAACAAATAAATAATCGATCATCTGGATTGTCGAGGTCTGCGGTCTGCATAGTTGAAGATGTTCTGTTTTAAAACATTATATCATATAATTCGGTTACTAAACTTCGAAATAGCACAGCTAACCAAAAATTATTAATGTTTAATCAAAACACACTGCACTACATGACCGATCACCAATATACTTGGTTAGTACACAATTAAATACACCAATAATGTAGCTTGACGGCAGTGAATTCTACGCGTACCTACGTTCCAAGTTGTTTCATCTTACTTTCCGAAAACATTCGTTGTCACACTCCCATACCTGTTTACTTCAGGCCTTGCTTCAGACAAATATTTTATTTTCATACGAAACTGGTAGACATAGATAATAATATGATACCAATACGTTTATTGTCAATATGTCAGCCCTAGGTAGAACGCATATATATATTTACGTCTATGATACGTACGTACTTAGAGGATTACTAATTATTAAACATGACGGCTTATTATACAAGCAATATTATACAAATGCACTTCATACTAAGTATTTTTGTATTTATAAGTTCGTAAGCCACGGTAAGACGGTGTAACTTAATAGTATAATCTCATCCACATAATTTGTGTATCTTGCGGTAAGTAGGTATACCTAGAGTTGGGTTTCGGGAATTCTCGAGAAATTTTCGGGATTTTCCATCCGAAATTTCGAGAATAGAAATTTTTAACAATTCGGGAAATCCCGGATCTCGAGAATCTTTTCTCGGGATTCGGGATTTCTTTATTGTCAAATATTAATTGAAAAAACGATTTTCTATATGGAAAAAAGTGGACAGAAAACACAAAAATCAAGGACTGATCGGGGCATTTAACACAATTAGTATATCAATGTAATTAAGCCAACGTCGAATCAAAATGAGCGCAATTTTTGCAACATCAGGAAATTTTGTGTCTCAAAAGCGTATGCGATTGTCAGACGCAGCGATTGAGTCTGTGTTTTTTGAAATACTATTTTAATAAGTAATGTTTTAAATTATTTTTGTTTTCCTACTTCTATTTTGTTTGACTTCTTACATAAATAAAAAAAAATCATATTTTTTTTGGAATTTGTTTTTAATTGAATTATTAACAACATTGAATATGTTATATCTAAGTGATATCTAATCGTGGCTTGAATGTATTTTACAAGGATTATTAATTGTTAACGAATTGCTAAAATGTTTTCACTCAGCCAAGAGATATTGAAACTTTTTTATTAATTCACGGGTCCATACGACAAAGTATGTCCAAAGTTTGAAATTTAAAAAAAAACATTCAGAATCAGATTAAAGATTTTATTAACTTTTCCGAGCTTCCATTCAATAGTCTCATCAAAATCAAAAGATATTTTTTTTCTCCGTCAATCTTCCCGCAGTATTTTTTGAGCATTAATTTATTTTTCATTTAAAAAAAATTGCAATAAAAATAAAGTGGATTTAGAAAGAAAGAAAGAACACATGTGGGTTTAAAAAAAGAATAAATCTACTATAAGGTAGCGCACAAAGGACGGACGGGCATCGTCCGTATCGATAAGAGAATAGCAGTTTACATTGTGTTATTGCCTGGTAACAACAGCCACAAAACCATACGAATGTATGATTGTCATCTGAATCAGCGAATCGAATGAAGGTGGCTGTATTATTTGGAACAGACTATAGTTCTAGCCTTATAAATCTAGGAAGAGCGTACATATTGAAATAAAAATTATAGATGTCAAGTATCGTATCGAAAGAAACGTTATCGTAAGGATTTCAAAGTACTTATCGATACTACCCATACGCATATGGTAATATGCTGCAGAAAAGTTAACAACCTAGAAGAACTTGTGATGGTAAGTCGGGTCGAAGGTCGAAGGGGGTGAGGAAGAGCTCCCACCAGATGGACGGCCAAATCACTAATGCCACAAGTTTCACATTGACGAAAGCTGTGCGTGCCGCAGAATGCCGAACGGGATAGAGCAAAGCCGTGGAGAAAAGGCTGTCAGACGGTCAAATCGTCTGGGTCATGAGGTCCTAACGAAGAAGAACACCCACATCCAAAAACACATTGTGACACAAATCATTTGTTGAAATTTAACATTGATTGACATGCGACAGAAGCACAACGCACCATCTTTGCTCCACGGCTCCCTAATAAATCAGTAATGAATATTTAAGCTTTTCATACTCCCTATTAAAAACCAAGAAAAGAAACTGCAATGGTTTCTTTATAAAACTAGTCATAAAAATATTATCAACATTTAATGTGTTCACAAAACTTATTTAAACCCGTATACCAATTTCAAAATTACTGATTTTACACGTATCATTAATTAATTAATAAACGAAAAACGTTTCATATTACTATAAAATATGTTGCTATATTTTCAATGTCTGATTTTTTAAGACTTTTCGGTAGGAATATTGAACCAAATTCGTGCCGCTGTGTTTACAGAAACAAAGTTCTTACAAAATCTTTGAAGACGGACAAAATAAATCTGGTATTCTCTAAAAGGGCCATTGAGAATACTTCTGATTCCGATTCTGAATGGAGGTTATAAAAATATATCTTTACAAATGCCGCTATTGAATTCGTATCGATTTTGGCGCCTCCGCGTATATTTTCCACAAAAGCAAAAAAAAAAAAACACGACGAATAAAAACACCGATTCAGGCAAGTGGTTGAAATGTTTCCGGGGATATGAGAATCGTGCCATCGATAGAATAGCATGCCTAATCACACATTTTTAAGGGTGACAGGGAACAAGTTCTTTTTCAAAATACCACGCATTCCGCAGCGGATTTACGTGGGTCGTGTTCACACAAAAGTCACAACCTATCCTATCAATTGGAAGAGCTTTTAATACGCGGTGTTTATGGAAGCGATCTTTTAATAAGATATAGAACACGGGTGGTATAGAATTTAAAAAAAAAACTTACATACGACTAAAACTCGACAAATAAACAAATAGTTACACAGATACATAATTATATTATAATAATAACCTTTTTGATTCAGAATCAACGAAAGTATTCTCACAACATTAAGTATAGTATTTAAAAATAAACACTGTACCTATATATATTTACAGTGGTTATTCCACATAATTTATCAAGATCAAGCCCAGTTTTGCCCATTTAACAGGACATCCTCAACTATACGAAAAAATGACCGTTATAGCCATGTATAAGTATGTAATAAATAGTATTCATATACAACAAGTACCTACGTAAGTATTGAAGACTTGACAGTTAATCAAAATACAAAGTCAATTATTATCCAAAAAACTGTTCCTTTCAAAAATAATTTAATTTAATTTACACGGCTTCACTGTAGTTACTGCAAGCTACATAAAGTGATACATAAAAAGCTACATAATAATAATATGTAATATCAATTTAAACGTGGGTGTCGTCGATCTACTTTTTCAGATAATGGAACGTAAACTGTATTATCGTCGTTTATTTTACACATGTTCTGAATGGAGAGTAGGGGCTCTTATGGAGAGATTTGACGTTGAAGACGAAGGTCCAGGGAATCAAACTACATAAAATTATTGGTAAATAGTGCTAGATACGAGACCTAAAATGTTATGCTACGTCCATGTTACGAAGTAAAGAAGGTACCAACTCACAAATATAGTATCTACACACGTCACAGTGGTACCAATCAACAAGGCGTATAATATCAACCACTTCATAAAGATGTCGAACAATAAGCATAATATTTGGGTGAGTGATATAGAGAAATACAATTATTGTGTGAAAAGAACGTACTTTTGTTGGTAACTTTATCTATTCTATTTTTTAGCTTATCGTCCGTTCTATGTTGTGTTAAAAGTCAGAAGGATGAAAGGGGAAGTCCAAAGCCGCAATAAAAACGAAGTGATAAGAGTGATAAGCAAAATGCGAATTTGCAACAAAACAATGTGTTACAATAATTATTCATAATGCGAACAAGTCAATGCCTACTTTTATTGGACTTGTTCAAACTTACGATCTTACTTTAAAATACATAAGTAATATACATATTATTATGTATTTATATGCCTTGCATAAAATAATATTTTGATAATTTATTGTAAGGAAACTATGGATCCTCACTGCTGTTGAATTCATATTGGGTAAAATTATTGCAAATACGTAGGTATGTAATGTATTTATCATAGAATTATTAAATAAAAAGAGGGGCAAGGAATCGGCTTTCTCATACAACTGAATGAAGCAGGCCAACAATAGCCAACAACTTGCGAGAAATAGCGACGCGATAAAAAAAAATGCAGGGCATCACGGAGGATTTACTTTGGTCATTATAACGTACCCGTATAATATAATGTTAACATGGAAATTTTGCCGCAAATTGATTACCAGCCTGCCTCACCATACTTGCCAGCTTCACCATACTATCATGTAACCTGCCGCCCCTAGGTATTTTCGTACCTACGTGAATACAATGCGTTAAATACATATCTTGGAAAACCCTCAGAAACACACATATTATAAGCAAAAATTTCATTAAAAAAAATCTTGGAAAGAGTGTAATTCTAACACACATATTTACTCCACCGAGCGAGAGCTCTCACAACTACTGGACCAGGCATTTTTTTGGGGATCCCGACTCCATATTAAATCAAGGTAACAATCATTACAAAACGAGAATTTTTGGAGAAAATATATCTTCTAGGGACGGCATGCTGACAGGACTAGGGAAGACGCATGAAAACTGGCGAGCGACAGGGATTCTTTGAGGCCCCTCGAGGGCTCCCGACTATGGAGCGGGCACTGATCAATAAGAAAAGGTACCGGTGTTTCTAAGGTTTGTCTACGTCTCTACTTTATTATTTATTAAAAGATTTCTACGCTTCCCATAGAAAATTTAACAGAAAAACACATGATTTTTTTTAACAATTAGTCAAACAGGTAATCAATAGCTATGTGACTATGTCTTTGATATTTGACTCTAGCACGGTAAGAATATTTTAAGTTTCTACCTACGCATTTCCGTTTACAACTAAACTATATGTATTTTTTTTAATATTCTTACCTGAGATCCAAGTAGCTGAGCGATTGTAGGGAGCCGATAGTGTCAGGTACATTTCGGATAGCATTGTGGTACAGCAGTAGTCTCTCGAGGAACAGAAAAGCTGTCACCTCGTCGGGCACTTCGCCGAAGCGATTCTTTGAAAGATCTAAAAGAAACGGAAAAAAACATTTAGTTAGATTAATTGTCTTCAAATGATAATACAACCAAATCTTGCTGTCCTGGTCATTTTTTTAAAACGTAAATGATTACAATTCGGTTACAATGCACTGTGGGAAGCGATAGGTAAATAAATATCAACAAACACACACAAGTAAAAGTAAACATTAAGTGTTATTTTTTTTACCCAATAGCACTTGCACTTTGTTTATTCGTCACAGTTGGTAAGTTCGTAAGCAAGACCCAGTTTTTTTTATTTACATACAAAATCTCAGCGATATCGCAACAAGATCGTTTTATTATTGTAAGTTGATGAAATACTGATAAATCTCAGCCAACATACGTTAAATTAAACCGTATCAGTTACCACCATACATTGTATCAACAACAAAAACCGATAAGACTTGTCATATAATTTAGGACGACACAATTTTCAGTAATTTCTAACACATTTTTAGTAAGATGGAGGGGGGGAGGGAACTCATAAATAATAGTAACTGAAATACCTAACGGGTAAGAAGTAGGCAACCGATCTAGAGTAAGAAAGAATACGGGATAAATTTATACACGTGTCAAGAATACGTCATACGTCGAATACTGACTCTGCTCTCGGTTTATGCATTGACGCTCATTTAATATTGGTGTATTACACACTATTGCACGTGTATAATGACACATTCAAAACCTTGCGTCAAAATGTACTGTATTGGTATATAGCCTATCGGAATTATATTTATTATCTGTTCTGTGGAGGGGAATGAATAAATACAGTTTGCTACCACGTTTCCATTAGGCGATTGCTCTCCAAATGTATATAATCAAACTCTCATTGGTGATCTCAATTAGGGGGGGGGAATATCTGTATCGATACATTCCACGCATAGAACAGATTGATAAATAGAATTCAGATAGGCTATTACCAAAACACTATATTTTGAAGCATGGTTTTGAATGTGTGAGTGTCCTACTAAAATGAACCACATATTATAGACGTGCAACCGTGAGTATTGCAACCTTCAAATACACCAATATTGAATGAGCGTCAGTGCATAAACCGAAAGCAGTTGTCAGAACGAAGGACAAGTATAGAATGACGCATTCTTGACACGTGTTTCATTGTATCCTTATGTATGTCTCTATAGACATCATATAGATTCCTAAATAGGTACGATATGTTTAACTTACTCTTAAAGACGACTGAGCAATGTATTTGTGTATTGTGTAGTTTTATAATTATTATTTTTTAATATTAGGTATGTTGAGAAGAATTTATATTATATAATTTATAATGTCTATACATTATATAGGTTAATAATGCTCATATTACGTTATTGATATATCCAGTTTCGTATGTTTTGAGAAAATCCCAATCGAAATCAATTAAATATCGAATGCGAAATAAACGGAAAATTGAATAAGACAAGATCTTATCAAATACCCTACGGCCTACGTGGACATCCAATATTTTACAGCATTAATAAATTAAATGTTTGGTGTGTATAATACGAGGGTGGGTCAATAAGTCCTTAGAAAAGCCGACAAGTGGCGCGACTAGTACTGTAAGCGGTTTGTTTTCATGCAGCGGCACTACCGATTCAGTATGCTGCGAAGTTTCAATCAGATTGGTCGGGTTGTTGTGTGTTTTTCGTACATTTAAAAAAAAAAATTTGCTTGTGGAAAATGGAAAAATGGAAAATGGAGAAAATTGAGTTTAGAGCTGTTATTAAACATTTTAATATAAAAGGGTTAACAGCAAAGGAAATAAAAAATTAGTTGGATTTAGTTCACGGCATATCTGCTCCTTCACTTGCAACTATTTATAACTGGTTAAATGAATTTAAACGCGGTCGTACATCAACAAAGGATGAACCACGCTCAGGACGTCCTGTAGAGGTGACTACACCAGAAATGATCAATAAAATCCACGATATGGTGTTAAGTGACCGAAGATTAAAGTTGAGTGAGATAATTGAGGTTACAGGGATCTCAAAAGATAGCGTCATTTCTATTTTACATGACAAATTGGGCATGAAAAATATTTTTGAAAGATGGGTGCCGCGTTTGCTCACAGTCGACAATAAACGCAATAGGGTGGTGGCCTCTAAAGCCCTGTTGTCGCTCATGCAACGCAATCCGGATGAATTTTTTCGTCGCTTTGTGACTGTAGATGAAACATAGATACACCACTATACTCCCGAGACGAAAGAACAGTCAAAGCAGTGGATTGCGAAGACAAACCATGTCCAAAGAAGGCGAAAACCGTAAAATCAGCTGGTAAGGTTATGGCTACTGTATTTTGGGATGCACGTGAAATTATTTTCGTTGACTATTTGGAAAAAGGAAAAACAATAACAGGGGATTATTATGCATCTTTATTGGACCAGCTAAAAAACGAAATTGAAGAAAAATGGCCTCATTTAAACAGGAAAAAAATCCTCTTTCATCAGAACAATGCCCGTGTTCACACATGTTTACGATCAATGCCTTAAATTGAAGAATTGAAGTTCGAATTGGTCGACCACCCACCGTATTCGCCAGATTTAGCCCCCAGTGACTTTTTCCTTTTCCCAAACTTAAAAAAATGGCTAAGTGGACAAGGTTTTTTTGCAAATGAAGAAGTCATCGATCGGACAAATGCTTATTTTGAGGACCTTCCGAAAACTTATTTTTCTGACGGTTTAAAAAAAATTGAGAAACGTCTAACCAAGTGTATTGAGCTCCAAGGAGATAATGTTGAGAAATAAAAAAAAAATACAAAAATAAAAACTGTTTTAATGCTTTTTTCTAAGGAATTATTGACCCACCCTCGTATCTTAAATTCAATAACCAGACATACAATATCGATATGTATAAAAACCTACAATACCTTCTGTTGGTGACACCTACGTTCTAAAAAACATTGACAAATTTTATACGAGCACCGTAAACTAAAATATAATAAATAACGTGGACCAAACAAATAATATAGGACATTACCAGAGAAATAAATACAGACGTGACGTCGGGAAAAGGGACGACACTCAAGAGACTTTTCACTGGGTAGCTGTAGTGTTTTCTTGCGAAACAAAATCCCCAAGTGTGTAGGACGAGAGCCTACCGAGAGAGAGCCTCTGTTTTTTAGGATAATGAGAATCCAATCTAAACCCCTCCATTACCAAAGTAATTGAATTGTTATGTAAGGGCACGGATGTGGCCTGACCCTGATGATATAATCATTTGTTGGGTTTGTTTGGTGACAAAATATAAAGATTTTTTTTTCCGTTTGTATTTTGCTTGTATCAGAAACCGACATGAGTATCGATCATGTTACACAGATGAATATAATTAATATGTATCTACGTATATTATAACTTTTCTTTAGGAAAATTCTTATCCCACCCATCAAAATTCACGAAAAATAAATAACACCGTTTTGATTCACAATCTAACATTTTGAATATATTATCATACTTTCCAAGCCTTTGTCTTCGAAGTTTAGTAATGTGAGTTTTTTTCTGTAATTTGTCAATCAGTAATTATTTACACCCACGATGGCCGAGCGCCTTAAGTATCGGCCTATAACGTCGTGGGTCCCAGGTTAGAATCTTGGGTCTGGCAAATATACCTACCTATTTTTCAATGTGTGTTTGAATCAGAGTATGGATCTAGTAGGTTGGGCAAGTGGCTAACATCAATTTCTCCTCACACTCTGTGGAAGCCCATAATTATGATCTTATTAGGATCGGACATGGTCAAAAGAAAATTAGTTATTGATCGAGCCGACCTCCTCACTTGGAGCAAATATACTCCGATATCCAAAAACAGCGGTCGAATTAGCATAGGTACTTACCTGTGATTCACTATTAATGATATGGGACATAGGTGAACGAGAAGTAGAAATTATAAGGCGTACATTTTTTGAAAATTGCGATAACTTCTGCCTGATAACCTACATAATATATGGAAGACTCGAGGAATCTCAAAAATAATATCTGTCAAAACATAAGTGTTTTTCCAATCCCGTTACAGTTGCACTTCGTGGAACCCAAAGACAAGAAAACGCAAACCAATTTATTGATGGCATTTAAATTTGGCGTTAACTGCCAATACTTCGAATTCATTGAGTAGACCCCAGAACGAACTAATCAATCATCCAGACATTGGAAGTAAAGGCACGACTGTCAACAAAATGTCTAAAACAGATTCTGCAATGAATAATACCTTCGGAGAGGGCTAAGCAGAGCTGCAGAGAAAGAGCATCGGCGCGTTGAAGCAACCAAGTGAGTAATTTACTAAAGGCAGCCGAGTAATTTACTAAAGGCAACCTTCACACTGCATTGAGAGAAGCAGAGAGCCGCAAAGAGTGGAAAGTAGTAGTGTTTCCGAAAATAGATGAATTTCGGAGTGTTCACGATCGTCAGCCACGAGGGAACGACTGAAATGAAGAATTGATTCTTCAAACATCGTAAATGATGCATTTTTATAACAGACCAAACCGAACAGAACAATTATTTGACGTGTATTTCCTCCTATGTGGTGACGATATTATACAATAATGATGGCCGAGGAATTGACAGTGCGAAATATGCTGAGATACCTGAGATCGTCATACTTCAATAAAAAATAAAAGATTTTTAATTATTTCCAGGGATTACATTAGCGGATTTTCATAATAATATGGTGTAAGAACAGAATTAATGCTAAGCAAATTTACCTTCATTAGTTTTTGACATCAAAGCCCGGGGTGGAACGCGTTAATACTTCCCATAAATACTACGAATACTATGTTAATGGTCGAATCGCTCGGATCATGAAATATATATATCAGGTAACACAAAATATTAATTTTGGTCAATATAAAAAATAAGCGAATCTAGGCCACGAGTTCACTATTCACAAATTATACACAACGATCTAGATTTGAAAGAGCGTGAATAAGGGTGACATCCGATCTTTATTAATAAATTGGACGTCGGCTGTAAAGAGATAGAAATCAGTAAGTACCTATATCTATTTTGATGATATCACGTCTGATCATATCGTGACTTTAATCTTACTAAATGGCTACATAATAATATGTAAATCGACATAGGTACCATTGCCGAGTAAATAGATTACCAAATATTGATATTAACAGTATTATCTAATTCCCTGAATACTTCAAAATGAATTCCCTGAATTGATAATCCATAGGAAGTAGTGGTTACTCAACGGTGGTATACTCACTTATCTAATATTGAAATGTTTCCACAACATCCCGCAACGAATTAAATGTCAAAAGGATATAATACATGAAACAGTAATGTCATGTGAGGTGGGGTGAGGGTGGTTGTTTCGGGCATCGATCGAGAGTGGCTCGCCAAAATAAAGTCTCGTAATTTATTCTTCGCCCGTGCGGTGACATTTAAAGGTGGCTGGCATACATACGTCGCGATCCGTCAGAAAGTCGCCGGGGCAGTTTTGGAGAACCAGCGTTTCGCCCCTCAACCTGTTTAGAAATTCATATAAGCATTCATCAATAACAGTTAACACGATGCGATCGTATGTATGAAGACATCGTATTCTTGAATGAAACGTCTATAGCAAGCAAGTAGGCTGTGCTCTACTATGCGGTTATCAAAATTGGCAGTGGTTTACCACACTCTACCATCGTCATTCTTAAACTTGAACATACGTATTATACCTATTTGGTTGAGGACACAGTGGCATTGCAAATTAAACAACGCTGATATTTCATGATCACGTAGAAATACTCAATATCCTATTCGTCGTAAAAATTATAAGTTTTTGTCTTCTTTTGGTTACTTGTCGTCAAAATAAAAAAAAATAGAAATGGTTAATACTTTCCCCAATGATATTATATAGCAACTGAATGTAGGAACACGCTGTTTACATTTTCACAGCTCAATGCGATCGACGCATTGGACATATCTAGTCAATATGAAAAGCTATGAATCATTTTGTATCGATAACATTATGGGTAATTTCGAAAAAAGCTAATTTTAATATATTATATTCTATACTATAATCATGAATGGCTTAACAACACAGCTGGTCCTAGCTTCCTTTAAGAACTTTTTCACATACCCCGATGCTGGGCCTGTGCCCCCAGGTTGTCTGCAAAAGCAATTCTATTATCATTATTGACACCAACCAACCACCAAATTTTTTTCGGAATCAAACTGTAAGCTGTAGGATGGAGGCAGATGCTGGAGGAGGCCAAGACCCTCATAGGGTTGTAGCTACAGAAAGAAGTAGATTTAACGTAAGCGATAGTAGAATCCGCCAGGACAGCATCATTCATATTTCTAAAACAAATGTGTAGATAGATTATGCAGGTATCAAGCATGGCGGAGAGCATAGAACGATTGAAAACTAGATAACTTTCTAAATGCAAGCCGGCAGAGTATGATGTATATTTTTCGTTTTTAGAAAATATCACCATTACGTGTCCTGACGTGTTCTGCATTTACGACTCTCGGAATTAGCTTAAATTTCATTGCCAATAATTATTAAGTAGCGTGTCTGTATAGAAACATTGCATCCATTTTTTTAATCTTATCTGAGATATGTATTTAAAAAACGGCAATGATTAGGTATTAATTAAGTGATTGAAAAAGTTTCCTACTAATTTCGATTAAGTTGCGATCCAGCGAGGATTTTGACGAAAAGTATGACTTTAAAGTGGAAGCGGTTCAACATTGGAGCCACCTGTTTCTACAAAAAATATTCCTATACCGAGACACCAAAATGTCATGGCCGTGACTTGAAATAAAATATTTGACATACGCGAACGTCCAAAAACGGTATTAGTTGTCAAAATATTTAAATCTCTACCTCTAATCACATCTAATAGTATTTATAGCAGATTACATTAATTTATACAAAATCAAGTATCATACGATGAAAGTCTTTGGATGAAAGTCACTCATACCATAACTATAATTTTCATTTGGTTGAATTCTAATGCGGGACAGGGAGAGAGTTATCGCGGAAAAGCTTGCGTTGCGGACATCAATCTGGAAATATTTTTTTTTAATAGCGAAGCGTCCGCCCAGCTGTAGGACGGGCTGTCACTCAATGTCAAGCTACACCGTCATCGCTAGCCAACGACTGGGAGGGAAACGGCTATCAATGAAATATCTATACATAAATAAGTTCAGTAGAATCTCGATTATCCGGACCGAACGATTATTAAGAAGGTCCGGGTAACGTAAAATCCGAATACTTGAGAGAAACTGGAATTTGGAACTCACTATGGGTTTTAACCCTTGATTCTTCATTATTTTCGTAAGAGCTATAATGTTTTTATTACACCCTTATCCACTGGGTGTATTATATAATGTGAAATTTTGATATACGACCGTAAATATTTCAATATCAAACGTTTTTATTGACAGGTTGTGACGGCGTACCGTATTGCTTTTACCCATCTATTTAGAGTCCGATGTTTTACTTCCGGAATGAATTGTTTCTCAAGCCATCGTTTAAAAATCTCTCCGTTTATCCATGCCATTTCTGATGACCATAATAATTATGAAACTAGAAAAATTATTTTGTTACTGCCCGTATAGGTACATAGTATTAGTGTACAAACAGTGACACGTTTTTTTTCGATCATATATTGGGACAACATCTCATCCTTCACCCTCGCCCTCATACTTATTATATATAAAATAATTACAAGATAAAAAGAACTTTTTATTTACAACGTTTTTAAATTTTCTATTGAATCATATAAACTTGACTTGACTAGCTTAAACGATCAAAAAAAAATTGTACTTGATAGAAATACTGAATAAATAGACTGAAATGTCATTTTGACACTTCATATTGATTTCCATAGTAACCCACTTAGCAACCAATAATAGTTTTACTTTTTACGGATTTCTTCCGAAATAACTTTTCATACAAAACGGAATTAACTGAAAATGAAATCAATTCTACTTAAAGATGGCTAGAAGTATTAAAAAAATGCACTGCATCGTGTTCTGATAGGCTAGTGGGGAAGTTAGTTAAAAATCGATTGCAAGATTTGTACTGGACAAACAACCACCGGACAAATAAGAATACGAGCTAAGAAAAACGTTGTAAAATATAATGAATTATATAAAGACCTAAGTGAATAAATTTGCATTTAGGCTTAGATATGGAAAATTATTTAATTTACATCGGTACCTACATTGAAGAAAAATGATGCCGTACAACTTTTAGGGATAAAAATTGCGCAACAACTTATAGAAATTGGTTTATGGCTAATATTAGTTTATGCCTCGTAACCAACTCTGCTTGGTGGTGTGAATACATATACATGCGTATCGATATAGTATTATGGCAGTCCAGCGTTGCCAACTTGTCATTTTTCTTGCCACATCTAGCATTTTCTAGTTTGCAAAATACCCATTTGGCGATAGCGATCTAGCGTTTTACGACAACGCAAAGAGTTTAAAATTACTCATAAAAACCCGGAGTATTACACAAATTTTCTTGATAGTCAATACTGGCCTCTTGTACCGGTATACCTTATATTTTATCAATGAATTAAATGTAACATACGATATTTAAGTGACGAACCACTTTTGTACTCCAATATATTCAAAACTATGACTTTTCTTGAAGTGCTAGTTTCAAAACATTTAATTATAAGCAAACTTGCGTTTTTTCCTGTCAACTAAATTATATTTTTGTCAATGGCAATTGGCTGTTACTGTATGTCACTGTCTGCCACGTGTTACACAAGAAATTCGAATTACCGTTGTCTGTCGATTGAAGTATTTGTATTATATAATCTGGATAATCGAAAATCCGGTAAATCGAGGTCCGGATAATCGCGGTTCTACTGTAATAACATAATAACGCGCCCGCATTTAGATCCTTTGATATTTATAACTCAACCACACGCCAAGGAAGCAAACAATTAGGCTTCACAAAGATTGCTAAAAACAGAATATAATCGCAAAATATAAATATTTTTTGTAAGAGTTAATAATTATATAGATAAAATGCCGACTATTAATAAAATGATGGCACATTTATTTTATGTAAGTCGTATTAAAAAATGTGTTTTTAGAAATTCTATTTACGTAAAAATGTCACTAAAGAGCAAAGTTGAGCTTATTGCAACTATTTTGATACTAATAATAAAATATGTATATTATTCCAACATTGATCAAGTTCTATTTGCTACCCGAATTTCGCCATTCGGTATTTTCAAGCACTATGCAAACTCAATAATGGAAAATGCAAAATAAAGTTAATTCTCGCTTATATTATCCCAAATCAATACATTAAAATATTGTCAAAAGAAAGTAGAAGATAGGTACATTAAATACCTTTAGTAAGCCTTTTAAAAGACCATTAATATATACAATGGAAATGGGTAATTTAGTCGACACTTTAAAATTAGGTAATGAGGCATAACAATATGTAATATTAATTTTCTTATGTGTATATATATTTTTTAACGCCGCATATTTAGTGGATGACTGGGTGATTAAAATTTTACCCTCATAAATAGGGCGAAATGAAAACGAGACCTCTAATCCAGGCATAGCATTAAGGCTCTGTTATGTAACTGTGAACTAAAATTGTTTCCGTTTATATTTTTATGTATTTCAATTACTTACAACATGTCATGTACGTTGTTATTATCATTTTTCCACTGACGCTACAGCCCAATAGGGTCTATAGTTGACGGCACAATCGTCCTCCGTGCATCATGGCATCCCAGGAACCGAATCCTTTTGTTTAAACACCTTACGGAGAGCTCTAGATTCACTGCACTTAACCGTGTCCAGAAACTTGTACGTATACAGTTCACCGTATCACACTTCACCATGAAATGTTTGTCGGAAATATATAGCCGTATATTAAAGACCGTCCAACCTCTTTAGGTAGTATAGTACTGACATAAAATTCATGTTTAAATAAAACACGGTTCTTGTCGGTTTACACTTTAGAGTACTCCAGCAGCAAAGAATTTTTGAAAATAGCCGATATACCTACTGGATTATTTGTTAAGTTAGGTTAAGTTTTCATTATTGAATTTGATGAAAATGATTTTTACCAAAATCAGCTATGAAAATTGAATTAATGTTCATATTAAATCTAATAAAAATGGGAGACCGTATATCTTTCCGATAAGAAAGCTCACGGCAAACCATACCACGGTGAAATGTTTTACGTACAATTTACATGTAACCGCACTTAACAACGTGACCTGCCCAGCTGAGCTATCTTACCATCAACCCATTCATTTTCGAATAGGTACTTGGATAGCCTTATGAGTGAAAAAACGTAATAACTAAAATCGATAATATCGTTATTACAAACTGAAGAATCATCATACAATTATTACGTTCATATTTGGTATGAGAAAACTTATTGAGGAATATTATAAATCTACCAACGGCAATTATCAATACATAGGTAGGTACTATGCAAATGAGCGCAAATTCAATATTTTAGAGGAAAAGCAGGTTTCTAAAAATATAACAGACGCAAAAAAAAATATTGATCGAACGGTGGTAGAGATTACGGCAAGTTTTACAAAAACAACATCATATTGCGAAAATAATATTTCTCTTGTGCCTACGCAAAATGTATACCTACATCAATATTCTACGTAGTGTGATAATTGTAGGTAGTAAGTAAAGTGATTCTTGTTATATAAATGGGTCATGAATCGCCATTATTATAAATTAACGCATTTTTCAGATGTGCAGATACCAAACACACCGATTCCGAAAATAATCATCACATAACCCGGTGGGAAGCTAACGGTGAGCAGAACACGACTCCGCTGGATCGAAGGAGTAGTCGCTCAAGCACAGCACTGCAGTTGCAGCGCATCGACGCATGTCTTACTTTATTCCAAATACATCCGATTAGAATATCTGGTTGGATTTAAAATCCAATTTGAGATTCAAATAGGATGCATTTGTAATTAAGCAAAACCTGCTTCGACGCGTTGCAATTTAGAGCGAAGCCACACGGGCGCTGCGTCCGCGCTGTGGTTCCGCTGTGATTCCGACTGCGAGTGGTGGTGAATACAGCGGTCTCGCGACGCAGCGCCCGTGTGGATTCACTCTGTGTGTCTGCGCCTTAAAGGGGAAGCGTGCACGACGTGCGTAACTGCTGTAACGTAACGCAATGTTGCGCCATTGGACGAGAAGAGAAAATAAGTAGGGTAAAATTTTTAAATTTACTCCATATACGACCGACAAATTAATCGGTACTTAATACATACAATAAACTGAGTGTAGTTTTTCAGAAAACAGCCAGCCCACGTTTTGCACAGAATGAGTAAAGTTGTGTTCAACATGAACTACATAACATGTTTTTCTACGTTCTGCATAAATCTCACAGGCATCCTTCATAAAAAATGTTATAATATATACTTTGTTGCAAAATTGCATTCATCGCAGAATATGCCACCTTTGATTTCCAGAAAACAGTCACACTACACTAAAATAACATAAATATATATTTAGCAAAGTCTGTATAAAAGCGCAAATTTCTCTGTTTTGTGTTCTGTGTCAACTGGCTGCTTTCTGCATACGTACGCTCAATTGCAACGCTCAAATCGAGTGCTTAAAGTCAGACAACGTTATCTACAAAAAGGTGTTTTTTTTTTTTTTGAGATAACGTTATTTTACATTTATGGTTACATGATAGTCAAACAACGTTATGTCAATCTTTTCTAATTTCTTATTAAATCGTCAGTAAAGTTTAACGCTAACTACATAAGTTACCCTTGTTTTCATATTTTTTTAAAACTATCCCTATAAATTTTAACATCATCATAAGCAAGATAAATGTACAATACACAATAAATTATAAAATATTAACATTAGGTTTTAAATAAACATTTCCCTTGTTGAGTTACAAGAATCTAAAATAACGATTTTTGGCTCTCCTGTAAAGTTGCACTTTTGTAGATAGTGTTGTTTGACACTAAGCCCTCGAAATAGTCTTCACCAGTCGGTCGAGTGCGTATTAAACAAGAAGGTATAATTGATGAAGTGTTGTGATGTCTGTTTGGTTGGATTAAACAAGTCCATTGTAGTACACTTACAAAGTTGATAGCTTACAAAAAGAGCATCTCGAGAATATGGTAAGAGATAATGAGAATTCTTTCACAAAATTATCAGTTGCCCAACAGCCAAGTATGCCACATTACTAAAAAAGCGAGTCGACGTGACGAGTGGGGACACGCAGACGAATCATGCACAATGGAATGACTAAATGGCGTGCGACAAAACAAAAGCGCAGGTAATTGATCATCATCGCGAGCCAAGAATAAGTAATTGATTCCACGTCCATGAAGACGGCCAGCTGACGAGTTAAATTCAATTATTGCCCCGAAGCAAAGCAGATCAAAACATTATACGAAAGCACGATATGCATACTGCTACACGACTAGATACAAATATCTTACTTACCATGAACTTGAATCAGAGATTGTCTTTGATGTGTAAACATATTAAACTTGGCACTTAAGCGATTCCCTGACGGTCACCCTAGTCGTGATTAGGGAATTCAATTCCGGACAATTTTTGATATATATGAATCCCGGGATTAATAAGCATAATCCTGAAACTTTCGGGATTGATTTTTTATCAATCAATTGACATGCGTACAAAATCAGTATGTTAGTGACGTGTATGTACATGCACATGTCACAGGGGGAATTGCCGGATGCTCACGAGTAACAAATAACCATCATTTGTATAAATATAATATATAAATAAATATGTATAAAAATAATAAATCCGTTTATTTAAACCAGTTAGACTCCACGGACGTGTATGACGTGATGTATGTTTTATTTTTCTCATTGGATGTAATTATTAATTAATAATTAACACAATATCTACGAGTGAATAGCAATTGTTAGAATCTCGGATTTTTTGTGAATTTCATTATTTAGGTACCTACCTATTGTATTTATTGTCAACATAATATGTTATTTTTTTAATTTTCATTGAACTTGTATTTGTTATCTTTTCTTGAATAAAAAAAATAAACCAGATCACATTAATATTAATAGTACAATATTATTTACTCCATTAAATCTATGTATTGTATGTACAATTATATCTATGTGTTGTATGTATTTACAAGATTGAACGTAAACAATATTAACAATAAATATCTTAAATAGTAGGTATAAATTAGACTAGACATTTTTTACCAATTGTATCAATACTATTTCTATGTATAAAAATGTATTAATTATAGAAAAAATGCCAATCCCGGATCAAAATTTTGACTCGGGATTGGTTCCCTAGTCGTGATGACTTACTAAAATCAATTGCATGCTAATCCAGTGTGCAATCCCGGACAGTTTCTTCGTGATATACGTTTAAGGGATGCAAATAAACTGTATTTAGGTACATGAAGCCGAAGGTTAAACTAAGGCACCAGGCCCAGGCGGAGTGTGGTCTTATTATTACTAATCAAGTCTAAAAGGTGATAAAAAACGTGCCACGAGATTTATCACCACTTGCGTAATTGACGTAAGAACACGTAATTGCGTGTCATCTAATAAAAAAGGATCGAAAAACAATGAACGTTTAGCGTTTAAAGGGTAAACAACGATAAACAGTACGTTTCGATTATAGATAATCCTGCAAACTGATTGTGATTACACTTTCAATACTGTTATAGGTACACGATAAAACATCGATATTCGTGGACCAGAGGGTAAAATACTCTCATCTTGATCCATGGGGTTCGGGTTTATGTATTTTTATCCAAACAAGGCATAACACAATATATTATGAGTTGAGAGTATGATGATTTTTTTTATCATTAGAAGTTTAATTAATTAATAGAAGTTAGATAAAAATCTTCAACCCTCCAATACAAATCTTGGAAAAACAAGAAAAAATTTGTACTGGAAAAACAAGAATACCAAACCAAAATCTTCTATGTCATATGGTCAATGAGTTTCCAATATTGATGTAAAACCTTTATGTAGAAAAAAAATACTCATTAAGTTGAAAATTACCTCCTAAGCAGTCGAAACAGGTACCGGTAGTAATTATTTTTTAAACCTATAAATGCATAATGAATATGGAACGCATAATTTGCAAGTATTTAGGCTGTAGATATAACAAGTATAATATAGGTATTTTACTTAGTATTATATTTCATTGATTGAATTTGAAACATCATAATATTCATAATAAATGCAAGTAGGTATTAAAGATTTTCGTGACGTTTTCAGTGAATTTATGCTACGCGGAGAATTGAATTGAATAATATTGCTTTGTAAATTGTAACGAAGGCGTATCAATAAGCGAGACGGTCGCAAATAAGCCCCTCCACGCACACGCTGAGCCTGGGCCCTGGATAGAGCAGAACACAATGCCACCCACCCCCCAGACAAGGGAAAAGGAACATTAGACGCCCATAGTTGGGCGACGTCTGCTGCCGTCTGCGAGGCGTCCAGACGTCGGAAGAGCATTGCCCTTGCCCCGAACGACGCGCTAGACATGGAAAATAAACGGCACATTGTACAATATATTTATATGCACATACGTCATTGGTCTGCAACAGAAAATTAGTCGGAAATTTCACTTTTAACAGTACCTATATACCAGGATAATACATTTTTTGATAGTTTGTAAACTTTCGCCGCTACACAAATGCACATGCACACCAGAAAAGTTTACTTTACTATAAAACGAAATTTCGTTGGAATAAATTTGCGCGCTTTAATCAAAAACAATGCTCCGCTAGTAAATGAGTCGCTACTTCCAATGAAAAAGTAATAGAAAATCTCCAAATACGGCCACACTTGCTTGTTTGTCAATACATTTGCACATGTTGTCAATCCTCGACGGAATACAAAATTACACGGTCATTTGTTTACAAGCAGGTATATAAGTACCTACCCAAGATGACCGAGCGTGTCGAGGGTCCCAGGTTCGAATACTGGGTCTGACAAATACAGATATTGTTTTTCAATTTGTGTTTGAGTCATAGTATTGGATCTAATAGATTTGAGTAAATGGCCTACATCCATTTCTCGTAAAAACAATAATATGTTATTATGCAAACCACCACTATGTGGAGGCCCATATAATATTATTAGGATCGGACATGGTAAAAAATATAAGTATTGGTCTTAACTAGGCACAAGGACGAAGTTTGCTTTTTTTTTTAAATTAATATATTAAAACTCAAAACATTACAAAACAATATATTACAAGTAGGTGCACTTAAGAAATTAATGACTATACATTAACATAATAATTGGATTAGTTTTTTTTTGCGTTCATTCAATAATACTATATTAAGTATACATATGCATCACTTTTGTCTTTGAGACGTTTATCTTTAGGCCGACTGTTTGACTGACATCCGCGAGTTCTGTGAAAAGTTTTCGGACCCTGCAATTATCTGTATTAATGGCACCCAACTCGAGCAAGTCAGCAGCTACGTCTATCTCGGACAGCAGGTGCCCATAGACGGAAGCATGCACGATGAAATTGCTCGAAGAACAAAGCTAGGATGGAGTGCTTTCGGACGCCTGAATAGTATCTTCAAGAGTGACCTACCATTGTCTTAAGCGTAGGGTGTTCGACCAATGTGTGCTACCCGTGCTCACGTATGGCTGCGAGACGTGGACCCTCAACACGAGAGATGTCCAAAGGCTAAGAGTCGCACAGCGAGGCATGGAGAGGTGTATGTTGGGTATCACGCCCAACGTAAGAGAAACGAATGGGTTAGGAAGCAGACAGGAGTACGCGATGTAATAGACGTTGCCAAACAGCTGAAATGGAGATGGGTGGGGCACATTGCTCGCCGAAAGGACGGCCGCTGGACAAATGCCGTCATCCAGTGGTACCTAAGGGGCACGAAACGGCCACAGGGTCGCCCTAAAAGCCGCTGGATTGACGAACTGGTAAAGTTCGGCGGAAATACGTGGCAGCGAACGACACAGGACCAATAGAGTTGGAAGAAGCTTGGGGAGGCCTTCATCCAGGAGTAGATTGACCCCGGCTGATGATGATGATGATACATATGCAATCGGACATTATTCAAAACCAGCGTTGTTATTAAGGTGGCGCATCAGTGAAACGCCAAATAATTTTCAACTGTACGCGCGACGAAATTTTGTACTCGCTTCGCATTCATTGAGAGAACGTCGAGTCAGACATACGTCACTTTGCTGCGTGATGGCGACGGGCCAATTAATTCTAAAATCGTGTAAAGATGACTAAAAACGTTACCCATTTACTTTAAAAAGAAAACATGTCAATGAATGTATTATTATTGTTACTAATAGAATAATAAACAGAACATAAAATGGACGTATGTTGGATTTATATGAGAAATAATATTTCGTTTGACAGGCGTCTTTTGCACCCGCGACCCGCAATCCGCACATCGCCTAGCAACAATCTTTTTAGACCGTGCCTCAACTAATGCATGGCCTTAAGTAAATATTCATACCGAAATAATTGCACAATAGTAAAATTGACGATTACGAAAAATACCTACCACAATTTAGCCCAGGCTTTCATCCTCCCTCTAACCAGCCTCCTAGTAGCCAAAATACAAGAGAATGCGCCGCAAGCAAACCAGAATCGTGATCGATCGACTTTTTATCTTGTCTATAATATAAGATACAGACTATAATATATATTATGTGCGAGAGGAAAAGAGAGATAAGCACGCCTGGATTAACCACTACTTACATGACCCTTGGGCTACTATATATGTCCCTCCCCCAAAAACACTTAGATTCTTGCTTTTAGTTCTAGAATTTATTTACACCTAATTAAAATCTATTAAACTGAATATTTCAGAATTGACACTAACGGAAGTCAATCGGAAGAAATACTTTTCCCCTCGTCAATAAATTCAACTTTGAGGATTTGGGCCCCTATAACCCTGTAGATCAAAACCTGGAGATGCCCAATTACCCATAATAATAAATATATGAGTAAATGAATCGAATCAACGCCGGTGTTGATTTCGTAGATAAAGACACATTGAAATTCACGTAAAAAATATCAAAAATTCAATCTTCTTATGGCTCTCCTAAAAGTATGTAGAGTACATGCTTCATAACTTTGCACTCCAGTTCTAGGATGAAAATGATGTAATAAATTCTAAAAATATTTTCTTTACAAATATTATCTGTCTATTATCACTACATATATTAATACAAGTAAATATCATTTGATCTAATTTTATGCGAGGTAATTAGGCAAAGAGGCGTATCAGTATAGTAAAGAGTGCAAAAAAAGTGCAAAGTTATAAAACGTAGAGGTACTCTACTACATAGTAATTTTAGACCTATCTGCCTTTTCCATCCGCATACAGATGTCATCTACTTACTTCAATCAGAAATAGATACGTAGTCTCTATAATAATAATATGTATATATGAATTATTATAATTGCATAGAAAGTCGTATTTATTTACGACAACTTTCACTGTGGCCGCACAAAAACGAGGATGCCAACTCCGAACCAATTTCATTGTAATACGATGTTATCTCCTGATAGATTTATGGACAGTAATAATCGGGAAGTAATCTTATCTAGTTTGCAGAAAAGGTACAAATGGAAATAACAAAAAAAGCGAAAACACAAATCTGGCATGTTAGTTATACTATTGATCCTAGAATACAGGCGTAAAACAGAAATGCATATTTTTTGATTTTACACTATATATTGCCATTGAAAGCCGTAAGTCATAAGTATAAGATAAATGTTTTCTCAAATCCTATCGTAATGGAAATAGCACGGTGTATCCAAACAGAACCAAGCTCACATATTTCATAAACGACACGTGAATTGATACAATGCCAGACAGTGACATGTTACCAAAAAATAGTAGCAATATCGTATGTTATTATGAATTTTCAATTTCACTCGCGTGTTTCGTGTATAAATAAATACGTAATGGAAATAAGCTGGAATGCGATATCATTCGTCGTTAACATATTTTTTTGATTCACCAAACGAAAAATAACCACTAACCGAACTAGTACGTCAGAATGTCACAGGTACTAAGGGATTATTTTTTTTATTATAAATAAACACTCGTTCAAATCGAGAAACTTATTATTACAATTAATTGATAATTTAAAAAAATATATCCTCAGTCAAATTGAGACCGGTAAGTTAATTAATTATATTTCAACCGTTCCATATTGCAAATATTTACATTAAATTAAATATCATTATTTCATTATTATACCATAATTTATTATTCAGCATCGTTAACGCGGAACCATGGGCTAGTAAAATAAAGGACTAATGCAAGACGTCATAATGGGACATCATGATTAACCGATGTTATACGGTGCGTGTTTTATGTCATGCCTAGCACCCGCGGTGATCTTTCAGGTATTGCGACTGTCTCTATGTCGTATTAAAGAATATATTATTTTCAATATTGACGCCTGTATCATAATAAATAAATTAAAGTTTGTCACGTAAAGACAACGCACATTCAATACTGGTAATATTCGAGGACATTCAGGGGTCTGAATTTTTTGCGCTTAGTGGCTTGCTCCTCATTAAGCCAAACACCCAAATCTTGGCATAATACGGCGACTTGCTTTTGTATTTCTAGCTTTTTAATCTGTTCTGTGAAAGTTGCTTAAGAATGTTCGAAATATAGTACAACCGCGCGATATTCCACAATTTCCAAAATCAACTATATCTATCAATATAAATGTCTTATATACATAGATGAATCGCCTGCACCGTGCACGCGTTTGTTAACAGTGCATCCCTACTACACAAACATCCCAGTCCAATAAATCCTTCTACATAACATTCGATCCGAAAGTAAATAGTGGAACGAATACAAAATAGATTAAACACTTATAATACACATCAAACGGCTTCATTTTTACTCTTCCTATTGCCGTAAAATCAATACGTGTACTGCAGCTTTCCATCTCCGGCCCCTCAATATCGTGAAAAGCTTTTTCTACCCGCTTTGAATGCGGTCGGCTGTGCATTTTTGCTACAATGCAAAAGCACGAGAAAACTTGAGAATGGGGTCGCGTACATTCATCTATCTTTGAAGAGATTCAAATCAGGGGATATACAGACGAGGCATTTCAGATTTAGATAAAAGATGCCATAACTCCGTAATCTGGGGGTGAAGCTAGAAGTTTTTTTGTTTATATAAAAAGTATATAATTAACCCAATAAGTATTCAACATTAACTGTCAACGTTATGTTACTATTATCGTCGCAATCATCCTAATATATTAAATCATATCATGTATGTACTATGTAACGAAAGTAGTTTCTTTTATTGTGTTAACTTTACTGTCAATACATGGTGGAACTGCATTGTATTATTGATTTAAATTAATAAAACGCAAAATTTTTTTGTACTTATTCCACTTTTTTATTTAATAAATTTGGACCGGTTTCGTCCGCCTCAAAGGGACATTTTCAACTGAACAGTACAAAAAGAATGCGTTTTATTAATTTAAATCAATAATTCGAAAGTAGTTTGTTAGTTTACATCCGGATACATGATATTTACGAGAATACGAGTAAATGGCATTTAGTGAATACCTGTAACCGATACTAAATAAAAAATATATATTATAAATATGCATACGAGCCTGACGTCAAAAGGAGAATAGCTATGGAAAAAACGCTATGCCGAAACTAACACCATTTTGAAGTGCTACTGCTGCACACTAGAATGCAATGCGTTTAGTAGGTACCTATCTAAGATCACTCATCTTCCCGATTTGTGTAAATGCCTCTTAGACAAGGTAAGAGAAAGACAAAGATTAAGCCGATCTTAAATGATGTGCTGGAGGAGTATGTTCAGTGCTTTTCAGTTTCAGGGTCAGGGTGGAGGCAAGGTCTGCCAATCTGCGTACCACTGAATTAGAAAAGGAGTGGAGCCGAGCCGTAGAAATCAAGAATTAAAATAGTACATAATCACTGAAACGGTCATCATTTTTTTTACCAACTGTGAAGTAGGTACCTAACAACAACGTATTTTTAATATCGACTACCTCATGAAATAACACAGTAACTCTAAATAATTATCAATTTTTCAGAAAAAAAAAACATTCCAAAAAATATGTAGCAAAAGCCGTTTATTGTATGGAAATATTATTTAAATTATAATTTATATCTTTAAATAGCGAATCATTTAAGCAGACAATCAACTTTCGCATGACATTAATTTACGAAATAAAACTAAATGTGTTTTTCCACGTTATGTTTGAATACTAAAATATTACATCTAGACTTGGTGTGATTTTCTCAGTTAATATTTTTTATGGGGTGTATATCGACACCTCCTACGTATACTATTGTAACTAACAAAATGACGTTTTTCACTTTTTTTCATTTTTCGTATCCATAGTATGTATTACATATGATGCAATTTACAGAATTTCAAAATTCGTATTATAAGTGCGATTTTCAAGCATTGCATATTATTGTATCTCAAATTTCTTGAAATTTTTCCGACGTGAAGTATGGTAACGTATTTAGCAATACTATACGCGGGAAACGCGCGGAGATCTTGCCGCGCGGGTGTATTGTTACTGCTAATTACGATACTTCACTTCGGACGGGAGGTGACAAACCGCTACCACTGTGAACTTTCGGTTATATTGTATTTTTGTATGGCTTGGTAAATATTAAATACCATAATGAAGAGATCTAGACAATGTCAATAAATATTGCGCAATATATCCGCCCCTACAGGACTTTAGTGTCAAGAATACAAAAATTGATAGAAAATCTATGCGTTCACAAAAATGTGTGATTAGGCCAGATGGGACAATTAATAGTACAGCGTATAACATTATAGAAACGGATAATAATAGTAAAACAACAATGGACGAAATAAATTCTACCCAGGGAAACTGTGACTTTATGATTCAAGGTAAGTTAATATTTTTAATCTTTTTCTCGTATGACAACAAAAAGTATCGTAAGTTATACTTACCATTGTCTACGTCGTTTCTTTACTTGTAACTATTATTTTATGTAATATTTACCATATATTACGTCGGAAAAAACTGAAAAAAAATATTGTATCTATCACTTATAATAATTTACGTCGTGCTTATTTTAGTAAAATAAATTGTATGTAGTACTTATCATATTATACGGCGACATACAATTTTAGTTGCAACATTATACGCGTGATAACTTTTATAAATTCATGTTTATTTAGTTGTTTTGCTTTTTACAGAGTCATCACTGCCTTCAGGTGCTGATTAAAATATGATAATGGAACTTTTAGACATTATTTGTGACGATGATGAGACTAGTGCCAGCGTTGCTGATACAAATAGACTACATTCTCTCGAAAAGATTAACAGTAAAAGTAATTGGAGATATTATAAAATATAGAGCTATTTTTGTGAAAAATCACCTCAAGAAGTACTGTTATCATAAACTATGAGATTTATAATGCTTTATAATCATTTTGTTTTAAAACCTTAATTATAATGGTTAAGGTTTCGGGTGATCGAAATAAAAGTGGTAATATGTTGCTAAATTAGCGATAAATGAAAAGCAACGCAGAGTTTTTACTGAAACTCAGTCGCGGCGAAGTTTTACCATTAAATATCATCTGACGAAATATCAAAATGAAAATAACATGGAGCTGGTTAAGGTCTGCAAAAAAAGTTTCTAGCTACATTCTCTATTTGTGACCAATTCGTATTCACAGCTTTGGACAAGGTGGATAATGAAACCGCCGTTTAAACACCTGATCAACGAAGTCGACACAAAAATTGCAATGTTGTATTAACTGAAGATATGAATACCAGTGTTTCCGACCATGTTAAGTCCATCCAACCGGTCGAATCAGATTATGTTCGACAGCGATCAGGCAAACTTTACTTAGATGGCGACCTGGATTTTACCCATTTATTTAAACTATATAATGAATGGTATGAGCCTATAATATACACACATAAAGCTCAAACAGAAAGGCAGTATCAATTATTATTTATAATCAATGAAAATTTTAAATTGTGTTGTGTCACTATGTCCCTAAAAAGGACCAGTGTGACCAATGTCACATTTTCAAAAACTTACAAGTCTGAGTAGCATCCACGGAGCAACTCCCAGTTTATGGCAAGAACCTTGCTCGTCAGTTAAGATTATTTGATAAAAATGATGTTCAATCATTACACGGCAAAATTGTATCTGCGAATTTTGAATGCCCTTCACGGAAATTTGAGTAAGTACATTTTATTATAAACGTAAATTATCAGTTTGAAATTTCACAGTTTTTCAATTTACACAAAAGGTAGCTACATGATACATATCGTCATCGTTCAGGCAAAAGTCACCAACCCTAAAAACATAGTTTTGAGATATCGCAATTTGAAAGTTTGAAAATGCAGGAAAAATCAGATTTTAATGTTTTTAAGGTTTTATTGACATTAAATTATTTTCTCATGTCTCCTTAATAATTCATTTAAAGTACTTTTACTTTTTGATGCTAATTAAAACATCTGGAAGGTTTTAAAGGAGGTAAGGTAGCTAAAATTATGGTTTGGTGACTTTTGCTTGTTAATAATCTGAACAATGTTAGCCAAAAGAAGCATCAGTAAAACTCACCATCCATAGTATAGTGACTTTTGCTTGTATATTTATAACGAAGGATTTTTTTTTATAGAGTCAATAATGTCGATTCACCTATAATGACTTTTGCTTGTTAAGATTTTATCGAAAGTCATTTAGTGAAAAACAAATAATTCGGATTTAAGCAAAATTTTACTAACTAATGTACCGAGGTGAGTTTTGCATCTTAAAGAACATAATTTTACGCTTCGGGTGACATACTCAACTCAAAACT
The DNA here is from genome assembly GCF_057557595.1 of Rhyacophila brunnea. NCBI lineage: Eukaryota > Metazoa > Arthropoda > Insecta > Trichoptera > Rhyacophilidae > Rhyacophila > Rhyacophila brunnea. The sequence continues at coordinate 2,095 of NW_028232772.1, read as the reverse complement.
GCCATTTTCAGGGTTGGTGACTTTTGCCTGAACGGTGACGATATAGCAGGAAGCTGAAGGCAAACGAGGTGCAAATGAGGACTCAAGTTGCTTACTTATTGTGGTCTATAAGCAAAAGAATTCAGGTTTTGCTCTAACAATATAGGCCAGAACAGAAATCGCATTGTTTATGACTTTAACATGACTGTATTTGGTCCATAAATACAATGTTAATGTAAAGCACACATTTTTGGAAAGGAGACGTACGCAAAATGAAGAGGACTGCGTTCAAGCCCTGATTGAAAGATGTTCGACAAACAAACAAATTTTTGCACCTCCAGAATGGTACTGTTTAGTTGGATGGACAAAACAAGAAGGAAAACCTGAAGATGTGGTAGAGATCAATCACGTAGTATGTTTGATTTCAGAGCTCTATTAAATTGTCATATATGGACTAATACAAATTAATGTAAATCACAATGATCCGTTTAAGATTAATTACAAATGCGACTTGTCCAGCACTGTCTACTCGACCATGGTCGTGAAAAGTAACACATAGCACACGCAACGAGAAACTTCATTTTCGGTAAAGGTTCTTTATTCACAAATATTGCCAATTCCAAAAGCTAAGACAGATGATTTACTGCATATGTGCAGCAATGGAATCATTCCTGAACGTTATCTTGAGTTTTTCAGTAATTTTATACCTGTTAATACCTACCACTGAAATTCCACCAGCAGTTTCTGAGGAAGATTGATTTTATTATTTGTAAATACGAACACCTATAGCAAATTGTGTTTTTGTAGGATGAAAATAAAATCAGCTTAATAATTAATATGTCAGTGTATAAAATCTCTTTTCGGTTGTATGTTTTAAATTGTGCATGCTTCTTTTTTCGCATCATATAATTGAAAATTAATTCCAAACTAAAAATATAGTTGCAGAATGATTTCTTTTTCAGTTTCACTTATATTTTAACCTGAAGTGCACCCTTCCACTTAATCACCCATTGTTACTCTCTTGTCTGATTTTCCTTTAATATTTGATATATTATTTAACCAAAAACGTTGGTTTTAAGTGATTGTAATTTTTTTTTTTGCTTTTAATTTTATTTCAATATTTACATACTTCCTTGAATTGGATTTTTGATTGAAATTATTTCTTTTCTGTTTTTTTCTGTATGTTTAATTTTTATCATGTCATGAAAGTATTAAATTTATTTAATGTTTTATTAAATGACAATAAAAGCAATTTTATATAGAGTATTTTTTCCAACCTACCTATCTGACGACCCACACCATAACTTTTAATTATTGTTATTACCGAATTATGATTTTAAATACGCAAAAAATCCTAGGTGAAGGATTGTATCTAACATATACAATATATTTCACCAAAACCATGACGACGTAAATTATGATAAGTATCACATACAACTAAATGCATGTAAGAGGTTCCGCCGTAAACTATTGTATGTGGTTTATACAATATTTGGATCAAATTCTTTTCCGCACTATAACATTGTAACTGCATTTTATGATTAACCACACAAAATATTAGATATCCTTTAATGCAAAACAAATCTATTTATGATTTACAATTGACATCCCAAATTTGGTGCAAAACATTCAAAAGGTCGACTTACACCAAGCTTTTGTATCTTTAAACCGCTCTCCTGTAAAGTTGCGATTTTGAAGTTACAATACTCTACGTAGGAGGTGTCGATATATATATAGATACTTGGTGTGTTTTTCCAAGTAATTATTTTTGTATAAGAACATAATATTATGTACAATAACACTGTCATATTATAACTTCCGTAAGCAGGTAAGTTTTAATATACATAGTAACTGCGTGGAACTTTATAGTACATTAATTGAATTACATTTTTGTTTTGAAAACGAATTAATGAACAAAATACGCTGAAAATACTGGCGGAAACAATGAGCGATTTAATGTATTTCAAAAACAAATGAAAACGAAATGAGCCGACAATTTATTGTGCTTTTCCACTCGCGTGTTTTAAGGTCAGACAGACACCGACAGGTTAATGGCATTTAACAATTTGAAACGTTTTGTCTTTATTAGAAAATTTCTCTCGGTATAATGAGTTTG